>NC_090437.1:1330911552-1331232394 GCF_031143425.1 Pleurodeles waltl | reverse complement strand
TGGATTTACTAATTTAGAAATGCCACGTTTAGAAAGTGGACATTCCGCTGCACTCTCTGCCCTGGGTGCCTAAAGCCTGTCTCCAATACACGTCTGGCTTGAGCTAGGTGACAGCTACACTTGTGCATTCCCTTCAGACACCCACAACACAGGATACTCAGCTACATCTGCATTCATCTGCATACTGATGGGTCTTCCTGGGGAGGACGTTGGAAAGGGCTCACGCTTACATTTCAAAGGGTAGTGACTACAGTCCACTCAAAGGGGCTGATTACTTCCCACTGGCAGTCTGGAGCCGAGGCTGACCTGAAAGGGGTGCCTGTGCATATCACAAGAACTCTTTTGTAGTCATCTCCCGCATCAAAGGCACTTTCTTGTATAAGTACTGGGTCTCTTGACCCACAAGAGTAGATCACTACTAAACTAAGATGAAACTCTGCTGGAGAAAAGGCTGCTGCACCAGAAGGATTGCCACTTTGTTGTACCTGACTGTTCGCAGGAACTGCTGCCCTTCCTTGTTGAGCCACCCTGCTGACCTCTGCCCTGCAACATGAATCTCCGACAGACTCCAGAGTAACTCCAGGAGTTTTTTAGGTTGATTAGCTAACCCCCATCCCATCTGAGGCCCCAGGAATATCAAGGATCTCACCACAAGCTTGCCCATGCCAAGTAACAGTGGTGTTTTTGGATTGCAGGCATCATCTTAATGGGAGAAATAAGGTTGAGCCTTCCTCACAAGGAGCACCTGGGCACAGCCCACTCCATTGGGTGAGCTGCCCCGCATACATCACACCAGGTTCTGTGTGCTGCTCAATGCCCCAGCTCCGACTGCTACTCTGAGGTGCGACTTTCTCACCGCAGCGCAGATGTCATGTGGAGGGGAGGCCCACAGAATCTGCTTTCGTCTATCCTCACCCAGGTACTGTCACAGCCCCAGCTCATCTTGCGGGTAACCTGCAGGAGGGGTGGACCCGAGTGGTCCCGGATGGATTGCCCCACGCTCCTTGCCAGAAGGGGAGGTGGGAGAACGACTACCGCAGTCCCCTACTGCATGCAGCTTGAGTAACCACAAAGTCACTGTGCAGCTCCTGCCATTACCATAAAGACCCTAACATGAGTCCGGCGCAATCAGGGCTTCGGTCGTATTCCTTTCTTTTGTGCATCAATAACTTCACCACTGCAGGGGCTTATTACAGGCTCATATATCTTGCTTTGACCTGATATTCTTTTGACTTGATCTATTCTAAGTATAATTCCTAAGCTATTTATTGGTTCTGTGTTGCTTTGGTTCTATTATTCCTTTATAAAAATCAATCACTATTTTTTTAACCGGGTGCAGAGACCTTTTGTTGTGTGGTTACTGGGTTTCTGTGAGTGAGTTGCACAAATACTTTACACAATTACACACCATAGAAATGTACATAGTTTTGCCTTGATCTGTCTTCCATACCCGGGTCATCTCCTTTCTGTGGAAGCTCTATAGTTTCAGATCCCACGCTTTGGGTTTGTTCCTTTAGTTGTCTGAGTAGTCAACTCTTTTTTCAGACATATCTAGGCAGCTGAGCCCCCTGAATATCAAAACCACAATATTTATGGGGCACAATATCAAGGACAAAATATCGAAAATTAAATATCAATAGGTAAGTAAGTCTAGATTTTCTATACCACCACAAATGTGGTACATATATCTTTAAAGTATATAGATGTGGAGTTAGGAATAGTAAATCTATACTTCCCTATATGCACTTGCTTCTCCATATTTTGTCCCTTGATATTCAGTCCTCTATCACAGTGATTGTTGGTGTTGATCTTCAGTAATACACAGATCTAGGCATGGCAGAAAAGGAGCAATGTTTGACCTAGCAGATGTGACGTCACAGGTCGATTTTGAAATGTCTCCACTGTTCCACTTGTTCCAGTGTCACCTCACCATCGACCAAGTTATAGGTATCTTGCCTCCTCCCTCAAGGATGTTACAAGAATTATCCTCTGACCGGCACAGATGGGTCAGGTCCGGGTGGGCCTTGTGCCATCTGTAGGACTGTGTGGGCGCACCAAGCTGGGACTAAGGCTGCTCTCAAAGCAGATGTGGTGTGGAGGTCAGCAGAACTTTCATTAAGCAAGTGGGTTGGTGGCAGTCCAGTTTGTATGCTTTAGTTACAGGCCACTTTCTGGATGGTGTTTGCCGAGGTAGTCTAGTATGTGTCAAGGCAGCAGCTACAATGATCATCTCTCTTTGGCAGAAGGTTATGGGCCAGATGTATGATTCTGGCCCATTGCGATTCGGTAATTGAGATTTTTAAGAAATCGCAATTACCGACTCGCAAAGGGCCATGTATCAGATTTGCGATTCGGTAATTGCGATTTCTTAAAAATCGCAAATGCAATTACTGAATCGCAAATTGCGATACCGGCCCCATTCGAAGCAATGGGCCTGTTGGCCCACAGCTGCAATTTTTTGCATTTCCTAAATTGCGATTTCTGAAACAGAAATCGCAATTTGGGAAATGCAAAAGGCCAGGGGTGCTGGGGGCCTAAGGCCCCCTCTCCTGCACCCCAATTTTTTCTTTTGCACATGTAAAGTACACACATGCCAAAAGGGCATGTGTGCTTTACATATCTAATTTAAAAATGCAGTTGTACTGCATTTTTAAATTTTGCACCAGGTTACCACCTGGTTGCAGGTCATGGTATTTTGCAAGGGCAAAATACCATTCTGCGAAAAATCGCAATTTGCGATTTTTTGCAGAATTGCTTTGTGACCTGGATTTTGCGAATCGCAAATTGCGATTCACAAAATCCAGGTCGCAACGCAGAAAATCGCAATTTTTGCGATTTTCAGTTTTTGGTCTGTGAATGCATTTGATGCATTGCAGACCCCGATTTTGCACTCGCAAACGGACGATTTCGCAGTTTGCGAGTGCAAAATCAGTTGATACATCTGGCCCTATATGTGTAACGGTATGGGGGCAACCCGCTCACTAGAAGGCTTGTTTCCCTGCACTGGGCCAAGGGGACTTATCACTCCTTAAAATCTGAGAGGAATGTATATATTGGTGGTTGAGTTGGCAAATGCTCTCTTAGGCTGCGTGATCGGGTGAGCCATCATATAACAATCTTAGTATGTACTGTCCTATAAATGTATGCAGACTATGCATGCTCAGGGCAGTGTGCAGTGAATTCTTCCCATCAGCAATCCAAGATCCTAGTCTATGCTGTGCTCCCACACCACTCAGTCACTGACCCCACATGGAGTCCCTCACTACCTTTGATGCTGATAGATTTTCATCACCTGCAGTCAGTGTCAGTGGGTTCCTAGTGGAGTGGTCTTCTGATCTTCAGTAGCGCGTGCTTCCTAGCCCGCCTGTCCTGGATCTCAGAAGCCTTGCCTTCTTCTGACATGACTTCAGTAATTGGTCCCAGGTGAAGGAAGGCAGCCTCACTAGAGCAGTCTCCATTACATTCGTTTGGTATCGGGGCAGAGTTGGGTGTGTTCTGATCCCCATCGGATCCTGAAGAATCCACTGGCGATCATTACCACAGCAGACCATGCTCTTGCTGTGACCAATACCTAACAGTGACCAGCAGATGAGAGCTTCATATGAAGGCAACCATGACTCTCAAGACTAGACTCTGTTTCAACGTATTTCTTTCTGTACATTTCTTGCTTACTGTTGTACCTCTGTCAACATCAAACTATTCAATTGTTTGTCTTCTCACCTTTGTGCACTGGTGCATCATCAGGTCTGGCCAATCTTTCATGTCTCAAAGCTTAATCCTGATTTTCTCAATATTATTTCCTGGCATGCATCCTGCCTGTCAGTTTTACTGTTTAACTTGTGCTAAGCGCTGGTCTTCTTGTTGATCCTGGTTGGGAGAGCGCTTCTAAAGAGGTTCCCAAGGACCATCATGGATCATCCTGAGGCTTGGAGACAGCTGCAGACAATAACGCTACTTATGGTATTGAATATATTTAATTAGGCATGAGAATAGGTGTCAGCAGAGCATAGATTTGTTAATGTGTGTTGCATATGCACTCTTCTGAGGTTCGGCTGCGAATGCCTAAGTTCGCTTTAGAGACATAGGGCCTGATTTAGACCTTGGCAGATGGGTAACTCTGTCCCAACAGTGATGGATATCCCATCCGCTGAAATGTAAACCCCATAGAATACAATGGAATGCAGATTTCGGCAGATGGGATAACCGTCACCGTTGTGATAGAGTAACCTGCCCGCCGAGTTCTAAATCAGGTCCAGAGACTTTTGAAATCTGTTGAGCCTGCACCAGTGATGCAAATGCACTTTGTATGATGGCACAGATATGGATACCTGTTGAGGCTAGGTTGTAGAAACAAATATCTCTATATGGGGTATCTGTTCCCAGTGCACATGTTCAAACACTGAAACATGGTAAAAGTACTGCTAACAGCAAATTACATATTTCCATTTACATTAAGGCCACAGTAAAATTGCATAAGACATTGTAGGAAAGTACCCTCTTTTTGGCATTGTTACTCCCACTTTTTGCCTGTTGTCAGTATGTTTTCACTGTGTGCACTGGGATCCTGCTAACCAGGGCCCCAGTGACTTAGCTCTCTCCCTTTAAACTTGGTTGCTTGGACCACAAACACCCCACATTTAGCATACTGGTGCCCTTTTACAAGTCTCTAGTATATGGTACCCAGACACCTAATGCATTGGAGCACCAGGGGTTCTCTATGGGCTGCAGAATGTATTACGTCACCCAATTGAGCCCATGTAAAATGTGTCTACAGGCCTGCCTCTGCAGCCTGCATGAAAAGGTGCATGCACCCTTTCACTTCAGGCCATTGCACCAGGACACTGTAGGTCACCCCTGTGGTAGTCCCTCCTAGTCCAGAGGGTAGGGTGCACGTACTTGTGTGTGAAGGCACCCCTGCATGAGCAGAGGTGCCCTCACAAACTCAGCTCTATTTTCCTGGACTTCGTGAGTGCGGGGATGCCATTTTACTCGTGTACTGGACATAGGTCACTGTAGGAAAGTACCATCTTGCCTGGCATGTTACCCCCATATTTCACTGCATATATGTTGTTTTAGTGTATGTGTCACTGGGACCCTGCCAGCCAGGGCCCCAGTGCTCATAAGTGTGCCCTATGTGTGTTCCCTGTGTGATGACTAACTGTCTCACTGAGGCTCTGCTAACCAGAACCTCAGTGGTTATTGTAGGAAAGTACCATCTTGCCTGGCATGTTACCCCCATTTTTCACTGTATATATGTTGTTTTAGTTGTATGTGTCACTGGGACCCTGTCAGCCAGGGCCCCAGTGCTCATAAGTGTGCCTGAATGTGTTACCTGTGTAGTGACTAACTGTCTCACTGAGGCTCTGCTATCCAGAACCTCAGTGGTTATGCTCTCTCATTTCTTTCAAATTGTCACTAACAGGCTAGTGACCAATTTTACCAATTTACATTGGCTTACTGGAACACCCTTATAATTCCCTAGTATATGGTACTGAGGTACCCAGGGTATTGGGGTTCCAGGAGATCCCTATGGGCTGCAGCATTTCTTTTGCCACCCATAGGGAGCTCTGACAATTCTTAGACAGGCCTGCCACTGCAGCCTGAGTGAAATAACGTCCACGTTATTTCACAGCCATTTACCACTGCACTTAAGTAACTTATAAGTCACCTATATGTCTAACCTTTACCTGGTAAAGGTTAGGTGCAAAGTTACTTAGTGTGAGGGCACCCTGACACTAGCCAAGGTGCCCCCACATTGTTCAGGGCAAATTCCCCGGGCTTTGTGAGTGCGGGACACCATTACACGCGTGCACTACACATAGGTCACTACCTATGTGTGGCTTCACAATGGTAACTCCGAATATGGCCATGTAACATGTCTATGACCATGGAATTGCCCCCTCTATGCCATCCTGGCATAGTTGGCACAATCCCATGATCCCAGTGGTCTGTAGCACAGACCCTGGTACTGCCAAACTGCCTTTTCAGGGGTTTCACTGCAGCTGCTGCTGCTGCCAACCCCTCAGACAGGTTTCTGCCCTCCTGGGATCAAGCCAGGCTTGTCCCAGGATGTCAGAACAAAGGACTTCCTCTGAGAGAGGGTGTTACACCCTCTCCCTTTGGAAAATGGTGTGAAGGCAGGGGAGGAGTAGCCTCCCCCAGCCTCTGGAAATGCTTTCATGGGCACAGATGTGCCCATTTCTGCATAAGCCAGTCTACACCGGTTCAGGGACCCCTTAGCCCTGCTCTGGCACGAAACTGGACAAAGGAAAGGGGAGTGACCACTCCCCTGACCTGCACCTCCCCTGGGAGGTGTCCAGAGCTCCTCCAGTGTGCTCCAGACCTCTGCCATCTTGGAAACAGAGGTGCTGCTGGCACACTGGACTGCTCTGAGTGGCCAGGGCCAGCAGGTGACGTCAGAGACTCCTTCTGATAGGCTCCTTCAGGTGTTGCTAGCCTATCCTCTCTCCTAAGTAGCCAAACCCTCTTTTCTGGCTTTTTAGGGTCTCTGCTTTGGGGATTTCCTTAGATAACGAATGCAAGAGCTCATCCGAGTTCCTCTGCATCTCTCTCTTCACCTTCTGCCAAGGAATCGACTGCTGACCGTGCTGGAAGCCTGCAAAACTGCAACATAGTAGCAAAGACGACTACTGCAACTCTGTAACGCTGATCCTGCCGCCTTCTCGACTGTTTTCCTGGTGGTGCATGCTGTGGGGGTAGTCTGCCTCCTCTCTGCACTAGAAGCTCCGAAGAAATCTCCCGTGGGTCGACGGAATCGTCCCCCTGCAACCGCAGGCACCAAAGAACTGCATCACCGGTACCTTGGGTCTCCTCTCAGCACGATGAGCGAGGTCCCTTGAATCCAGCAACTCTGTCCAAGTGACTCCCACAGTCCAGTGACTCTTCAGCCCAAGTTTGGTGGAGGTAAGTCCTTGCCTCCCCACGCCAGACTGCATTGCTGGGAACCGCAACTTTTGCACCTACTCCGGCCTCTGTACACTTCTGGCAGAAATCCTTTGTGCACAGCCAAGCCTGGGTCCACGGCACTCTAACCTGCATTGCATGACTTTCTAAGTTGGTCTCCGGCGTCGTGGGACTCCTTTGTGCGACTTCGGGAGAGCACCATTTCACGCATCCTTGTAGTGCCTGTTTCTGGCACTTCTCCAGGTGCTGCCTGCTGCTGAGAGGGCTCCTTGTCTTGCTCGACACCCCCTCTGTCCCCTGACGCAATTGGCGACATCCTGGTCCCTCCTGGGCCACAGCAGCATCCAAAAACATTAATTGCACGATTTGCCGCTAGCAAGGCTTGTTGTCGGCCTTTCGGCGGGAAAACACTTTTGCACAACTCTCCACGGCGTGAGGGATCCGTCCTCCAAAGGGGAAGTCTCTAGCCCTTGTCGTTCCTGCAGAAACCTAAGCTTCTACTGTCCAGTAGCAGCTTCTTTGCACCCACAGCTGGCATTTCCTGGGCATCTGTCCATCTCCGACTTGCTTGTGACTTTTGGACTTGGTCCTCTTGTTCCACAGGTACCCTCGACTGGAAATCCATCGTTGTTGCATTGCTGGTTTGTGTCTTTCCTGCAGAATTCCCCTATCACGACTTCTATGTCCTTTGGGGAACTTTAGTGCACTTTGCACTCACTTTTCAGGGTCTTGGGGTGGGCTATTTTTCTAACCCTCACTATTTTCTAATAGTCCCAGCGACCCTCTACAAGGTCACATAGGTTTGGGGTCCATTTGTGGTTCGCATTCCACTTTTGGAGTATATGGTTTGTGTTGCCCCTATCCCTATGTGTTCCCATTGCATCCTATTGTAACTATACATTGTTTGCACTGTTTTCTAAGACTATACTGCATATTTTTGGTATTGTGTACATATATCTTGTGTATATTTGCTATCCTCATACTGAGGGTACACTCTGAGATACTTTGGCATATTGTCATAAAAATAAAGTACCTTTATTTTTAGTATATCTGTGTATTGTGTTTTCTTATGATATTGTGCAAGTGACACTAGTGGTACTGTAGGAGCTTCACTCGTCTCCTAGTTCAGCCTAAGCTGCTCTGCTAAGCTACCATTATCTATCAGCCTATGCTGCTAGACACCCTATACACTAGTAAGGGATAACTGGGCCTGGTGCAAGGTGCAAGTACCCCTTGGTACTCACTACAAGCCAGTCCAGCCTCCTACAGTTATGCTCTCTCTGCTTTCTAAATTGTCACTAACAGGCTAGTGACCAATTTCACCAATTCACATTGGCATACTGGAACACCCTTATAATTCCCTAGTATATGGTACTGAGGTACCCAGGGTATTGGGGTTCCAGGAGATCCCTATGGGCTGCAGCATTTCTTTTGCCACCCATAGGGAGCTCTGACAATTCTTACACAGGCCTGCCACTGCAGCCTGAGTGAAATAACTTCCACGTTATTTCACAGCCATTTACCACTGCACTTAAGTAACTTATAAGTCACCTATATGTCTAACCTTCACCTGGTGAAGGTTGGGTGCTAAGTTACTTAGTGTGTAGGCACCCTGGCACTAGCCTAGGTGCCCCCACATTGTTCAGGGCAAATTCCCCGGACTTTGTGAGTGCGGGGACACCATTTCACGCGTGCACTATACATAAGTCACTACCTATGTATAGCGTCACAATGGTAACTCCGAACATGGCCATGTAACATGTCTAAGATCATGGAATTGTCACACCAATGCCATTCTGGCATTGGGGAGACAATTCCATGATCCCCCGAGTCTTTAGCACAGACCCGGGTACTTCCAAACTGCCTTTCCCGGGGTTTCACTGCAGCTGCTGCCAACCCCTCAGACAGGTTTCTGCCCTCCTGGGGTCCTGGCAGCCCTGGCACAGGAAGGCAGAACAAAGGACTTCCTCAGAGAGAGGGTGTTACACCCTCTCCCTTTGGAAAAAGGTGTCAGGGCTGGGGAGGAGTAGCCTCCCCCAGCCTCTGGAAATGCTTTGATGGGCACAGATGGTGCCCATCTCTGCATATGCCAGTCTACACCGGTTCAGGGATCCCCCAGCCCTGCTCTGGTGCGAAACCGGACAAAGGAAAGGGGAGTGACCACTCCCCTGACCTGCACCTCCCAGGGGAGGTGCCCAGAGCTCCTCCAGTATGCTCCAGACCTCTGCCATCTTGGAAACAGAGGTGTTGCTGGCACACTGGACTGCTCTGAGTGGCCAGTGCCAGCAGGTGACGTCAGAGACTCTTTCTGATAGGCTCTTACCTGTGTTACTAGCCTATCCTCCTTCCTAGGTAGCCAAACCTCCTTTTCTGGCTATTTAGGGTCTCTGCTTTGGGGAATTCTTTAGATAACGAATGCAAGTGCTCCTCTGAGTTTCTATGCATCTCTCTCTTCACCTTCTGCCAAAGGATCGACCGCTGACTGCTCAGGACGCCTGCAAAACCGCAACAAATTAGCAAAGACGACTACTGCAACCTTGTATCGCTGATCCTGCCGCCTTCTCGACTGTTTCCTGGTGGCGCATGCTCTGGGGGTAGCCTGCCTCCTCTCTGCACCAGGAGCTCTGAAGAAATCTCCCGTGGGACGACAGAATCCTCCCCCTGCAACCGCAGGCAACAAAAGACTGCATCACCGGTCCTCTGGGTCCCCTCTCAGCACGACGACTGTGGTCCCTGGAACTCAGCAACTCTGTCCAAGTGACTCTCCCAGTCCAGTGACTCTTCAGTCCAAGTTTGGTGGAGGTAAGTCCTTGCCTCCCCACGCTAGACTGCATTGCTGGTTACCACGTGATTTGCAGGTGTTCTGGCTCCTGTGCACTCTTCCAGGATTTCCTTCGTGCACAGCCAAGCCTGGGTCCCCGACACTCTAACCTGCAGTGCACAACCTTCTGAGTTGTCTTCCGGCGTCGTGGGACTCCCTTTTGTGACTTTGCGTGGACTCCGGTTCACTCCTCTTCTAAGTGCCTGTCCTGGTACTTCTGCGGGTGCTACCTGCTTCTGTGATAGCTCCCTGACTTGCTGGGCGCCCCCTCTGTCTCCTCATCCAAGTGGCGACATCCTGGTCCCTCCTGGGCCAGAGCAGCATCCAAAAACCCTAACCGCGACCCTTGCAGCTAGCAAGGCTTGTTTGCGGTCTTTCTGCGTGCAAGCTTCTTCACGACGTGGGACATCTATCCTCCAAAGGGGAAGTTCCTAGTCCTCTTCGTTCTTGCAGAATCCACAGCTTCTACCATCTGGTGGCAGCTTTTTTGCACCCTCAGCTGGCATTTCCTAGGCATCTGCCCTCTCTCGACATTGTCATGACTCTTGGACTTGGTTTCCTTGTTCCACAGGTACTCAGGTCCGGAAATCCACTTTGGTTGCATTGCTGGTGTTGGTCTTCCTTGCCGAATTCCCCTATCACGACTTCTGTGCTCTCTGGGGAATATAGGTGCACTTTACACCTACTTTTCAGGGTCTTGGGGTGGGCTATTTTTCTAACACTCACTGTTTTCTCACAGTCCCAGCGACCCTCTACAAGCTCACATAGGTTTGGGGTCCATTCGTGGTTCGCATTCTACTTTTGGAATATATGGTTTGTGTTACCCCTATACCTATGTGCTCCTATTGCAATCTACTGTAACTTTACATTGCTTGCATTACTTCATTTTGCTATTACTGCATATTTTTGGCATTGTGTACATATATCTTGTGTATAATTGCTATCCTCATACTGAGGGTACTCACTGAGATACTTTTGGCATATTGTCATAAAAATAAAGTACCTTTATTTTTAGTATATCTGTGTATTTCTGTTGTCTTATGATATTGTGCATATGACACCAGTGGTATAGTAGGAGCTTTGCATGTCTCCTAGTTCAGCCTAAGCTGCTCTGCTATAGCTACCTTCTATCAGCCTAAGCTGCTAGAAACACCTCTTCTACACTAATAAGGGATAACTGGACCTGGTACAGAGTGTAAGTACCCCTTGGTACCCACTACAAGCCAGCCAGCCTCCTACAGTCACCACCTATGTCCAGCTACATAATAGTAACTCTGAACCTGGGCATGTTTGGTATCGAACATGTCGGAATCATACCCCAATACTGTTGCCAGTATTGTTTGCATGATTCATGCACTCTGGGTGCTCTTTAGTGGACCCCTAACATTGCTCCTACCAGCCTTCTGGGGTTTCCAGGCAGCCCACGCTGCTGCCAGCCCTCAAATGGGTTTCAGTCCTCCTGCTGCTTGAACAGCTCAATCCCAGGAATGCAGAACAAAGGATTTCCTTTGGGAGAGGGAGGCAACACCCTCTCTCTTTGGAAATAGGTGTTACATGGGTTGGGAGGGTAGCCTCTCCAAGCCACTGGTATGCTTTGAAGGGCACATTTGATGCCCTCCTTGCATAAACCAGACTGCATCAATCAGGGACCTCCAGTCCCTGTTCTGGCGTGAAACTGGACAATGGAAAGGGAAGTAGCCACTCCTCTGTCCATCACCACCCAAAGGGTGGTGCCCAGAGCTCCTCCAGGTGTCCCTTTGATTCTGCCATCTTGAATCCAAGGTGGGCAGAGACCTCTGGGAGCATCTGAGTGGCCAGGTCAGGCAGGTGACTTCACAGCCCCCTTCTGATAGGTGGTCACCTGGCTATGTGACCAATACCCCTTCCAGGGCTATTTAGGGTCTCTCTCTTGGGTGGGTCCTCAGTTTCAATATGTAAGACTTTACTTTGACTTATGGCCACTGGAACTGCAACTGGACTCCACAGGAACCTACAATCTGCAGGTACAGCAATAACTCTGCACTGCAATATTGTTTCTCCGGCTCCTTCCAGCAAGTATAACATTTCTCCGGCTGTGCATCAGGTGGCAAGTCTTCAGCCTGCACAAGAAGCAAGAAGGTAGCTCCCTTTCGAGTGAAGGAGTTACTTCCCTGCTTACGCAGGCCCCAACTGCAACGACGACTGGCTCCGTGGATCTCCTCTCATCCTGAGCTGCGTGAATCCTGCATCATGGGTGGTAGTCTGGAGTGACGCCCTTGGTCCTCTTTGCCAGCTGTCCAACTTTGGTGATGGTAGGCCCTTGTCTTCCCACACAGGGTAGTACCCCTGTGCACCACGTCTCTTGCGGCTACCAAGTCTTGTTGGCATCTCTTCCACGGGATCTTCGGGCTCCTTGTATCCCCAGCACTCTTCCCTGGAAGGCACAGCCCTGTGTGTGCTTCTCCTGTGACGTGGGACCCCTCTTCAGGTGTGCTGCGTGGTCCTCTCTACGACTCCTAGGCTCCTTGCCTGTGGGTCTTCTGTGGGGGCTGCCTCTTCTTCTTTGGACTCTCTGCACTGCTGAGGGTTGCCTGGTACTCTCCCTGTGGGTTGAGGCCCCTCTGGACCTTGCTAGTCTCAGGCAGCTCAACTTTTATGCCTACTGTGACTTGCCTTTGCCAAGGTTTGTTGGTGATCGCTCCACAGCACAGACCGACTGCAATCCTCCATCTGGCACAAGATGTTTACTACATCATGGAGGAACTCTTCATATGCTCCAGTGCTGCATTGCTGACCGTCTTCGGCTCACTGTCCACCAACTCCTGCATCCACAGAAGGGAGGGTAGTGGCTTCTGCCACAACCGGACACTCCATTGTGAACTGGATTTGTACCCCTTCTTTTCCAGGTCTTCCTCTTCCAGGATTAACCTTTGGTTTCTTGCAGTCTTGTCTGGGTCTTGCAATATCCTTTTCTGAAGTCCTTTGGGTTGGTTTGGGTAGAACCAGAAACTTATCTCTTTTCTCCTGGTCGCCGGGGGACAATGTGGTACTTACCTTTGGGGTTTCCTAGTTCCTCCAGCTTCCCTCTACCGATTCCACTTCCTTGGGTGGGGACACGACCTTCGCATTCCACTTTCTTAGTATATGGTTTGGTCTCCCTCTAGGCCTTCAATATTGCCTATTGCTTGTCAATGTTTTCTATTGCTTTTTATGCCTATTCCTCATTGTTACTGTACATATATAGTGTGTTTACTTACCTCCTATTGGGGTTTTGCCTAGCTAGTGTTTTATTGATTGTGTTACTGTAATAAAGAGCCTTTATTTTTGTAACACTGAGGGGGTTATTCTAACTTTGGAGGAGGTGTTAATCCGTCCCAAAAGTGACGGAAAAGTGACGGATTTACCACCAGCCGTATTACGAGTCCATTATATCCTATGGAACTCGTAATACGGCTGGTGGTATATCCGTCACTTTACCGTCACTTTTGGGACGGATTAACACTCCTCCAAAGTTAGAATAACCCCCTGAGTGTTTTCTTTCATGTGTCTAAGTGACTACAGTGGTATTGCATGAGCTCTGCATGTCTTCTAGATAGGCCTTGGCTGCTCATCCACAGCTACCCCTAGAGAGCCTGGCTTCTAGACTCTGGCCACACTACACTAATAGGGGATACCTGGACGTGGTATAAGGTGATAATATCATAGGTACTCACCACAGACCAGGCCAGCTTCCTACATATATGCACTGGTAGCATAAAAGTTGAATGTCACATGTGCGCTGCATGGTTCATTTACGTTACCCGCTTGAGTAACTTTAAAAACATGCCTTCAGGAATTCACTGCAGCCCGAACGTTTACAGGTAAAGATTTAGCAGCCCTATGTCAAGGGAACTGTTTTTGACATCCTTAAAACCTACTCTTGATATTAGCTAACTCATTCATAGGAAGTGCCTTGGAATTTGCAGGGTGTGGGTGTATATTGTACATATGTGATACATGCCTATAATTTGAATTCTTATTTCGTTACAGTGGCAGGGCACAAAAGCTCTTCTCACTGTGTGTGCTAAAGTAGCCCTTTCTATAGTAAAAGTCTACGTCTGAATAGAAGGTATCCTTTCCACAAGCCACCTTAGGAGATATCCACAGACTCCATCTGAGCAACCTTAGAATATTTAGCAAAAGTCTAATTTAGTGGTAAGCATAGATGTTTGCTAAATGAGAGGCAAAGATTAATTTATTAAGACTTGTTCTGTCTGCCTGAGGCCTGAAGGTAAATAATTAAGGGCCAGATGTAGGAAACTCCCAAATTGCGACTTGCAATTTGCTAGTCCCTGCGACTCGCAAATTGCAAGTCGCAATTTGGGATGCAGAAAGGTGTCTCAGACACCTTCTGCGAGTCGCTATGACCCTATAGTGACTCAGGACACTCACGGGGATGGAGGCCTGCTGGGAACAGCAGACCTCCATGTCCGTGACTGCTTTTAAATAAAGCAGTTTTTTTTTTCAAAGTGCAACCCGTTTTCCTTAAAGGAAAACGAGCTGCACTTTGAAAAATAAACCGAAGCCTTTTGTTTCGGTATTTTTCAGGGCAGGTAGTGGTCCATTGGACCACTGCCTGCTCTGAAAAATTATTTTTGGGTCCAGTCACAAAGGGGAAGGGGTCCCATAGGGACCCCTTCCCGTTTGCGAGTGGGTTACCATCCACTTCAAGTGGATGGTAACTGTGAGTCCATTTGCGACCGCGCACTGCGACTCGCAAATAGGAAGGGAACACCCCTTCCTATTTGCGACTCGGAAATGCATTTTGCGAGTCGGTTCAGACTCGCAAAATGCATTCCTACATAGCAAACACGCATTTGCGACTCGCAAACGGCGATTTTCGCCGTTTGCGACTCGCAAAGTGTTTGCTACATCTGGCCCTTAGTTCTGGTCAGACTCACTGTCCTACAATGACAGGAATTAGCTCTTTGATGAAGTGTGACATACCTTTCTTTTTGAGTAAACAATAGCCTTGGAGGCATATGTATCAATATATCTCACATCTCAGAAAGTCACCTTGCTGTGCTGTGTCACAGGGAAAGGGCAAGAATGTGCCATACTTAACACTATACGGTGCATACATATAATTTCCCAGTATTGGCACACAACGTACTGCCTAGCGCCATGCAGGCATCCTTGCACCATGGTAAAAGGGTGCCTGCATTCTAAGCAGAATTGTTTTTGTGTAGGAAGGGGCACTTTCCTGCACAAAAATGATCCCCTGAGGCATCTTCCCTTTTCTGCATGTGCTGCAGCTCACATAGAAAGAGGAAGCAGTGAGGAGAAATAAACATATTTCTTCTTGGTATGCCTCACCCGGGGAAGTGTAGTTTTTTTTAATGTATAACCAGGTCTACCACTAATGGTAAATCTGGAAATGCACCAGAATCCCTGGGCAGATGCATGGGAACACCCACGCAACACCCAGGGAATGCCTTCCCAGTTCAGAGTGACGCAATGCAGTGATTTGTGCTGCGGCGAGTTACTCTAGATTTATCAAGCCAGGCAAGGTCATGCGAGGTGGCCATGCCTGGCTTGATAAATCTGATTTAGGAGTTGCATCTCTCTTGCACCACATTGCATGGTGGAGGAGAGACTCAACTCCTTTGATAAATATGGTCCTTGGCCTGCTAACAAGAAGTTAAGAAGAAGGGGACTTATCACAAGTGATTGACTTCCACTTACCTCTGAATGTTGGGGAAGGGTATTGACAGAAATACAGACGGCATGACACAGACCGAGCTCCAACTGGACATTTGCCACATTGAGAGTAACCAGAGCACTAGTGCATAGAAGTTTTTTGATAGTGGTTTGGTGTCATCCAACCTGCATGTGCTAACAGCAAAGTGACAGATGCCTGGGAACAAACAAGGAATATTTAAAAGTTCTCTCATCGGAATATATTAGTCTCCGGATGGTGATTCTCAGTTCCACACATTAACCTGAGGTCCTACCATTTTACAACCTTCCAATACAATGTTGCTGGGATTGTTCACCATAAAACAACAAGAAGCATTCAAAAGTAGGCTGGCTTGAGCATGCACATGTTCCATGGATTGTATCAGAAGTTTTCAGTCTCGGCTAATCACCACAATAAGGCAAACGTCTCACTGCCAGCACTCCAACCAAACCTGGACTTGGAGGGTAAGGGACAACACCAACAAGGAGAGAACATAAGTTTGCTGTCTGCTTGGTTCAGGACTTGGACCTTAGACCCTGCTACCCCTCTGAGCTTTTGAAGAGTTTCTTAGGAGGTTAGGCAAGAAGAGCTCTTGTAGACCTAAGTAAAAGAAAGGCAGAGAAATGCCACATTGGAAGAAGAATCAACAAAGTATGTGGGACTGAGACCTGTGCATGAAGCCCAACTAGATAGAGAGGTTCAGCTGCTTCCCATTTAGCACTGTGGCCTGAGACCTAGGTAGCTGCTTGGGAGCTTAGAAATTTCAAGGAGGACAACTTTCAGCAACCTGGAAGGTTTGGAGGAACTTGAATGCATGAGACTAAAGGGTAACTGTCCACGTACTACCCTCGCAACCTCTGTAGCTGCTCTTTGTTCCTTGTGCAAGAGTGTCCTCCAGTGCCACTTTTTTATGCACATACACTAAAAGTGTCTTTCACACCCCCATTGTTCCTTTAGGCATTTTTTTATATTTTTTTCAAAATGTTACATATCTTTACCCCTTAATTTCTGTTTTTGTTTGTCTTGTTTTGAGTATTAAAGTGTTGTTTTTTTGCCTAACTTGGCTGGGGACTTTATTGTTTTGTTTCTTGACTATAATATTGTTTTGGATTCAACATAAATACATAACACTAATTTCCCTGGTGCAAAGCCTGCTGCTTTGTGCCATTTTAACCAGGGTATCCACTAGTGCTCTAATTAAACTGTGGTTTCCTAATTTTGTGTGAGTGTATTGCTTGCTGTTTCCTCAGATAACAATCTTGAAACACCTAAAATGTCCATGTGTTCCTAATGTATGTGTCTTGTACATGTGTTACATTCAAGGGTGTATCCAGAGTGTGTGCTGTAAGTATGAATACCTTTCAAGTCTGCATCATACATGAAGAGGACCCTATATGGTATATATGTCTGACTTTCTTGCAGATAACAGTGATTGCTGAGTCGTTGTTAGAGATGTAAACATCTGTGGAAGCTGTGTTATAAATAAATACACGTTCAACAAAATTAGGGTGGTCATTCTGACCTCGGCGGTAAAAGGCGCCTACCACCGGTCAGAAATCCTCCATAATCCCGCCGCGGTCGCGGAAACCCGCCACGGTCATTCTGACCCGCAGCAGCCAAACCTCCGAAAATCCGACAGCCACAACAGACCGCCAGACCAGCGGTCGGCGGAAAAGTGGAGGTGACAAAACCTCCACCATCACGCCAACAGAAATACGCCCATGCCATTACGACCCACGAATCCACGCGGCGGTCTTTCAAACGCGGTTTTCCATTGGCGGGACACACCGCCGCGGTCAGAATACACACAAACGAACAAAACTCAGCCACATTGGCCGAATTGAATTCCACACACCTGATACACATACACACACCACTCCCACACACACAATACAATATAAAACACACACCCACATCACCCACAAACCCCTACGACCAAAAATTCAGAAAGAAGGCCAGAGCGAGACACCACCATCCACAAACTAGCAGCCACAGCCACTCAACACCATCACCCACACAATATCCACACACAAAACAACACACACCACCACACTCAACACACTTAACTACACATACTCCACCCCACACATCATACACACCACCCCATGGCACCCCAAAGACACCCCCGCTTCTCAGACGAAGAACTCAGGGTCATGGTGGAGGAAATCGTTCGGGTAGAGCCCCAGCTGTTCGGCACACAGATCCAATACACCAGCATTGCCCGGAGGACGGAGCTATGGCAGAGGATTGTCGACAGGGTCAACGCTGTGGGACAGCACCCCAGAAATCGGGAAGACATCAGGAAGCGATGGAACGACCTACGGGGGAAGGTGCGTTCCATGGTATCCAGGCACAACATCGCCGTGCAGAAGACTGGCGGAGGACCCCCACCTCAACCCCCACAATTTACAACATGGGAGGAGGAAGTCTTGAACATCCTGCATCCTGACGGCCTCGCAGGAGTCGGCGGAGGAATGGATACTGGTAAGTTGAAGCTTCACTACTGCTTCCCCCCCACCTGCATGCCAAATCATACCCCAACCCTCACCCCCATCCTCGAACCCCACCCTCACCCCCACCCCCATCCTCACCCCCACCCTCACCCCACCACCATCCTCACCCCCACCACCATCCTCACCCCCACCCCCAGCACACCTATTCCCTGCCAATGTCTCACCATCACAACCCACACATCCCAAAACCTAGGCCTGCATGCGTCCACTAAGCATGGACACCCATCACCAAAGCATGCCCAATGCATATACACATCCCCCCCACAAGCCACCCTCACCAAAGCCCCCACACACGAATGCCAGCACTTGGGGACACGGGAACCCACAGATACACCCATATGCCACACATTGAAACTATAACCATACCTCTATACCCCTGCAGGACCCGACCGTCAACACACCGCCGCGGAGGGCCCAGAATTCTCCACACCCCCCACCCAAGAGGCCGTCAGCGATGACAGCAGCTCTGTCGACCTGGACACCGATGACCAGCCCGGACCATCGGGGACCTCTGGACAGTCGGTTCCCCTCACACAGGCACAGGCCACTACAGACCCAAACCCCTCTGGGAACACCAGCACAGCTCCCACCCAGCGGGCCCATGCCTCTGTCTCCAGGGCGCGTCAATCTGCGGTGTGTCTACCACTACAGGGCACCCAGGATAACCCACCACCCCAACAACAACAGGGACCTGGGGGCAGTGGTAGTGGGCACACCGGCCAGGGGGCAGAGGCCCAGGGAAACAGGGCAACTCGGAGGGCAGCTGTGCGACAGGGGGGGGACGGGCCCAGGGAACCCACTCTCCACGAGGCCCTCACCACCATCATGGGAGCATACAACCGCTCCCAGGAGACGATGGCGACGGTACTGGCCCGGTTCCAGGAGATCCAGGTACTGCAGGAGGAACACTATCGGGGGTACAGGGAGGACATCAGAGCCCTCACCTCCACCCTGGTTACCATGGCTGCTGCAGGACCTCATCAACACCAGGACGGACACTCAACAACAACAAAGGGCCCCTGCCACTAGCCTGGACCAAGAACAGCCAACCACCTCCGCCGGCGCTAGTGGACAGGAGGCCCCCGCACAACAGCAGCCCACCAGACCCCCATCTCCTGCAGGAGAAGAACCACCCCGCAAGAGGGCCCTGAGATCTCGCAAGAAGACAGAGTAGGATGTCAAGACCCCCGCCAGCAAAGGATACCACCTGATGTCATCCCACTGTCCCACATTGTCACCCTGTCCATCCTTGAACTGCCCATGCTCCATCTCTCCACAGGCCTCTGGACAATGCACCTGTGTGACTGTTACTCTGGACTCTGCCATGGACATTCCTTCACCATAGCCCCCACCCACTTGAAACCACCCATCCCATTTTGAGCACTGAAATAAACACCTATTTTGCACAAAACTATCTGGAGTCTGGCTGTGATTTCAAAATATTGTAATTGACATGACAGTGCAAATATGTCCTTGTACATAGTGAAGTCAACAAACAGCTGCCACAAAGCTGTAGTCCATGGGGAAACGAAGCACAGGACTCGTAGTGGGGACCCCAGATCTGAAATAGGGAGGGAAAAGCCACAACTCAGTCATCATACACTGGGGCAAATAGACAGGCAGCAGAGATGCAGGAGAGTAGTTCAGATTTACTAAATTATCTTTGAATTGTTACCTGTGTCCTATTGGAAGTACTGTTCAATGATTCTGTCCCTGTTGTCTGTTTCAGCCCCGTCGTCTTCCTCCTCGTCACTCTCCACAGGTTCCACCGCTGCCACAACACCACCGTCTCGACCATCCTCCTGCAGGAAAGGCACCTGGCGGCGCAAAGCCAGGTTGTGAAGCATGCAGCAGGCCACGATGATGTGACACACCTTCTTAGGTGAGTACATTAGGGATCCACCTGTCATATGCAGGCACCTAAACCTGGCCTTTAGGAGGCCAAAGGTGCGTTCGATCACCCTCCTAGTACGCCCATGGGCCTCATTGTACCGTTCCTCTGCCCTGGTCCGGGGATTCCTTACTGGGGTCAGTAGCCACGACAGGTTGGGGTACCCAGAGTCCCCCAATAGCCATAGACGGTGTCTCTCTAGCTGTTCCATCACGTAAGGGATGCTGCTATTCCTCAGGATGTAGGCGTCATGCACTGACCCTGGGAATTTGGCATTTACATGCGAGATGTACTGGTCAGCCAAACACACCACCTGGATGTTCATGGAATGGTAACTTTTTCTGTTCCTGTACACCTGCTCCCTGTCTCTTGGGGGAACCAAAGCCACATGGGTCCCATCAATGGCACCAATGACGTTGGGAATATGTCCAAGGGCGTAGAAATCACCCTTCACTGTAGCCAATTCGCCCACCTCAGGGAAAATGATGTAGCTCCTCACGTATTTCATCAGGGCAGACAAAACTCTGGATAACATCTTCGAAAACATGGGCTGAGACATCCCAGATGCAATTCCCACTGTTGTCTGAAATGAGCCACTTGTCAAGAAATGGAGTACTGACAGGACCTGCACCAGAGGGGGAATCCCTGTGGGTTGGCGGATGGGGGACATCAGGTCGGGCTCCAGCTGGGCACACAGTTCATGTATAGTGGCACGGTCAAGACGGTAGGTCAGGATAATGTGGCGTTCTTCCATTGTCGACAGGTCCACCAGCGGTCGGTACACGGGAGGATTCATCCGTCTCCTCGCCAAACCCAGCGGACGGTGCCTAGGAAGGACAACATGGAGCACACAGTCAAGCAACCCACAGGTACGTACTCACAGCTAGCACAGTAAACGATTCTCTATGCAGTGAATGGCGTGTCTGAGTGGCTATGCAAGGCCTAGGCCTGTGTGACGCAGTTGAAATTGAGCCATGTGGACCCTCGAAATGGCGGCTGCCTGACCTGTGAAGTGTGACAATGGGATGTGAGGTCAATGCGCTGGCGTGGCACACCGCGGCGGTCAGCGGTCGAAGACCGCGGCGCGAAGCCGCATTGGTTAACATTGAAGCCTATGGGTTTCAGGAGCCAATGGCGAAGGGCGCCGGCGGCGGCGGTACGCACCGCCGCGGTACGCACCGCCGCGGACGTGACCGCCATTTTCTATCTACTTATCCACTTGCGACTTGAACTTTCACAGGAGAGGACCTATACTGCAAGTGTTGCTGTGACCTCGGTCTGGAAGGGACAATGGCTGCTGCGACTGGGGAAAGGGCCACTGCCTTCACTGGAGAGGAGTTGGAGAAACTTGTGGATGGGGTCCTCCCCCAGTATGCGCTACTCTACGGTCCTCCAGACCAACAAGTGAGTTTAATTCAATATGGATTTGGGGCCACTGGCTGGCTTGGGGGCCTGGCGGGGATGGGGGGGCATGTTGGGGCTGGCGGGGGGCCTGGCGGGGATGGGGGGCATGTTGGGCCTGGCGGGGGGCATGGCGGGGGGGCCTGGCGGGGATGGGGGGGCATGTTGGGGCTGGCGGGGGGCATGGCGGGGGGCCTGGCGGGGATGGGGGGGCATGTTGGGGCTGGCGGGGGGCCTGGCGGGGATGGGGGGCATGTTGGGCCTGGTGGGGGGCATGGCGGGGGGCCTGGCGGGGATGGGGGGCATGTTGGGCCTGGCGGGGGCATGGCGGGGGGCCTGGCGGGGATGGGGGGCATGTTGGGGCTGGCGGGGGCATGGCGGGGGGCCTGGCGGGGATGGGGGGGCATGTTGGGGCTGGCGGGGGGCCTGGCGGGGATGGGGGGCATGTTGGGCCTGGTGGGGGGCATGGCGGGGGGCCTGGCGGGGATGGGGGGCATGTTGGGCCTGGCGAGGGGCATGGCGGGGGGCCTGGCGGGGATGGGGGGCATGTTGGGGCTGGCGGGGGGCATGGCGGGGGGCCTGGCGGGGATGGGGGGGCATGTTGGGGCTGGCGGGGGGCCTGGCGGGGATGGGGGGCATGTTGGGCCTGGTGGGGGGCATGGCGGGGGGCCTGGCGGGGATGGGGGGCATGTTGGGCCTGGCGGGGGGCATGGCGGGGGGCCTGGCGGGGATGGGGGGCATGTTGGGGCTGGCGGGGGGCATGGCGGGGGGCCTGGCGGGGATGGGGGGCGTTGGGCCACTGGCAACGAAAATGCAGACAAACTTGAACGTGGTATTTCTCCCTCCCTGTACGTGTCACATAGGTCCACGCCCATGAGAAGATCGGGATTTGGCGTGCCATCGCCAAGGAAGTCCGGACCCTGGGGGTCCACCATCGACGGGGCACCCACTGCCGCAAGAGGTGGGAGGACATCCGCCGCGGGACCAAGAAGACCGCCGAGTCTCTGCTTGGGATGGCCTCCCAACGTAGGCGGGGTGCCTGCCGTCAACTGACCCCCCTGATGTTCCGGATCCTGGCGGTGGCCTACCCTGATTTGGATGGGCGCGTGAGGGCAGCACAGCAGACACAAGGGGGTGAGTACAAGCATTATCTACTCTGTTGTCGCGCAGTGGAGGTGTCTGGGTGGGGGAGGAGGGCTGTGGGTCCCCCTAGGCCAGGGCGATATCTGTAGGCTGGGCACCCCCGTAAGCCCCTGTGTCCCCAGCCACCACCCTCAGTAGTGTGTCAGTACAGCCATCCCTGGGCCGTGTCATCCATGGGTGCAGTTGTCAACTCTAGGCGTGTAGGGCATGTTCCACGGAATGCGTAGCGGACCCCAAGTGCGCAACTTAGTGCAGGGGGCATCTGTGTCTGTCATGTCCGCTAACTGTACCGGAGATCCATGTACTCAATATCCCTTTATTTCTCTCTCCCCCCCCTTTTTGTTTGTCTTTCTGTGCTTGTGTGCATCAGCATCATCAGGCGGAGGAGAAGTGGCATCGGGGCAGGAGGGAGCTGCATCTCACATGGCCCAGGAGGGCCATGCCACAGAGTCTGACTGGACCAGTGAGACGGAGGGCGAGGGGAGCTCCACAACGGGGACGACTGGACCCTGCAGCGACACGGACACGTCCTCGGAAGGGAGCTCCCTTGCGGGAGTGGCACCATCCGTGCCCCCCGCCATTACAGGTACAGCCGCCACCCAGCGCACCATCTCCGCCCTCCCAGCAGCCCCTCAGCGTTCGCCCCGTGCCCGCTCTGCCAGGAAGCCGGGCATCTCCTTCGCCCCAGGCACCTCAGGCCCTGCCCCTGTTACCCCCGCTGCCCTCAGTGAGGAGGTCATTGACCTCCTCCGAACGCTCATTGTTGGGCAGACTACCCTTTTGAATGCCATCCAGGGGGTGGAGAGGGAGGTTCATCGCAGCAATGCGTACCTGGAGGGCATTCATTCGGGTCAGGCTGCCCATCAGCGATCGTTCCAGGCTCTGGCCTCAGCACTGACGGCAGCCATTGTCCCTGTCTCCTGCCTCCCTCTACTAACTCCCTCCTCCCAGTCTCCTGTTCCTCTGCCTGTCCCACCCACACCATCAGACCAGCCTGCACACACCTCAACACCCAAGAGAAGCTCATCCAAACATAAGCACCACAGATCACGCAGACATTCACACACGCAACATTCCGATGCAGACATGCCAACAGTCACTACCACCTCTGTGACCCCCACCTCCTCGTCTCCCTCCTCCCTCCCTGTGACGTCTACACTCACACCTCCATTCACCTCACCATCAGCCAGTGTTTCCATCACCAGCACACCCTCCAGTCCAGTCCGCACACGTGCAGTCACCACCCCCACTGCCATTTACACGTCCCCTGTGTCCTCTCCCACTGTGTATGTCACCCCCTCTTCCACACCACACAAACGCAGCCACCCACCCACCCAACAGCCATCCACCTCACGACAGCCTATCCCTCCTGCACCTGCACCCAAAGACAGCAAACGTGACTCACCTACAACCACATCCTCTCCCTCCACTCCCATTCCCACTGTACCTACCACTCTCCATTGTCCCAAGAAACTCTTCCTCGCCACTGCTAGCTTCTTTCCTGACCCTGAGCCCCCCCCTCCTTCTCGTCGGGGTAAGAAGAGCACCTCAGCCACCACCAGCCCTGCAGCCCCCTTGACAAGGGTGCAGGGGTATTGGAGCCCACCAGCCCGCATGTCTGGATCTTCGCCCAGCAGCAAGGGGACAGCCAGCCCACCCCCTGGGAAGAGGAGCAGAAGGCGGAAGGGGCGCCGCAGGAGCCCGCCTTCTACATCCCCCCCGGACACCACCCAGACACAGTCACCAGCCACAGCTCCAAAGGGAGGAAAGGGCCACAGACTCCCGACTAAGGAGGGCAAGGGCAGCAAGTCGGAGAGGTCAGGCTGCAGGCCTGCTGCCCAGGAGGAGCCCACCACCCCCATAGCCGCTGGCCAGGGAGGACCCAGCCCAGCTGGCCAGGGAGGACCCAGCCCAGCTGGCCAGGAGGGCCCCACCACCCACAGCCCAGGTGGGCATTGAAGGAGCACCATCCCCGCTGCCCAGGAGGGCACCACCAGGCAATGAGCAGTTGGCCATAGACCGGCCGCCGTCTCAAGCACCGCTGAACTGGGCCCCGCCGTCTCAAGAACCGCTGAACTGGGCCCCGCCGTCTCCAGCACCGCTCCGCTGGGGACCGCCGTCTCAAGCACCGCTGAACTGGGCCCCGCCGTCTCAAGAACTGCTGAACTGGGCCCGCCGTCTCAAGAACCGCTGAACTGGGCCCCGCCGTCTCAAGCACCGCTGAACTGGGCCCCGCCGTCTCAAGCACCGCTGAACTGGGCCCCGCCGTCTCAAGAACCGCTGAACTGGGCCCGCCGTCTCAAGAACCGCTGAACTGGGCCCCGCCGTCTCAAGAACCGCTGAACTGGGCCCCGCCGTCTCAAGCACCGCTGAACTGGGCCCCGCCGTCTCAAGAACCGCTGAACTGGGCCCCGCCGTCTCAAGAACCGCTGAACTGGGCCCCGCCGTCTCAAGAACCGCTGAACTGGGCCCGCCGTCTCAAGAACCGCTGAACTGGGCCCCGCCGTCTCAAGAACCGCTGAACTGGGCCCCGCCGTCTCAAGAACCGCTGAACTGGGCCCGCCGTCTCAAGAACCGCTGAACTGGGCCCCGCCGTCTCAAGCACCGCTGAACTGGGCCCCGCCGTCTCAAGCACCGCTGAACTGGGCCCCGCCGTCTCAAGCACCGCTGAACTGGGCCCGCCGTCTCAAGAACCGCTGAACTGGGCCCGCCGTCTCAAGCACCGCTGAACTGGGCCCCGCCGTCTCAAGAACCGCTGAACTGGGCCCGCCGTCTCAAGAACCGCTGAACTGGGCCCCGCCGTCTCAAGAACCGCTGAACTGGGCCCGCCGTCTCAAGAACCGCTGAACTGGGCCCCGCCGTCTCAAGCACCGCTGAACTGGGCCCCGCCGTCTCAAGAACCGCTGAACTGGGCCCGCCGTCTCAAGAACCGCTGAACTGGGCCCCGCCGTCTCAAGCACCGCTGAACTGGGCCCCGCCGTCTCAAGAACCGCTGAACTGGGCCCGCCGTCTCAAGAACCGCTGAACTGGGCCCCGCCGTCTCAAGAACCGCTGAACTGGGCCCGCCGTCTCAAGAACCGCTGAACTGGGCCCCGCCGTCTCAAGCACCGCTGAACTGGGCCCCGGCGTCTCAAGCACCGCTGAACTGGGCCCCGCCGTCTCAAGAACCGCTGAACTGGGCCCCGCCGTCTCAAGAACCGCTGAACTGGGCCCCGCCGTCTCAAGAACCGCTGAACTGGGCCCGCCGTCTCAAGAACCGCTGAACTGGGCCCCGCCGTCTCAAGAACCGCTGAACTGGGCCCCGCCGTCTCAAGAACCGCTGAACTGGGCCCGCCATCTCAAGAACCGCTGAACTGGGCCCCGCCGTCTCAAGCACCGCTGAACTGGGCCCCACCGTCTCAAGCACCGCTGAACTGGGCCCGCCGTCTAAAGAACCGCTGAACTGGGCCCCGCCGTCTCAAGCACCGCTGAACTGGGCCCCGCCGTCTCAAGCACCGCTCCGCTGGGGACCGCCGTCTCAAGAACCGCTGAACTGGGCCCTTCAAGGCAAGACCCGCTGAACTGGGCCCTTCAAGGCAAGAAGCGCTGAACTGGGCCCTTCAAGGCAAGAACCGCTGGCCCTTTGGCAGACGTGGCAGAGCAGGATCTGTCTCGGGCAGGGCTGCAGGATGTCCTCTGGCCAACATGCCTCCTCCAGTGGCAGTGGAGTCTGTTATGGACTGTTTGGACTGTGGCTTTGCTCTCCCCAGGATGGCCCAGTGGGCAGGCCACCCACTGTATGGACTGTATGGACTGTGGCTTTGCACTCCCCAGGATGGTCCAGTGGGCAGGCCACCCACTGTATGGACTGTATGGACTGTGGCTTTGCTCTCCCCAGGATGGCCCAGTGGGCAGGCCACCCACTGTATGGACTGTATGGACTGTGGCTTTGCTCTCCCCAGGATGGCCCAGTGGGCAGGCCACCCACTGTATGGACTGTGGATTTGCTCTCCCCAGGATGGCCCAGTGGGCAGGCCACCCACTGTATGGACTGTATGGACTGTGGCTTTGCACTCCCCAGGATGGCCCAGTGGGCAGGCCACCCACTGTATGGACTGTATGGACTGTGGCTTTGCTCTCCCCAGGTTGGCCCAGTGGGCAGGCCACCCACTGTATGGACTGTATGGACTGTGGCTTTGCTCTCCCCAGGATGGGCCAGTGGTCATGGAGTCCCCTCGTGGATCTGGCGTTGTGTACTCAAGTGGCTGAGGTGCCCCCCCTTCCCTTCCCCCTGAGGTGCCTGTCCTATTTTCTTTCTGATGCCCCTGCAGTGTTCTCTCCGTGGAGTTCTTGTCGTGGGACTGGGCCTTGCCCCTTTGCACAGGACCCCTGTGGTCCACGGACAGTGGTTGGACTACATTTAGTAGCTGTATATATTTTGTACATAGTTTATTTATTTATTGGGATTACTGGTGTCCATATTTCAATATATCTGCCCGTTTATGATCTCTTCTTTTGGTCTTTGCATTATTTCGGAGGGGGGGGGTTGTGGGTTGTGACAGTGATCTGTGGGAATGCATTGATGTGTGTGTTGTAGTGGGTGTGGGTGGGTGGGTGTGTGCCGGTACTCTTTTCCCTCCCCTGTGTCGTAGGTGCAGTACTCACCGATGTCTTCCGCGCCGCCGGGCGTGCTCCTGGTACAGGAGCAGGTATAGGAGTGCGGGGATGACCTGCAACTCGGGTTCCATACTGCCGGAATCTCGCGTGGAGTGCGTAGAGGTGAGCGTTTTCCCGTTCGTAGTCTGTTTCCGCCGTGTTTTTATCGGCGGTGCTCCCGCCCCGGAAAAGGTGGCGGATTGGTGGGTCGTGATAGGGTGGGCGGTACATTGTCTGCCGCCTGGCTGTTGGCGGGGACCGCCGCGCTGTTTGTTTGTTCCGCCGTGGCGGGCGGAGTGTTAATGCGGCGGGCTGTGTTGGCGGTTCCCGCCAGGGTCAGAATTGCATATTTTGGACCGCCGGCCTGTTGGCGGCTTGGCCGCCGCATTATCACCGACCGCCAGGGTCAGAATGAGGGCCTAGGTGTCTATTGACCTTGTGTTGCAAATGCGATTGTACCAGGAGCATTTCTTGCTGATGCAGTTGTCTCTTGAGCCAGTCTGTCGGGCAGTGATGTCTCTTGAGACTGTAACACGTGTATTTGCCTATTGTGTCTGTGTTGCAGTTATCCCTGTTGCAAGTATGGATGTCTGTTTAACTTGTGTTAAAGACACAGATGTGTTATAAATACAGATGTCTATCGCACCTGTGTGAGAGATACTTGAGCTGTCTATCGATGCCTGTTGAGTGTCTGTGACAGAAGCTTCACCTAGTACAGATATCTGGTGAACCTGTGTCAGAGATGATTGAGCTGTTCATGGAAGCATGTTGAGTATCCCTGCAGATGCTTGAACTAGTACAGATACCTGTTGAGCCTGTGTGAGAGATGCTTGAGCTAATCGTGGATGAATGTTGAGTGTCTGTGACAGATGCTTGAGTTAGTCCAGATATCTCTTGAGTCTGTGAGAAATGCTTGAGCTGTACATGGATATCTGTTGAGTCTCTTTGACAGATGATTGAGCTGTTCATGGATGTTGTTGATTCTCTGTGACATATGCTGCAGCTATGTCGGATATCTGTTGAGTCTGTGTGAGAGGCACTTGAGCTCTCTATGGATGGCTGTTGAGTCTCTGTGACAGATTCTACAGATATCTCTTTAGTCTGTGTAACAAATTCTTGCGATGTTTATGGATGTGTGTTGAGTCTCTTTGGCAGATGATTGAACTGTTCATGGAGGTTGTTGAGTCTCTATGACAGATGCTTGAGGTAGTACAGATATCTCTTGAGTCTGTTTGAGAGGCGCGTGAGCTCTCTATGGATGTCTGTTGAGTCTCTATGACAGATGCTACAGATATCTCTTGAGTCTGAGTAACGGATACTTGCGATGTTTATGGATGTCTGTTGAGTCTGTGCTGCAGACACAGATCTTTTACAAACACGGACGTCCGCCAAGTCTGTGTGGCAGGTGCTTGAGCTGTGTTTGGATGTCTGCTGAGTCAGTGTTGCAGACACTGGTTTGTTACAAATACAGATATACGCTAAGCCTGTGTAATAGATTTGTGAGCCATCTATGGATGTCTGTTGAGTCTGTGTTCGAATCCCAAAGATTTGCTGAGCTTGTGTGACAAATGCTTGAGCTGTTTATGGATATCTGTTGAGTCTGGGTTGCAGCTATCCCTGTTGCAAGCATGGTTGTCTGTAGAGCCTGTGTTACTGACACAGATGTGTTACAAACACAGATGTCTGCTGAGTCTGTGTGACAGATGGTTGAGCTATCTATGGATGTCTGCCGAGTCTGTGTGACAGATGTTTGAGCTATCTATGGATGTCTGCTGAGTTTGTGTGACAGATGTTTGAGCTATCTATGGATGTCTTCTGAGTCTGTGTGACAGATGGTTGAGCTATCTATGGATGTCTGCGGAGTCTGTGTGACAGATGTTTGAGCTGTCTATGGATGTCTTCTGTGTGACAGATGTTTGAACTGTCTATGGATTTCTCGAGTCTGTAACAGATGTTTGCACTGTCTATGGGGGTCTCTTGACTCTATATGACAGATGATTGAGCTGTCTATGGGTGTCTCTTGGCTCTGTGTGACAAATGATTGAGGAATCTATTGATGTCTCTTGAGTCTGTATGACAGGCACAGATGTGTTATAAACAGAGATGTCTGTTAAGTGTCTGACAGATGCTTGAGCTGTCTATGGATGTCTCTTAGGTCTGTGTGACAGACACTTCAACTGTCTATTGATGTCTGCTGCGTTTCAAACGTTTGAGCTACCTATGGATGTCTCTAGATTCTGTTTGGCAGACATGGATGTGTAATAAATAAAGATGTATGTTGCGTGTGTGACGGGTTGTTTTAGCTCTCTATAATGTCTGCTGAGTCTGTTTAATAGGTTTTTGAGCCATCAATGAACGTCCGTTGAGTGTGTGTTGCAGACTCAGAAATATTACAAACACAGAGATATGCTGAGCTTGTGTGACAAATGCTTGAGCTGTTAATGGATGTCTGTTGAGTCTGATTTGCAGATATCCCTGTTGCAAGCAAGGATTTCTGTTGAGTCTTTGTTGCTGACACAGATGTGTTACAAACACAGATGTCTGCTGAACCTATGTGAGAGATGCTTGAACTGTTCACAGATGTCTATTGAGTGTGTTAGAGACACAGATGTCTGTTGTATGTGTGTTACAGATGTGGAAGTTGGTACTTTTTTGTGACATGACATAGAGCCGTGCTGGCTCTGTGTTGCAGATATCCCTCTTGCAAGTATGGATGTCTGCTGAACGTGTATTGCAGACACAGATGTATTACAAACACGATGGCTGTTGAATGTGTGGCAGATATGTGAGCTATCTATGGATGTCTCTTGAGTCTGTGTGACAGTCACAGATGTGTTCTGAAAAGAGATATCCATTGGGTGTCTGACAGGTGTTTGAGCTGTCTACTGATGGTTATTGGGTCTGTGCGACAGATGCTTGAGCTGTCTGTGAATGTCTGCTCAATCTGTGTGACAGATGATTGAGCTGTTTATGGATGTCTCTTGACTGTATAACAGGTGGTTGAGCTGTCTATTGATGTTTTATGAGTTTATGTGACAGTCACAGATGTGTTATAAATAGAGATGTCCGTTGAGTGTCTGACAGATGTTTGAGCTCTCTCTGGATGTCTCTAGTGTCTGGGTGATGGATGCTTGAGCTGTCAAGTAATGTCTGCTGAGTCTGTGTAAAAGATGTTTGAGCTGTCTACGGATGTCTCTTGTGTCTGTTTGACAGATGCTTGAGCTATATATGGATGCCTGATGGGTTTGTGTGACAGACACAGCTGTGTTATAAAAAGAAATGTTTTTTGAGTGTGTGACAGATGTTTGAACTGCCTATGCATGCCCCCTGAGCCTGTGTGACAGATGGTCAAGCTTTCTATTGATGTCTGCTGAGTCTGTGTGATGGATGCCTGACTGGTCTATGGATGTCTTGTGACGTGTCATAGATGATTGAGCTATCTATTGACGTTTCTTGAGTCTACGTGACAGACAAATGTGTTGTAAATAGACATGTCTTTTAAGTGTCTGACAGGTGCTTAAACTCTTTATGGATGTCTCTTGGGTCTGTGTGACAGATCATTGAGCTGTCTATTGGTGTCTGCTGAGTCCATGTAACCGACGATTGAGCTGTCTATTGATGTCCCTTCAGTCTGAATGACAAATGTTTTACATCTCTATGGATGTCTCTTGAGTCTTTGTGACAGGTGCTTGAGCTCCTCTCTATGGACGTTTCTTGGGTCTGTGTGACAGATACTTGACCTTGCTATGGATGTCTCTTGAGTCTGTGTGACAGATACTTGACATCGCTATGGATGTCTCTTGAGTCTGTGTGACAGATGCTTGTCCTCTCTATTGATGTCTCTTGGGTCTGTATGACAGATGCTTCAGGTGTCTATGGATGGCTGATGCGTGTGAGACAGCTATGGATATGTTACAAATTGAGATGTCTGTTGAGTAACTGACAGATTCTTGAACTCTCTGTGGCTGTCTGCTGACTGACAGATGTTTGGCCTCTCTAAGGATGTATGTAAGTGTGTGACAGATGCTTGAGCTGTGTATGGATGTCGATTGACTCTGTGACAGATGATTGAGCTGTCTATGTATGTCTCATGAGTCTGTGTGGCAGATGCTTGAGCTGTCTGTGGATGTCTGGTGATTGTCTGACAGGTGCTTGGATGTCTGGGGGTGTCTCTTGAGTCTGTGTGACAGATGCCTGAGCTCTCTATGGATGTCTGCTGAGTGTCTGACCGATGCCAGATTTCTCTATGGATGTCTCGTGAGTCTGTGTGACAGATGCTTAAACTGCCTGTGGATGTCTCTTGGCTCTGTGTGACAGATGCTGCACACGCCAAGGATCGAGCGGGCCATGCTCCAGTGACCCGGTACTGACCGAAACCCCCCACCCCGCCGTGTGTTGTTCCTGGACACCACTCGAGCATGGAGGAGGAGGGAGCGCGGTGCCTGCCTCCAGGCAGAGGCGGGGTGCAGGGGCTGGCTCCTGGCTCAGGCAGCCGGCCCCTCGCAGCCAATGGGCCGCCAGGCTGTGTGTTGGGGGGCTGGGTGCCTGGCGGGGTGGATGGGTGGGAGGCAGTGACGTCACGCCGGGATGCTGCTGCGGCTCCTGTATCCCAGGATGCGGAAGCCCAAGTGAGCCAGAGCTGCGGCCGGCTGAGGGGCAGGATGTGGGGCCCGGGGCAGCGGGGGTGCGCACAGCGCCTAGGGCGGCTGCTGCTGCTGCTGGGAGGCCTCTGCATGGCGGGTGAGTGACCGACGGGGGCCGGGGAGTGTGGGGGAGGAGGGCGCTCTTGTGTCCAGGAGACTAGGGGTGGGGATGTGGGGCTGGGGTGGGGATTTGGGCTGAGGTGGGAGACCGCTTGGTAGTGAGAGCGCTGTCCGTGGTCCTGAGGAGAGCTCTGTCCGTGCTGCTGAGGAGAGCTCTGTCCCTGGTGCTGAAAAGAGCTGTATCCCTGGTGCTGAGGAGAGCTCTGTCCGTGCTGCTGAGGAGAGCTCTGTCCCTGGTGCTGAACAGAGCTGTATCCCTGGTGCTGAGGAGAGCTCTGTTAGTGCTGCTGAGGAGAGCTCTGTCCGTGCTGCTGAGGAGAGCTATATCCCTGGTGCTGAAGAGAGCGCTGTATGTGGTGCTGGGGAGGGCTCTGTCCGTGGTGCTGAGGAGAGCGCTGTCTCTGGTGCTGAACAGAGCTCTGTCCATGGTACCCCTGCCCATGCCAGTGAATGTAGCGCTGTACATGGTAGTGAAGGGAGCGTTGTCAGAGGTGCTAGAAATAGCTCTGCCCCTGGTGTGGAGGAGAGCTCTGTCCCTGGTGCTGTGGAAAGTGCTGTCCGTTGTGCTGAACAGAGCTTTATCCGTGGTGCTGAGGAGAGCTCTGTCCGAGGTGCTGAAGCCAGTGCTGCCTCTGGTGCAGGGCAGCGCTCTGTCCATGGTGCTGAGGAGAGCGCTGTCTCTGGTGCTGAACAGAGCTCTGTCCATGATACCCCTGTCCATGCCAGTGAATGAAGCTCTGTCCCTGGTGCTGAACAGAGCGCTGTCCGTGGTGCTGAACAAAGCTATATCCGTGGTGCTGAGGAGAGCTCTGTCCGTGCTGCTGAAGTCAGTGCTGTCCCTGGCGCTGTGGAGAATGCTGTCTTTGGTGCTGAACAGAGCTCTGTCCATGGTGCTGAGGAGAGCTCTGTCCATGGTGCTGAGGAGAGCTCTGTCCGTGGTGCCGGAGAGAGCTCTGCCCGTGGTGTTGAGGAGAGCGTTGTCTCTGGTGCTCAACAGAGCTCTGTCCATGGTACCCCTGCCCATGCCAGTGAATGTAGCGCTGTACATGGTAGTGAAGGGAGCGTTGTCAGAGGTGCTAGAAAGAGCTCTGTCCATGGTGTTGAGGAGAGCGCTGTCCGTGGTGCTGGAGCCAGTGCTGCCCCTGGTGTGGAGGAGAGCTCTGTCCCTGGTGCTGTGGAAAGTGCTGTCCGTGGTGCTGAACAGAGCTATATCCGTGGTGCTGAGGAGAGCTCTGTCCGTGCTGCTGAAGTCAGTGCTGTCCCTGGCGCTGTGGAGAATGCTGTCTTTGGTGCTGAACAGAGCTCTGTCCATGGTGCTGAGGATAGCTCTGTCCATGGTGCTGAGGAGAGCTCTGTCCGTGGTGCCGGAGAGAGCTCTGCCCGTGGTGTTGAGGAGAGCGTTGTCTCTGGTGCTGAACAGAGCTCTGTCCATGATACCCCTGTCCATGCCAGTGAATGAAGCTCTGTACCTGGTGCTGAACAGAGCTATATCCGTGGTGCTGATGAGAGCTCTGTCCGTGCTGCTGAGTAGAGCTCTGTCCGTGCTGCTGAAGTCAGTGCCGTCTTTGGTGCTGAGGAGAGCTCTGTCCGTGCTGCTGAGTAGAGCTCTGTCCGTGCTGCTGAAGTCAGTGCCGTCTTTGGTGCTGAACAGAGCTCTGTCCATGGTGCTGAGGAGAGCTCTGTCCGTGGTGCTAGGAAATGCGCTGTCCCTGGTGCCGGAGAGAGCTCTGCCCGTGGTGTTGAGGAGAGCGTTGTCTCTGGTGCTGAACAGAGCTCGGTCCATGATACCCCTGCCCATGCCAGTGAATGAAGCTCTGTACCTGGTGCTGAACAGAGCGCTGTCCGTGGTGCTGAACAAAGCTATATCCGTGGTGCTGATGAGAGCTCTGTCCGTGCTGCTGAGTAGAGCTCTGTCCGTGCTGCTGAAGTCAGTGCCGTCTTTGGTGCTGAGGAGAGCTCTGTCCGTGGTGCTAGGAAATGCGCTGTCCCTGGTGCCGGAGAGAGCTCTGCCCCTGGTGTTGAGGAGAGCGTTGTCTCTGGTGCTGAACAGAGCTCGGTCCATGATACCCCTGTCCATGCCAGTGAATGAAGCTCTGTACCTGGAGCTAGGGAGTGCGCTGTCCGTGGTGCTGAGGAGAGCGCTGTCCGTGGTGTAGAGGAGAGCGTTGTCTCTGTTGCTGGACAGAGCTCTGACCACGGCACCCCTGCCCATGCCAGTGAATATAGCGCTGTACATGGTAGTGAGGGAGCGTTGTCAGTAGTGCTGGACAGAGCGCTGTCCGTGGTGGTCCCGCTTGTGCCTTGTCCAGGGTTTTACCTGAAGCGTTGTCCATGTTGATGAAATAGAGCACTGCCCGTGCTGGTAATCAAAGCGCCGTCCATAGTAGTGAAGATACCTTTGTCTATGGTTGTGAACATAGCGCTGTCTATGGCACTAAACATAGCGCTGCTCAAGGTAGAGAACATAGCGCTATCTATGGCAGCGAAGATAGCGCTGTCCATGAGGGGGAACGTTGTTCTTAGGGATGAACAACCCGTTGTCCATGCAGTGAACAAAGCGCTGTCAGTGGTAGTAAAGCCGGCGCTGTCAGTGGTAGTGAACACACCGTTGACCATGTAGTGAACATACCATTGTCCATGTAGTGAACATAGCGCTCTCTATAGTAGTGAAGAGAGTGCTGTGAGGCACCTGCCCCATTCCCGGCTCGCAGCGGCACAGCCCGGCATGAGAGGGAGGCGAGTGTGCCCTTCCACCTTCAGCCACCGGCCCGAGGTGAAGGGCGCAGACCAACCTCCCACTACGGGGGATGGCGGGGGGTCGACAGTGATGTTGTGGTAGAAAGTCATTTAAATATCACTCGATGACAACCACCCGGGCGGCGCGGCCCAGAGAAGGACGGCTACCTCTAACTGTGATAAACAAAGAGCTGGGTTGAGGCGCTGTGCTCCGCAGACGCCATGTGTGCTATCAGACGCCCACTCCTTCCTTGTGTAGGGGGATCGCGAGGGTGGGGGGCAGCGAGCGCACAGGAACGTGGGTCACGCGACCAGAACATCCGCATATAGTGCACACGGCCAGAGCAGTAGGCTATAGTACAGATGGCAAGGGCACTAGGTTATAGTGCACACGACCAGTGCAATAGAATATAGCGCACACAGCCAGGACAATAGGATATAGTGCACACAACCGGGTCAGAGGGGTCTGGTGCACATGGCCAGGGCATAAGAATGCAGTGTGCTCTGACAGAGCATGTGATATCATCCTTATTGCCGTGGCATTTGGTTACAGTGCGCACAGGGATGGCAGTGAGGTATAGTGCACGCTGCCAAGGCATGGAATGCAGTGCACTGCGCCAGGGCATGCGCTGTACTGCACACTTCCAGGATATTAGCATGCGGTGCACCCTTCCACACCAATGGGATGCCGTGCACTCCCAGCAGATTAGCATGTTGTGTACCTCCCTCAAACACACAGGAACAAACCCTGTGCGCTGCTTTGAGGTACGACCATGCCCCAGAGCAGGGCAGGGATGCACAGTGTGCGCTGCTTTGAGGTACGACCATGCCCCAGAGCAGGGCAGGGATGCACAGTGTGCGTTGTTTTGAGGTACGGCCATGCCCCAGAGCAGGGCAGGGATGCACAGTGTGCGCTGCTTTGAGGTACGACCATGCCCCAGAGCAGGGCAGGGATGCACAGTGTGCGCTGCTTTGAGGTACGACCATGCCTCAGAGCAGGGCAGGGATGCACAGTGTGCGGTGTTTTGAGGTACGACCATGCCCCAGAGCAGGGCAGGGATGCACAGTGTGCGTTGTTTTAAGGTACCACCATGCCCCAGAGCAGGGCAGGGATGCACAGTGTGCGCTGCTTTGAGGTACCACCATGCCCCAGAGCAGGGCAGGGATGCACAGTGTGCGTTGTTTTGTAATGAGCCCCTACCATAGGACACAGCAGTGTTGAATAATGAGCTCTCTTTTGTAGCGAGCACCTATCCTAGGGCAGTGATGACATGTGTATTGTTTTGTAGTAAGACTCTACCCTAGGGCAGAGCAGTCATGAAGAATGTGTATTATTTTGTAGTAAGACTCTACCCCAGGACAGGACAGTGCTGAATAATGTGCATTTTTGCAGTAAGACTCTACCCTAGGGCAGGCATTGATGAATAATGTGTATTGTTTTGTAGTCAGACTCTATCCTAGGACAGGGCAGTGATGGATAATCTGCACTGTTTTGTAGTAAGGCTCTACCCTTGGGCAGGGCAGTGATGAATAATGAGCATTGTTTTGTAGTAAGACTCTGCCCTATGACAGGGCAGTAGTGAATAATGTGCTTTGTTTTGTAGTAAGACTCTACCCTAGGGCAGGACAGTGATGAATTAAATGCTTTGTTTTGTAGTGAGACTCTACCTTGTGGCAGGACAGTGATGAATTAAATGATTTGTTTTGTAGGAAGACTCTACCCTAGGACAGGCAGTGAGTAATGATGTGTATTGTTTTGCAGTAACACTCTCCCCTAGGACAGCTCAGTGATGAATAATCTATATTATTTTCTAGTAGACTCTACCCGAGGACAGGGCAGTGATAGATAATGTGTATTGTTTTGTAGTAAGACTCTATCCCAGGACAGGGCAGTGATGGATAATCTGCACTGTTTTGTAGTGAGACTCTACCTTGGGGCAGGACAGTGATGAATAATGTGCATTGTTTTGTAGTAAGACTCTACCCTATGACAGGGCAGTAGTGAATAATGTATATTGTTTTGTAGTAAGACTCTACCCTAGGGCAGGGCAGTGATGAATAATATGCTTTGTTTTGTAGTAAGACTCTACCCTATGACAGGGCAGTAGTGCATAATGTATATTGTTTTGTAGTGAGACTCTACCTTAGGGCAGGACAGTGATTAATAATGTGCTTTGTTTTGTAGGAAGACTCTACACTAGGACAGGCAGTGATTAATAATGTGTATTGTTTTACAGTAACACTCTCCCCTAGGACAGCTCAGTGATGAATAATCTATATTATTTTCTAGTAGACTCTACCCTAGGACAGGGCAGTGATGGATAATCTGCATTGTTTTGTAGTAAGACTCTACCCTATGACAGGGCAGTAGTGAATAATGTATATTGTTTTGTAGTAAGACTCTACCCTAGGGCAGGACAGTGATGAATAATGTGCTTTGTTTTGTAGGAAGACTCTACCCTAGGACAGGGCAGTAGTGAATAATGTATATTGTTTTGTAGTAAGACTCTGCCTTAGGGCAGGACAGTGATGAATAATGTGCATTGTTTTCTAGTGAGACTCTACCCTAGAGAAGGACAGTGATGCATAATTTGCATTGTTTTGTAGTAAGACTCTACCCTAGGGAACGTCAGTGATGAATAATGTGCTTTGTTTTGTAGTGGGACTCTACCCTAGAGAAGGACAGTGATGCATAATTTGCATTGTTTTGTAGTGAGACTCTACCCTAGGACAGCTCAGTGATGAATAATCTATATTGTTTTCTAGTAAGACTCTACCCTAGGACAGGGCAGTGATGGATAATCTGCACTGTTTTGTAGTAAGATTCTACCATATGACAGGGCAGTAGTGAATAATGTATATTGTTTTGTAGTAAGACTCTACCCTAAGGCAGGCAGTGATGAATAATGTGCATTGTTTTGTAGTGGGATTCTACCCTATGACAGGGCCGTAATGAATAATGTATATTGTTTTGTAGTAAGACTCTACCCTAAGGCAGGCAGTGATGAATAATGTGCATTGTTTTGTAGTGGGATTCTACCCTAGGACAGGGCAGTAGTGAATAATGTATATTGTTTTGTAGTAAGACTCTACCCTAGGGAAGGACAGTGATGAATAATGTGCATTGTTTTGTAGTGGGACTCTACCCTAGGACAGGGCAGTGATGGATAATCTGCATTGTTTTGTAGTAAGATTCTACCATATGACAGGGCAGTAGTGAATAATGTATATTGTTTTGTAGTAAGACTCTACCCTAAGGCAGACAGTGATGAATAATGTGCATTGTTTTGTAGTGGGATTCTACCCTATGACAGGGCCGTAATGAATAATGTATATTATTTTGTAGTAAGACTCTACCCTAAGGCAGGCAGTGATGAATAATGTGCATTGTTTTGTAGTGGGATTCTACCCTAGGACAGGGCAGTAGTGAATAATGTATATTGTTTTGTAGTAAGACTCTACCCTAGGGAAGGACAGTGATGAATAATGTGCATTGTTTTGTAGTGGGACTCTACCCTAGGACAGGGCAGTGATGGATAATCTGCATTGTTTTGTAGTAAGATTCTACCATATGACAGGGCAGTAGTGAATAATGTATATTGTTTTGTAGTAAGACTCTACCCTAAGGCAGACAGTGATGAATAATGTGCATTGTTTTGTAGTGGGATTCTACCCTATGACAGGGCCGTAATGAATAATGTATATTATTTTGTAGTAAGACTCTACCCTAAGGCAGGCAGTGATGAATAATGTGCATTGTTTTGTAGTGGGATTCTACCCTAGGACAGGGCAGTAGTGAATAATGTATATTGTTTTGTAGTAAGACTCTACCCTAGGGAAGGACAGTGATGAATAATGTGCATTGTTTTGTAGTGAGACTCTAACCTAGGGCAGGGCAGTGATGAATAATATGCATTGTTTTGTCCTGAGACTCTACCCTAGGAAGGGGTAGTTATGAATATCATGCATTGTTTTGTAGCATGACTCTACCCTAGGACAGGCAGTGATTAATAATGTGTATTGTTTTGTAGAAAGACTCTACCATAGGGCAGGGCAGTGATGAATAATGTGCTTTGTTTTGTAGTGAGACTCTACCCTAGGGCAGTCATGAATAATGGGCATGGTTTTGTAGTAAGACTCTACCCTAGGACAGGGCAGTGATGAATAATCTATATTGTTTTCTAGTAAGACTCTATCCTAGGACAGGGCAGTAGTGAAAAATGTATATTTTTTTGTAGTAAGACTCTACCCTAGGACAGGGCAGTGATGAATAATGTGCATTGTTTTGTAGTCACACTCTGCCATAGGGCAGGACAGTGATTAATAATGTGCTTTGTTTTGTAGTAAGACTCTACCCTAGGACAGGTCAGTGATGAATAATGTGCTTTGTTTTGTAGTGGGACTCTACCCTAGAGAAGGACAGTGATGCATAATTTGCATTGTTTTGTAGTGAGACTCTACCCTAGGACAGCTCAGTGATGAATAATCTATATTGTTTTCTTGTAAGACTCTACCCTAGGACAGGGCAGTGATGGATAATCTGCACTGTTTTGTAGTAAGATTCTACCATATGACAGGGCAGTAGTGAATAATGTATATTGTTTTGTAGTAAGACTCTACCCTAAGGCAGGCAGTGATGAATAATGTGCATTGTTTTGTAGTGGGATTCTACCCTATGACAGGGCCGTAATGAATAATGTATATTGTTTTGTAGTAAGACTCTACCCTAAGGCAGGCAGTGATGAATAATGTGCATTGTTTTGTAGTGGGATTCTACCCTAGGACAGGGCAGTAGTGAATAATGTATATTGTTTTGTAGTAAGACTCTACCCTAGGGAAGGACAGTGATGAATAATGTGCATTGTTTTGTAGTGAGACTCTACCCTAGGGCAGGGCAGTGATGAATAATATGCATTGTTTTGTCCTGAGACTCTACCCTAGGAAGGGGCAGTTATGAATATCATGCATTGTTTTGTAGCATGACTCTACCCTAGGACAGGCAGTGATTAATAATGTGTATTGTTTTGTAGAAAGACTCTACCATAGGGCAGGGCAGTGATGAATAATGTGCTTTGTTTTGTAGTGAGACTCTACCCTAGGGCAGGGCAGTCATGAATAATGGGCATGGTTTTGTAGTAAGACTCTACCCTAGGACAGGGCAGTGATGAATAATCTATATTGTTTTCTAGTAAGACTCTATCCTAGGACAGGGCAGTAGTGAAAAATGTATATTTTTTTGTAGTAAGACTCTACCCTAGGACAGGGCAGTGATGAATAATGTGCATTGTTTTGTAGTCACACTCTGCCATAGGGCAGGACAGTGATTAATAATGTGCTTTGTTTTGTAGTAAGACTCTACCCTAGGACAGGTCAGTGATGAATAATGTGCTTTGTTTTGTAGTGGGACTCTACCCTAGAGAAGGACAGTGATGCATAATTTGCATTGTTTTGTAGTGAGACTCTACCCTAGGACAGCTCAGTGATGAATAATCTATATTGTTTTCTTGTAAGACTCTACCCTAGGACAGGGCAGTGATGGATAATCTGCACTGTTTTGTAGTAAGATTCTACCATATGACAGGGCAGTAGTGAATAATGTATATTGTTTTGTAGTAAGACTCTACCCTAAGGCAGGCAGTGATGAATAATGTGCATTGTTTTGTAGTGGGATTCTACCCTATGACAGGGCCGTAATGAATAATGTATATTGTTTTGTAGTAAGACTCTACCCTAAGGCAGGCAGTAATGAATAATGTGCATTGTTTTGTAGTGGGATTCTACCCTAGGACAGGGCAGTAGTGAATAATGTATATTGTTTTGTAGTAAGACTCTACCCTAGGGAAGGACAGTGATGAATAATGTGCATTGTTTTGTAGTGGGACTCTACCCTAGGACAGGGCAGTGATGGATAATCTGCATTGTTTTGTAGTAAGATTCTACCATATGACAGGGCAGCAGTGAATAATGTATATTGTTTTGTAGTAAGACTCTATCCTAAGGCAGACAGTGATGAATAATGTGCATTGTTTTGTAGTGGGATTCTACCCTATGACAGGGCCGTAATGAATAATGTATATTGTTTTGTAGTAAGACTCTACCCTAAGGCAGGCAGTGATGAATAATGTGCATTGTTTTGTAGTGGGATTCTACCCTAGGACAGGGCAGTAGTGAATAATGTATATTGTTTTGTAGTAAGACTCTACCCTAGGGAAGGACAGTGATGAATAATGTGCATTGTTTTGTAGTGAGACTCTACCCTAGGGCAGGGCAGTGATGAATAATATGCATTGTTTTGTCCTGAGACTCTACCCTAGGAAGGGGCAGTTATGAATATCATGCATTGTTTTGTAGCATGACTCTACCCTAGGACAGGCAGTGATTAATAATGTGTATTGTTTTGTAGAAAGACTCTACCATAGGGCAGGGCAGTGATGAATAATGTGCTTTGTTTTGTAGTGAGACTCTACCCTAGGGCAGGGCAGTCATGAATAATGGGCATGGTTTTGTAGTAAGACTCTACCCTAGGACAGGGCAGTGATGAATAATCTATATTGTTTTCTAGTAAGACTCTATCCTAGGACAGGGCAGTAGTGAAAAATGTATATTTTTTTGTAGTAAGACTCTACCCTAGGACAGGGCAGTGATGAATAATGTGCATTGTTTTGTAGTCAGACTCTGCCATAGGGCAGGACAGTGATTAATAATGTGCTTTGTTTTGTAGTAAGACTCTACCCTAGGACAGGGCAGTGATGAATAATGTGCTTTGTTTTGTAGCGAGACTCTACCCTAGGGCAGGACATTGATGAATAATGTGCTTTGTTTTGTAGTGAGACTCTACCCTAGGGCAGGACAGTGATGAATAATTTGCATTGTTTTGTAGTGAGACTCTACCCTAGGGCAGGGCAGTGATGAATAATGTGCATTGTTTTGTAGTGAGACTCTACCCTAGGGCAGGGCAGTGATGAATAATGTGCTTTGTTTTGTAGTGAGACTCTACCCTAGGACAGCGCAGTGATGAATAATGTGCTTTGTTTTGTAGTGAGACTCTGCCCTAGGGCAGGACAGTGATGAATAGTGTGCATTGTTTTGCAGTGAGACTCTACCCTAGGGAAGGACAGTGATGCATAATTTGCATTGTTTTGAAGTGAGACTCTACCCTAGGGAAGGACAGTGATGAATAATGTGCTTTGTTTTGAAGTGAGACTCTACCCTAGGGCAGGGCAGTGATGACTAATGTACATTGTTTTTTTAGCTAGACTCTACTCTAGGGCAGGGCAATGTTGGTGTTAGAATATTATCCCACCAATGTACACGAAGATGAGAGATAACGTGTGTTGCTGTGGTTTTGGCATTATGCAGGGACTGATGCATATGGAGCATTGTTCTGGGTGTATAGAGACACCTATGAGAGCATTCTTATGCGGCATGTGCATTGCTGTGGTTTTAGCTTTATGGAAGGAGGGACACATAAGGAGCATTGTTCTCGTTATATAGACGGGCCTATGCGAGCCCCCTAGTCCAGCATGTGCATTGCTGCATTTTTAACACTATGCAGAGACTGATGCATAAGTAACACTGTTCTGGGTTTATAGAGAAACCTATGTGAGCCTTCTTATGCAGCATGTGCATCACTGTGGTTTTAGCATTAAGCATGGAGTGATGCATAAAGAGCATTGCTCGGGTGCATAGAGACACCTATGTGAGCCCACTCATGCAGCGTGTGCATTACTATGGTTTTAGTATTATGCAAGGAGTGACACATAAGGAGCATTATTCTGGGTGTATAGAGACGTCTATGTGAACCTCCGAGTGCAACATATGCTTTACTGTGGTTTTAGCAATATGCAGGGGGTGGTGCATAAGGAGCATTTTTCTGGGTGTATAGAAATGCCTACGTGAGTCTCTTTGTGCAGCATGTGCATTGCTGTGGTTTTAGCAGTATGCATGGAGTGATGCATAAGGAGCATTGTTCTGGGTGTTTTGTAATGCCTATGTGCACCCCTTAGTCCAGCATGTGCATAGCTGTTGTTTTAGCATTATGCCGGGAGTGACACATAAGTTGCATTGTTCTGGGTGTATAGAGACACCTATGTGAGCCCACGCATGCAGCATGTACATTGCTGTGGTTTTAGCATTATGCAGGGACTGACGCTTAAGGAGCGTTGTTCAGGGTGTATAGCGACACCTGCGTGAGCCCACTCATGCAGCGTGTGCATTGCTGCGGTTTTAGCATCATGCAGGGAATGGTGCAAAAGGAGCATTGTTCAGGGTGTATAGCGACACCTGCGTGAGCCCACTCATGCAGCGTGTGCATTGCTGCGGTTTTAGCATCATGCAGGGAATGGTGCAAAAGGAGCGTTGTTCAGGGTGTATAGCGACACCTGCGTGAGCCCACTCATGCAGCGTGTGCATTGCTGCGGTTTTAGCATCATGCAGGGAATGGTGCAAAAGGAGCATTGTTCTGGTGTATAGAGACACCTATGTGAGCCCACGCATGCAGCATGTACATTGCTGTGGTTTTAGCATTATGCAGGGACTGACGCTTAAGGAGCGTTGTTCAGGGTGTATAGCGACACCTGTGTGAGCCCAATCATGCAGCGTGTGCATTGCTGCGGTTTTAGCATTATACAAGGAATGGTGCATAAGGAGCATTGTTCTGGGTGTATAGAGACACCTGCGTGAGCCCACTCATGCAGCGTGTGCATTGCTGCGGTTTTAGCTTTATGCAGGGAGTGACGCATAAGGAGCATTGTTCCGGGTGTATAGAGACACCTGTGTGAGCCCACTCATGCAGCATGTGCATTGCTGCGGTTTTAGCATTATACAAGGAATGGTGCATAAGGAGCATTGTACAGGGTGCATGTGAGCCCCCCGGTACAGCGTGTGCATTGCTGCGGTTTTAGCATTATACAAGGAATGGTGCATAAGGAGCATTGTTCTGGGTGTATAGAGACACCTGCGTGAGCCCACTCATGCAGCGTGTGCATTGCTGCGGTTTTAGCATTATGTAGGAGGGGACGCATAAGGAGCATTGTTCTGGTGTATAGAGACACCTGTGTGAGCCCACTCATACAGCGTGTGCATTGCTGCGGTTTTAGCATTATGCAGGGAGTGACGCATAAGGAGCATTGTTCTGGGTGCATAGAGACACCTGTGTGAGCCCACTCATGCAGCGTGTGCATTGCTGCGGTTTTAGCATTATGTAGGAGGGGACGCATAAGGAGCATTGTTCTGGTGTATAGAGACACCTGTGTGAGCCCACTCATGCAGCATGTCCATGGCTGTGGTTCTAGCATTATACAAGGAATGGTGCATAAGGAGCATTGTTCTGGGTGTATAGAGACACCTGCGTGAGCCCACTCATGCAGCATGTGCATTGCTGCGGTTTTAGCTTTATGCATGGAGTGACGCATAAGGAGCATTGTTCTGGGTGCATAGAGACACCTGTGTGAGCCCACTCATGCAGCGTGTGCATTGCTGCGGTTTTAGCATTATGTAGGGGGTGACGCATAAGGAGCATTGTTCTGGTGTATAGAGACACCTGCGTGAGCCCACTCATGCAGCGTGTCCATGGCTGTGGTTTTAGCATTATACAAGGAATGGTGCATAAGGAGCATTGTACTGGGTGCATGTGAGCCCCCTGGTGCAGCAAGTGCATTGCTGCAGTTTTAGCACTATGTAGGAGTGACACATACTGAGCACTGCTCTGGGTATGCCTAGGGATGCTATAAGCAGTCACTGATAAGTCATGTACCGAGCAGATAACACGAGACACTCCAACAGAACAGTCTCTGGCCTCGCAATGCTTTGTGGAACTTGTAGTTTTATGCTATTGTAATTCTTGCCCTCCATTAGAATCGCATCCTGTCCTTGCTGAAGCCTATGATTTCTGGTTACTTTATTTATTGGTGTGAGAATGTGTTTCTTCCAATTGTACTTTAATGCAGCTTTGTCCTATCACTGTAGTTATTCGTGTGGTAACATTTACTGAGGTCTTGCTGCAGGGTAGTTCTTTTCCCTGGGGTTGACCAGGGCAGAGCATCAGTGTCAGTCTGAAAGAACTTTTGGCACACCACCCCACTTCCAGTTTAGGAGCAGGCTCACCTGCACCCCTTCCAGCCCAGGAAATACATGTTTTAGGTCCAGTACACGTAGGCCCCAATTATGAATTGTGCAGAGTTGAATCCACTCTGCACAGTTATAAGGAGTCTGATGGTCATGCACCCAGTTTCTCCTGGTGAAGGACCACTTGCTCTGAATTATGGGCTGAAACATCTGGCCGGTAAAATCACACAGGGAAAAGACTGCATTACAGCCCAGTCCTGCTTCCAGGTCCCCACCCTAACATCATCCAAGAGACCGGGAGAACATGTAATGCCCCTTTTGCTAGGTGGCAGCCCTACCTGCCCTCTGCCTCTATTCATTACTTTCCTCCCCTACAGAGGTTCTGGAGACATTAACCACCTGCTGCTAACAGAAAGTGCCAAATGTCTGCATTATACCCTTTGTAGTTGGGAATACCATGCAGAATGATGTCTGATAGTTCAGTGTCCATGCAGTTATTTCCGGTTCTGAGAGATACAATTCTTAATTGAAGGAATTCTTTGAGAAATTATTTTGTTAATTCTGGACACCCGGAATCTGTATGCAGAACGCCTCCAAATTCGTAACTGGGGCCGTACTCGTGTGCGCCCCAGCAAACCACCACTGATGGCATTCAGAGGTGCTTCTTGGCTTCAATAGACCTACCTTTTCTTGATTCTTATTTCATTGAGGACCTTGCATTTAGATGTCTTGTAGCCAGGGCCGGTGTGGCCTATAGACAACTGGCAGTGCCCTCGGTCTGCTCTATAGGGCACTCTGGAAATGTCTGAATCACGGGTCTAAAGTAGGGGTGGGCAGAACTCGTGGAGTTTCACTCTGTGGAATACAGCAAGGTTACAAAAAACCTCTGTGAGATTCCGTGGAATTGGCCAAAAATAGGCAGCTTGTGCTGCAATTCAGTGCCGTAGCGCGAGCAGCGCTGAAAATCAGCGTGAATGGCACCGAGTGTTGCACAATAGCGTACAGCTATTCAAGTTGATTTTGATGCCATTCGAGTAGAAAATCTACTCGAGCTGCAGTAAATCTATTTGAACTGCAGCCCTCCGACTGCAACCTCTCGCAAACGCTGTCAAATGCCTGTGATAGAAAATTGCACTAGGGGTTGCCAAATCTTGCTTGCGCTAACATATTCTGGAGCCTCGTGGGAGAAAATGTCTACTATGTGGCGATTGGCTGAATTCGGTCAGAACTCTGCATTAAAGAGTAATGTGGAGTGGGCAAATGCCAATTCTATGAGCAGGATGGAATATTTTGCCCACCCCTAGTCTATAGGGCAATCTGGCAGTGCCACAAGGGCATGGTCTGACAAGTCAGTGTGTGGACCAGTTTTGTGTCTGTTTTTTGGTCCGGAGGGCCAGTTTTTACTGTTGATTTCCCTGATGGTACCACAAAGATCACAAATGCATAAAGTCCTCCATACCTTACAAAACATCTATGCAGGATGTCTTTACAAGTTCAAAACTGCCGCGATTTGGAATGCGGGCCCCTGTTAGCTGTTGGATTTCACTTTGGTGCCCCGTCCTATTTTCTGCCTCAGTCTGATCCTGTGTATACTTTTCTCAAGTTGTATACTGTGCATAGTTTTCGTCTTCGAACTCGCAGTTATGTGCATTGCTTTTGGCTTAAGATGCATGCCAGTGTGCCGGAGATGCATTGATTTTCAAGTTACTTCACGTCCATGTGCGGGCTGTGGAAAATTGTTTGGGATTTTTTTGGCTTAGCCACCCTCGTGTGCATCCAGTGATACCTAATACCCATTGCTCCAGGCTTTAGCTTTATGTCCATGGGTTTGCAGTGACGCATAATATGCATTGCTTCCACTTTCGATATATGTAGATAGATCTGCAGTGACATACAAAGTGTATTGTTTCTGCTTTTTGATTTATGACCATGCACTCGCAGTGATGCATAATGAGCATTCTTTCTGCTTTAGATTTATGTACATGTGCTTGCAGTGATGCATAATGTGCCTTGTTTTGGTACCAGAATCCCTGTGTGCTTGCAGTGATGCATGATGTGCATTGCTTCTGCTTTAGATTTATGTACATGTGCTTGCACTGATGCATAAGGGGCATTGTTTTCATACCAGAATCCCCCATGCGCTTGCAATGATACGTAATGTGCATTGTTTTGGTACCAGAATCACCTGTGCGCTTGCAGTGATGCATAATGCATATTGTTTTCATACCAGAATCCCCCATGCGCTTGCAATGATACGTAATGTGCATTGTTTTGGTACCAGAATCACCTGTGCGCTTGCAGTGATGCATAATGTGTATTGTTTTCGTACCAGAATCCCCCGTGCGCTTACAGTGATGCATAATGTGCATTGTTTTGGTACCAGAATCCCTGTGTGCATGCAGCGATGCATAATGTGCATTGCTTCTGCTTTAGATTTACGTCCATGAGCTTGCAGTGACCCATAATGAGCATTGTTTCAGCTTTAGATTTATGTACATGTGCTTGCACTGATGCATAAGGGGCATTGTTTTCATACCAGAATCCCCCATGCGCTTGCAATGATACGTAATGTGCATTGTTTTGGTACCAGAATCACCTGTGCACTTGCAGTGATGCATAATGCGTATTGTTTTCGTACCAGAATCCCACATGTGCTTGCAGTGATGCATAATGTGCATTGGTTTGGTACCAGAACACCCCCTGTGCTTGCAGTGATGAGTAATGTGCATTGTTCTTTTGTACCAGAATCCCCCGTGCGGTTGCAGTGATGCATAATGTGCCTTGTTTTGGTACCAGAATCCCCCGTGCGGTTGCAGTGATGCATAATGTGCCTTGTTTTGTACCAGAATCCCCCGTGCACTTGCAGTGATGCATAATGTGCCTTGTTTTGGTACCAGACTCCCCGTGCTCTTGCAGTGATGCTTAATGTGCCTTGTTTTGGTACCAGACACCCCATGTGCTTTCAGTGATAAATAATGTGCCTTGTTTTGGTACCAGAATCCCCCGTGCGCTTGCAGTGACGCATAATGTGCCTTGTTTTTGGTACCAGAGTCCCCCGTGTTCTTGCAGTCATGCATAATGTGCATTGTTTTGGTACCAGAATCCCCTGTGTGCTTGTAGTGACGCATAATGTGCATTGTTTTGGTACCAGATCACCCCCTGTGGTTGCAGTGATGCATAATGTGCATTGTTCTTTTGTACCAGAATCCCCCGTGCGGTTGCAGTGATGCATAATGTGCCTTGTTTTGGTACCAGAATCCCCTGTGCGCTTGCAATGATACATAATGTGCCTTGTTTTGGTACCAGAATCCCCTGTGCGCTTGCAATGATACATAATGTGCCTTGTTTTGGTACCAGAATCCCCTGTGCGCTTGCAATGATACATAATGTGCCTTGTTTTGGTACCAGACTCCCCTTGTTCTTGCAGGGATGCAAAATGTGCATTGTTTTGGTACCAGAATCCCCCGTGCACTTGCAGGGATGCATAATGTGCATTGTTTTGGTACCAGAATCCCCCGTGCGCTTGCAGGGATGCATAATGTGCATTGTTTTGGTACCAGACTCCCCCGTGTGCTTGCAGTGATACATAATGTGCCTTGTTTTGGTACCAGAGTCCTCCGTGCGCTTGCAATGATGCATAATGTGCCTTATTTTGGTACCAGACTCCCCCTTGTTCTTGCAGTGATGCAAAATGTGCATTGTTTTGGTACCAGAATCCCCGTGCGCTTGCAGGGATGCATAATGTGTATTGTTTTGGTACCAGAATCCCCCGTGCGCTTGCAGGGATGCATAATGTGCATTGTTTTGGTACCAGAACACCCCCTGTACTTGCAGTAGGAAATGATGTGCGTTGCGCTTTACACACGTGCCCATGCGCATGCTCACTGATGGTGGTCTGGAGGCGTGAACTGTGTTTTTAGGAGTCAGGAATTCTTCTCTCAGGGCTGGAGCATACACACACCCCTCCTTCCTCTTCTCCTTTGGACTGGTCCGTGAGCCCAGGTCAGCAGTAGCTTCTGCCGGCCCATGTTAGCATGCCTTTCTCTAATCATGGGGTTGATGCACTTAGTCTGGGAGGTGGGCCTCGCTTTGCCAATAGCCTGATTTCTTGGCTTTGCAGGACTGGGATGCAGGGTGCACGCAGTCTTGGTAGAGTGTGTGGCGGCGGGCACAGGACTGGCACCGAGGAGAGAACCAGGCTCCTGGCACAGCCTCTTGGAGAGGGTGGTGTGTCGATAGGTCCCCTTCACAACAGCGCAGCTGGCACAGCACTGGCACCGAGGAGAGAGCCAGGGCCGTGCCAGGATAGGGTGGTGTGTGGCAGGCCCTTTTCAGAACAGCGCGGCTGGCACCGTACTTGCACGATGGATAGAGCCAGGCTCCTAGCTCTCCCTCCTGTGCCAGGATAGGGTGGTATATCGACAGATCCCTTCACAACAGCGCAGCTGGCACAACACTAGTGCCGAGGAGAGAGCCAGGCTCCTGGCACAGCCTCTTGCGCCAGGATAGGGTGGTATATCGACAGATCCCTTCACAGCAGCGCTCCTGGCACGGCACTGGCGCCGAGGAGAGAGCCAGGCTCCTGGCACAGCCTCTTGTGCCAGGATAGGGTGGTATATCGACAGATCCCTCCACAGAAGCGCTGCTGGCACGGCACTGGCGCCGAGGAGAGAGCAAGGCTCCTGGCACAGCCTCTTGTGCCACGATGAGGTGGTATATCGACAGATCCCTTCACAGCAGCGCTCCTGGCACAGCACTGGCGCCGAGGAGAGAGCCAGGCTCCTGGCACAGCCTCTTGTGCCAGGATAGGGTGGTATATCGACAGATCCCTTCACAGAAGCGCGGCTGGCACGGCACTGGCGCTGAGGAGAGAGTCAGGCTCCTGGCACTGTCTCTTCTGCCAGGATAGGGTGCTATATCGACAGATCCCTTCACAGCAGCGCTCCTGGCACAGCACTGGCGCCGAGGAGAGAGCCAGGCTCCTGGCACTGTCTCTTGTGCCAGGATAGGGTGGTATATCGACAGATCCCTTCACAGAAGCGCGGCTGGCACGGCACTGGCGCCGAGGAGAGAGTCAGTCTCCTGGCACTGTCTCTTGTGCCAGGATAGGGTGGTATATCGACAGATCCCTCCACAGCATCGCTCCTGGCACAGCACTGGCGCCGAGGAGAAAGTCAGGCTCCTGGCACTGTCTCTTGTGCCAGGATAGGGTGGTATATCGACAGATCCCTTCACAACAGCGCAGCTGGTACAACACTGGCGCCTGACAGCTGACAGTCTGAGCGTGCAGTGCTCGCTCGCCCACGTCAGTTTGTTTATTTCTTCTCTGTCTGTGTGCTGTGCTCAGAACTCCGTGGAACGCGGGTCCTGATCGTGCTCTATAAAACACTCAATATATAAATAATTAAAGCGTCATCTGGAGCAAGCAGGCCCCTCTCCTGGGCACGCAGGGAACCAATCAGTGTCTGTGTTGTGGTGTGAACGCTCTCATTTATTTGCACTCATTACAGAGAGACAGAGGGAACTGCTCAGCAGTGTGTGAGAGAGGAGAGAGCCTTCAGCAATGTGTGTGATTATGTGAGTGTGTGTGATTATGTGTGTGTGTGTGTGTGATTATGTAAGTGTGTGTGGGTGAGTGTGGGTGATTATGTGAGTGAGTGTGTGTGATTATGTGAGTGTGTGTGGGTGATTATGTGAGTGCGTGGGTGTGTGTGTGTGATTATGTGAGTGTGTGTGTGTGATTATGTGGGTGTGTGTGGGTGTGTGTGGGTGTGATTATGTGAGTGCGTGTGTGTGTGTGTGATTATGTGAGTGTGTGTGGGTGTGGGTGTGATTATGTGAGTGCGTGTGTGATTTTGTGAGTGTGTGTGGGTGTGTGTGTGTGTGATTATGTGAGTGCGTGTGTGTGTGTGTGATTATGTGGGTGTGTGTGGGTGTGTGTGGGTGTGATTATGTGAGTGCGTGTGTGATTATGTGAGTGCGTGTGGGTGTGTGTGTGATTATGTGAGTGTGTGTGGGTGTGTGTGTGATTATGTGAGTGTGTGTGGGTGTGTGTGTGTGATTATGTGAGTGCGTGTGTGTGTGTGTGATTATGTGGGTGTGTGTGGGTGTGTGTGGGTGTGATTATGTGAGTGCGTGTGTGTGTGTGTGTGATTATGTGAGTGTGTGTGGGTGTGGGTGTGATTATGTGAGTGCGTGTGTGGGTGTGATTTTGTGAGTGTGTGTGGGTGTGTGTGTGTGTGATTATGTGAGTGCGTGTGTGTGTGTGTGATTATGTGGGTGTGTGTGGGTGTGTGTGGGTGTGATTATGTGAGTGCGTGTGTGTGTGTGTGTGATTATGTGAGTGCGTGTGGGTGTGTGTGTGATTATGTGAGTGTGTGTGGGTGTGTGTGTGATTATGTGAGTGCGTGTTTGTGTGTGATATAACGGGAGAGATGAAAGGACAGAGGGCTTGTTGAGAACTGGGGGGGTGTGGGAGAGAGGAGAGGGCTTTCACCAGTGTCTGTGAGTGTATGTGAGTGGGACAGGGAGAGAGGAGATGGCTTGCAGCAGTGCATGTGAGTGTGTGAGTGGGACAGGAAGAGGGCTGCTCAGCAATGTGTTGGTGTGAGTGTGTGTGAGTGGGACAGGGAGAGAAGGCTGCTCAGCAGTGTGTGGGTGGGCATGAGTGTAAGTGGGAGAGGGTGAGAGGAGAGGAGAGGGCTGCTCAGCAGTGTGTGGGTGTGTGTGTGTGAGTGGGACAGGGAAAGAAGGCTGCTCAGCAGGGTGTGAGTGTGTGTGTGAGTTGGACAGGGAGAGAGGAGAGGGCTTTGTGCAGTGTGTGTGTCTGTGTGTGTGTGAGAGTGAGTGGGAGAGGGAGAGAAGGCTGCTCAGCAGGGTGTGAGTGTGTGTGAGTTGGACAGGGAGAGAGGAGACGGCTTGCAGCAGTGTGTGTGATTGTGTGTGAGTGGGACAGGGAGAGAGGAGACGGCTTGCATCAGTGTGTGTTTGTGACATAAAGGGAGCTATGGAAGAAGAGGGGGCTTGTTTAGAAGTGTGCATGTGTGTTTGCATGTGTGAAGGAGGGAGAGGGAAGAGTGGTGGAGAGACGAGACGACTTGCTGAGCAGTGTGTGGGTATGCGTGTGTGTAAGCAGGAGAGGGAGAGAGGGGAGGGCTGCTCAGCAGTGTGTGTGATTATGTGAGTGCGTGTTTGTGTGTGATATAACGGGAGAGATGAAAGGACAGAGGGCTTGTTGAGAACTGGGGGGGTGTGGGAGAGAGGAGAGGGCTTTCACCAGTGTCTGTGAGTGTATGTGAGTGGGACAGGGAGAGAGGAGATGGCTTGCAGCAGTGCATGTGAGTGTGTGAGTGGGACAGGAAGAGGGCTGCTCAGCAATGTGTTGGTGTGAGTGTGTGTGAGTGGGACAGGGAGAGAAGGCTGCTCAGCAGTGTGTGGGTGGGCATGAGTGTAAGTGGGAGAGGATGAGAGGAGAGGAGAGGGCTGCTCAGCAGTGTGTGGGTGTGTGTGTGTGAGTGGGACAGGGAAAGAAGGCTGCTCAGCAGGGTGTGAGTGTGTGTGTGAGTTGGACAGGGAGAGAGGAGAGGGCTTTGTGCAGTGTGTGTGTCTGTGTGTGTGTGAGAGTGAGTGGGAGAGGGAGAGAAGGCTGCTCAGCAGGGTGTGAGTGTGTGTGAGTTGGACAGGGAGAGAGGAGACGGCTTGCAGCAGTGTGTGTGATTGTGTGTGAGTGGGACAGGGAGAGAGGAGACGGCTTGCATCAGTGTGTGTTTGTGACATTAAGGGAGCTATGGAAGAAGAGGGGGCTTGTTTAGAAGTGTGCATGTGTGTTTGCATGTGTGAAAGAGGGAGAGGGAAGAGTGGTGGAGAGAGGAGACGACTTGCTGAGCAGTGTGTGGGTATGCGTGTGTGTAAGCAGGAGAGGGAGAGAGGGGAGGGCTGCTCAGCAGTGTGTGTGATTATGTGAGTGCGTGTTTGTGTGTGATATAAAGGGAGAGATGAAAGGACAGAGGGCTTGTTGGAAACTGGGGGTGTGTGGGAGAGAGGAGATGGCTTGCAGCAGTGTGTGTGATTGTGTGTGAGTGGGACAGGGAGAGAGGAGAGGGCTTTGTGCAGTGTGTGTGTGTGAATGAGTGGGACAGGGAGAGAAGGCTGCTCAGCAGTGTGTGGGTGGGCGTGAGTGTAAGTGGGAGAGGGTGAGAGGAGAGGGCTGCTCAGCAGTGTGTGGGTGTGAGTGTGTGGGGGACAGGGAGAGAGGAGAGGGCTAGTTCAGCAGTGTGTGTGATTATGTGAGTGCGTGTGTGTGTGTGATATAAAGGGAGAGATGAAAGGACAGGGCTTCTTCAGAACTGTGCGTGTGTGGATAGAGGAGAGGGCTTGCAGCAGTGTGTGTTAGTGTGTGTTTGTGTAAGATATAAAGGGAGCTATGGAAGAAGAGGGGGCTTGTTTAGAAGTGTGCATGTGTGTTTCCATGTGTGAAAGAGGGAAGAGTGGTGGAAAGAGGAGAGGTCCTGCAGGTCTCTGTGTGTGTATGTGTGTGTGTGAATGTTTGTTACAAGGGAGAGAAAAGAGGAGATAGGGCTGTTCAGCAGTGTGAGGGTGTGAGTGTGTGTGAGTGGGACAGGGTGAGAGGAGAGGACTGTTCAGCAGTGTGAGGGTTTGAGTGTGTGAGTGGGACAGGGTGAGAGGAGAAGGCTTGCTCAGCAGTGTGGGTGTGAGTGTGTGTAAGCGGGACAAGGAGAGGGCTTGCTCAGCAGTGTGTGGGTGTGAGTGTGTGTGGGTGGGACACCGTGAGAGGAGAGGGCTTACTCAGCAGTGTGTTGGTGTGAGTGGGACAGAGTGGGAGGAGACAGCTTTCTCAGAAGTATGTGGGTGTGTGTGAGTGGGACAGGATGAGAGGAGATGGCTTGTTCAGCAGTGTGTGGGTGAGTGGGACAGAGTGAGAGGAGAGGGTTTGCTCAGCTGTGTGTGGGTGTGAGTGTGTGTGAATGGGACAGGGAGAGAGGGCTTGGTCAGCAGTGTGGGTGTGTGTGTGTAAGCGGGACATGATGAGAGGAGAGGGCTTTCTCAGCGGTGTGTGTGTGTGAGGGTGTGTGAGTGGGACAGGGAGAGAGGAGAGGGCTTGCTCAGCAGTGTGTGGGTGTGAGTGTGTGTGAGTGGGACACAGTGAGAGGAGAGGGCTTACTCAGCAGTGTGTGGGTGTGAGTGTGTGAGTGGGACAGGGAGAGAGGAGAGGGGTTGGTCAGCAGTGTGGGTGTGAGTGTGTGTGTAAGCGGGACAAGAAGAGGAGAGGGCTTGCTCAGCAGTGTGTCGGTGTGTGAGTGGGACAGGGAGAGAGGAGAGGGGTTGGTCAGCAGTGTGGGTGTGAGTGTGTGTAAGCGGGACACAGTGAGAGGAGAGGGCTCGCTCAGCAGTGTGGGGGTGTGAGTGTGTGAGTGGGACAGGGTAAGAGTAGAGGGCTTGCTCAGCAGTGTGGGGTGTGGGTGTGTGGGTGGGACAAGGAGACAGGAGAGGGCTTGTTCAGCAGTGTGTGGGTGTAAGTGTGTGAGTGTGACAGGGAAAGTGAAGAGAGCTTATCAGTGTGCATGTGAAGAGAGGTATTGCAGCCATGTATATTAGTGTGTGTATGTGTGTATGTTTGAGTGATACAAAGAAAAAGGAGAGGAGCGAGGGCTTGCTCAGCATTGTGTTGGTGTGTGTGAGTGGGACAGGGAGAGAATGCTGCTCAGCAGTGCGTGGTTGTGACTGTGTGTGAGAGTGGGACAGGGAGAGAAGGCTGCTCAGCAGTGCGTGGTTGTGACTGTGTGTGTGAGTGGGACAGGGAGAGAAGGCTGCTCAGCAGTGTGTGGTTGTGACTGTGTGTGTGAGTGGAGGGGGAGAGAGGCGAGTGTTTGCTCAACAGTGTAGAGAGAGAGAGGGCTTGCAGCAATGTGTGCAGATCGCATGCTCAGCAGTTTGCATGTGAGAGAGAGTGCAGGGTCTGGGGCAGCAGTGCGATCACACGAAGAGAACATACAGTGTCTCTTCAGACTCACACAGCGGAAGGAGATGGGTGTCAGTACACACTGGAGGGTGGAAAAGGCAGAGACGGAGAGCAGTGTGTGCAGAGTAAACCATGGGCACTGGAAGGGATCTCAAGTTTTTATCTAAGGAGAGCCAAGGTACTCCTGGTCCAAGGTTCCTGGTCCCCCCCCCCCTTAGTGTGCTTTGAGGGGTGGGCAAAACCCGCAGAATTTGAATCTGCGGAATTCTGCAAAGTTACATAAAAACTCAGCGAGAGTTCGCAGTTTTGCCAATGGGGTAAAACATGCAGATCGCACTGTTTGCTCTGTTATTTAGTGCCGGTAATATGAGCAGCCCTGAAAAATCATGGCGGACCACACCATGCACAGTGCAGACTTTTGAATTGATGTTGCTGCAGATCGAGTCGAAAATCTACTTGAGCAGCAGCAAATCTACTTGAGCAGCAGCAAATCTACTTGAGAAGCAGTAAATCTACTTGAGAAGCAGCAAATCTACTTGAGAAGCAGCAAATCTACTTGAGCAGCAGCAAATCTACTTGAGAAGCAGCAAATCTACTTGAGCAGCAGCAAATCTACTTGAGCAGCAGCAGATCTACTTGAGCAGCAGTAAATCTACTTGAGCAGCAGCAGATCTACTTGAGCAGCAGCAAATCTACTTGAGAAGCAGCAAATCTACTTGAGCAGCAGCAGATCTACTTGAGAGGCAGCAGATCTACTTGAGCAGCAGCAGATCTACTTGAGCAGCAGCAAATCTACTTGAGAAGCCGCCCTCTGAGCGAGACCGCTCGTGACTGCTCGCATTAGAAGATCGTGGCAGGGGATGACAAAACTTGCTTGGGTTCACCAGCGGGCACTTCTGGAGCCTCTTGGGAAAATATTCCACCGTGCAGCTTTGCGCGGAATTTGGCCCAAACTCCTCATTACAATTTGCCAAATTCTGCCAATTCTGCAGGCGGAATGAAACATTTGGCCCAGCCATGATATTGAGCAGAGCTAATCAACAAAGTGTTCAATTTGTTTAAAAAATAATAAAACCAGCTGGTGCAGGCCACCCTTATACATTTAGTTGACCTGGAATAGTCCGAAATGTCACATTTGTATTGTACGTTGGTTAGTGTTTAGCAGTGCCAGACAGGGCAGTTGGTAGCACCCAGCACAGTGGCATCCTGGAAAGCACTTCCGGCCCTGGTATGTATATGTTTATAAATTAAGCTCTGCGTGGTAATACATGGGCTCTGCTTCCAAACTCTTCACGTTTACCAACAGGAAACTCCCTTCTCCTGACATCCTATGGATTTCTAGAGAGCAGGGTATCTCCCCACTGCTCCACACTGTGGTGTGCACATATGTGTCTTTGTGTGGTGTGTGTAGCATGGGTGCTGTGTGTGTGCATGTGAGACTCTTTCCAGGAACTGCTGCCGCTTTCAGGGTCACAGAGAAGCTTCAGCAAGTGAAGGTTGGAGCAGAGGCAGATCAGATACCAGGGAATATAGATTTCAGCTGAAAGCTGGAAAGGTGGGAGCCCAGTAGGAGGAAGGAGGGCTTAGCAGAGGGGGGTGCGAGGTGTGTGCCATGAGTGTGCAGTGGGTACCTCCGGGTGCAGTGGAGTCCTGGTACAGATTGGAGCCTGGGAGTGGTTGGAGTAGGGTTGGTGTAAGAACGCTCCATACATACCCCCATACCTGCCACTCTGTAAGAGACAGGATTCATCTCCTTGCTTCTGTGAAGGGAACAGAGGCTCATGCTGTCTCCAGTGACCCAAATGAGGAGCGGGCGTGACTCAGGTGTGTGTTATTCATTGTATTCTTGCAAGGCAGCAGAACAGGACTGCCACAATCTGTGCCCCTCCCCAGAGCTCCAGTGGTTGAATTTCTAACTCGCTGGTTCAAGGACTCAGTTCAAGGCACCAATATAGCCTTAGAACCTGCCATAGTGGGCTCTACCGGCTATTAAAGGCCCGCTCCTACGTTAAAGGCCCGAGCCGAAGGTTATGATCGGTCACACTAGATGAGTGCAGGGACACTGTGGAACTCCAACCCCTCTTTCATAACAGCTAAAATAGCACTAAGAAACAGAATGAACTGTAACATGTTGATTTCTAAAACCCAAGTTTAGTTCATAAATTATGAATAGTAACCAGTCAGAATGAGAAAGTAATTGCAGAAAACAATATGAACATTCATAACATGGTTAGCAAGTCCTTGGCATCCAATATCCGGTCACTACTTCTAAGTGCTATGCTACATTTTAGAAGAAGCAGATTATAACAAGCCTATAATGTGAATTTCTTAAGATGAACCTTCTCTGGGTATGGAATAGCTGTTCAGCTGTTCTCTAGCCCAGGTCTTGCCCAGGAAGGATGAGCAGAGCCAGGCTGAAGGACACTTCTCAGCCCAGCTCCTGGTGCATCCTCTGACAGAAGCTGGTTGTCTCCAAACCGGTGCGACCTCTGGTTTGATATTTCTAGGGGGAAGCCTCGCCAAAGTATGGTCAGATATCTGAGTTTTATAGCATCTGGGCACAATTTTATTGAATGTTTATAAAACTAAAGAGCACTTGCAGGAATTGAAGTCTCCACAATGCAAACCAAATATGGTAATAAATGTGTCATCTGAATTTAAATATAGATAGTTTGCCCTTATAACTAAACAATGGAAACGTGTCAGCGTTCACTGTGAGAGGCCATTATTTTATGGCAGTGTCCATAGTTAAAAACAACAAAAACCTGTCAACCTAGAAGGGAGGCAGACATGAGCCTAACACGTCTCAATGTGTCTAAAACTTCACACTTTCTGCTACAAGAAATAAAAGAATCTGCAAGCAGGCTGTGATAAAAATAGACAAGATCTCAATGGACTTGTCAACGTATTCAGGACAGGGACACTTTCAGCAATTTGATGCCAAGGCTCAGGATGATGTCATGATGTTGAGACCCTCCCCCCTGAATTGAATGGGGGCACCCATCATCCCAAGGGTGGCACCTATGTGGCCTATGTTACCCTGGGTGCTGGTCCTCTGAGTGCAGCGATCAGGGAACACCCCGTAGCTCACTCACCTGTGGAAGCAGGCCTCCTCCTGGGCTCTGGTGGGGCTGGTTAAAAGGCTGTCACCGGTTGCTGCTACTTTAAAAAGATGTGACTTTACAGACAAGTGTATGTGAAAGGGGATGGAAGGATGAATGCAGGGGTCGTCCGGTCTCCAGTGTTTAGGAAGGATGCTTTATTCAGCAGGTAGACGCTGTTGGTTGATAGGAGTATGCATGATGGGGTACTCCTTTCACCATAGATGACTAGCATCCCCATTGGCATGGTGCTGTTTGGTAGCAGCAGATTGCATCAGTGGATGTCTGTTCTCTTCATCTTTCCCTCAGTGATGGAGGCAGACTGCTGGCCCTTGCTGTACATCATGTGTTTTATCACTATCTGGCCTCATGGTTCACCCCGATTGAATGCATAGTGCAAGGTTGAAAGGAGGAGTCACGGCTGCAGCTGCCTCACCATGTAAGAGCCCAGGCTTCCTCTTGGTCCTGCAATGTTCGACTGCAGGAGCTGCTCCTCGACTCACAATAGGTGCCTAGAAGGTGTAACCCCGGGGACTTTAATGCCAAATCTATCTTTTGCGTTGAATGCATGAATGAATGGATGGCCCATTAGTCAAGAGAACTGTTACCCAAAAAGCTGGTCCTGTGCTCTTCCAGCAGGCAGGTTTCTACCCAGCAGACGTCTGGGTGAGAGATATTTATCTGGGACACTTCCATAGTTTGGGTACGCAGGCCTGGCCAAAGCTTCGGGGGGCAATAGCCATAAATTCTATCACATCTATCCTTAGAGTTTGATGCCTTATGATAGAAATTAGAAATAACGAAAATCAAGCTGCGGAAAATGAAATGAACGCAGACAAGCAGAAAGCGTCTCACAGCTTATGGCTTCCCGACTCGTCGTCTCAAGTGTGTATCACACAGGGAGGGGGGGCTATTGTTGGGCGTTAAGCTGCTGACTAGGGAACCTGAAGTTTGATTTTACTTATTTATTTTAATACACAATTGAGAATCCGTTACATTGAATCAGAAGTGACTTACATATCGATAATGATAGTCCATAAATCGATGCAGCAGTTGGGGAATGGGACATTTGTTTGCATGTGTGATTGGCAAAGACCGACATAGGAGTCCGCCAATCATAAGTCACTTGGTAAGAGAGCGTAAAGATGTGACGTAGACCTTCTTACAGCAGACTGGGGTAGACATCAATCGCTTCTTCATCTCACAATGCATGTCTTCAATGCTCTTGAACTCTAGGAGAGAGGAGGCTGCATGAATATCTGGTGGTAGAGAGCTCTGTGCTGAGTTCTGGAAGACAGAATGACCAGAACTTGTAGGCAGCCGAAGATGGCTTTGAAGTAACTAAACATTTGTGGTTGGCGGATGTGAGTATCCGAGTGGGCCGTATTAATACAGAAGATGTCAGGTAGATAGATAATTTATTGCTTGACAACAAGTGCCAAGAGATTGTATTTGAGTTTGTGCTTGGAGCTAAGCCAGCCAGGTTGGTGGTACTAGCCTGAGTGCTGGTAGTAACCTTTAGGCCCTTGTCTGATGGTGCAAGGGAGTAGTTGGGGAGGCCTACCAGTAAGTCAGGCTAGTGAACAGTGAATAGTAATGGATTGCTGAGTGCTTTTGCTGGAGTTGAACGGCACCTGTGATTGTATCTCGTACACCCTCCTTGGTTGGACGTGTCTAGCGGTGGCTTCCATCTTCATGAATGGTCCTAAGAGAACCCCAGGGTTACGGGCTGATGCAGCAAGCTTCCAAGAGCCTGGGGAGTGCCAGATAAAGCCAGCAAGAGGCAAGATTGCTGTTCAGGGAATATATGTAGGACCTCAGTTTCAGAGGAGGTTGCACAACTGATTATAGCGCCATCCGATGTGTGGTCGCAGTGGGTCACCCTGCATGTGTAACTGGAAGTAAGGTGCAAATGGCAAAGGAGAAAGGGATTAGGGTATGAGCGATGCAGAGGGGAATCAGAATACAAATGGGGTGTAACAGCATGAACGATGTGGAGTAAAGTGAATACAGAAGAGACAAAAGATAGAGCCTCGTGGGACACTCATGGGAGTGAGGTCTGTACTGATGTCTTCGAGTCTGAGGCGACCATAAAGGGGCGAGTGGACTGGGAAGAGACAAACCATTTGTGTGCTCAACTGGCGGAATCCTGTGAGTCTAGAGAGGAAAGGAGGACACGGGACTGTGACTGACTCTTGTAGGACACCCCCGGGAGTGTTTGAGTCTGAGGCGACCACAGAGTGAGTGGATGATGCTTGGTTCATGGTTCTCGGTGAGTCTAGAGAGGAAAGGAGGACACGGGACTGTGACTGACTCTTGTAGGACACCCCCGGGAGTGTTTGAGTCTGAGGCGACCACAGAGCGAGTGGATGATGCTTGGTTCATGGTTCTCGGTGAGTCTAGAGAGGAAAGGGGGACACGGGACTGTGACTGACTCTTGTAGGACGCCCCCTGGGAGTGCGGTTTGTGTTCACATGTTTGAGTCTGAGGCGACCACAGAGCGAGTGGATAGTGAACAAACTGTTTCTATGCTTGGTTGGTGGTTCTCGGTGAGTCTAGAGAGGAAAGGAGGACACAGGACTATAATCCACAAGATGGCTCTTGTAGGACACCACCAGCAGTGAGGTTGTGCTGGTGTCTTTGAGTCCCAGGTGAGAAAGAAGACACAAGCGGACAGGGAAGATACAAAACAGTTGGGTGGTGGTACCCGGTGGACAGAGGACTGTAAGGCACATCATGGCATGGTGGTTCCCATTGCTGCAATGCCTTTGGTTGGACATGTTGGCGAAGTGTGAAAGTCCAGTTGAGGATTGTTGGAGTGTGAGAGAGTGCTGATGGAGCAGTAAGTAATGTAATGTGGGTATTTCTTGAAGTTTCTGATCCTGCTCTCAGCAGGTGATCCGAAGCCTCTGTGACAGCACTTATCAGGGTTAGCCTCACATCTGGTCTCAATGAGCCCCCAGGTTGTGCTGTGTGCAGCCCCTCTGCTGGACCAGTAACAGTAACATGCTCTCTGTAAGAACCCTGCTCCCCTCCTTGGACCCCAGTCTGTTCTGCATCAAATACTTGAAAGAACTGTGTAATGAGGAAAGTGGCCAATGTCACTCAAACTCAGTGCCATGGAAAGAGGGGCGCAAAGAAACATCTACTGCCGGATGCAGTGGAAATAAACATTTCACAGAATATTGCACACATCACACTTACACACACAGATGGCAGAAATAAATACTCAGAAAGGTAGAGTACACAAATAAAGACTAGAGAAACATATTTATCTGAAAACACTTCCATCTGCAAGATGCAAGAAATTCCCAAGTGAAGTGCAATTCAATTCCCCCCATTGCAGGGCTGGGAGACATTACCCCTCAAGTCCTGGAGTGTTTGAGAGCCTGGGCCTGCCGGTGGGGTCAGGATCTGGTCCAACCTTTTGTAGGGAGATAGTCCTGTGTGTCTTTATTTTTATAGCTTGTATTTTCTCTGTTTCCACTGTCTTAACAGAAATGAATAGGACTGAGTGTGAGAGGCGCCTTCGGAGTGTGGGTCGTGTTTATTGCATACAGTCTGTGAGCTAACTACCAAATGACATATATTTGATCTATGGGCAGGAAAACAAGGCATGAAAAAGGTACTATTTTTAGTCCGGGCTTCACCATCTGCCAAGAAAATATTTCTGGCCCAGTGGGCAGCAGCTCAGACAGCAGACGGAATATTGTTTCTGCAGCAAGTGCATGTATGAGAGAATTATGACATTTTAATGGGATTGGGATGTTCCTAAACAGTGGAGAACTGGGAAATCATAGCTATTCTGTTGAGAAACGCTTGTGAGTCACTTCCCTGGCCATGCAGACTACGTCTCCAGAATGTGTGCGTGTGTTTGCGTTCTTGCTTGCGTGCGTGTGCGTGCACACGTGATCAATGCATGTGCATGCACACAATAGAGGGGCCGATTTACAAACCCCTAGCGCCGCCTTAGCGTTAAGGTGGCCATTCACCTGCGCCATATTTACAAAGTGGTGCAATGCCTTCATCAAGCATAATGTATCTAAGGGTAGCGTTCCCACACAGGGAGGCCTGAAAAATGGTGCAGTGAAATTTACAGGATTTCACTGCACCATATTTTCCGTCATTCTTAACGCCTGCTCAGGGCAAGCGTTAAAGTGACGCACCCATAATAATCCATGGGCCTCCCTGTGCTTCGCTGCACTAGCGTCAACGTTTTTGATGCTAGTGCAGCAAAGCGCCACAACAGCGTCAAAACTGTTGACTCTGTTGTGGGAACGACCACAATGGTGCACTGTATTGTAAATACGGAGCAGCCATGGTGTCATTAGGGGAATGGGGGGGGCACAAGAAAAGTGGCGCATCTGGAACGATGCACTACTTTCTTGTAAATCTGCCCCATAGGGTGAAAACCCAGTCGCTATTGCACGACATCGGTATGGTGCAGTTAACAGAAACAAGAACTGATTCTGTTGGATGATGAAGGTGGAACCCTCCAGGGGTGGTGCGACTGAGGAAAGGGCCCCCAGGGGTCCACTGAGACACTGCTTCATTTGAAGATGTTCCCCAAAGCACCCAGAAATGATACTGTCTTAAAGTTTCATATCCATTGGTGACGGGGGATTGGCCAGGGCCAGAGCCGGCCTTTGATACGATAGTGCCCTGGGCGTGGGCAGAGACAAATGTGACGCCCTTGCTGGTTATAGTGATTGAATGAGGCAGCGGGAGGTGGGGGGGTCCCTTAGGTGTTCAGTGGCCAGTACCTGGATGAGCAGGGTCAGCCCCTGGCACAAACATCCAGGACCTCCCTCAGCTCATCTTAATCACCAATAGCCTAGCTACCTCACCAGATGATGGTTCAGCAGGGGTCAGAGGGCGAAGGGAGGGCAAAGAAGGGGCCTAAGGGGCGGTAAAAAACATCTCCTGCGGTGTGATAATGGAGGACTAAAGCCACTTTAAACTGGCAAATCAGGCAGATCGGGCAGGGACAAGGCCAAGGCTGGAGCATAATGAGAAGGCGCTGCTGTTGGCATAACCTTAATGAACACAGCTCCTTGTGGCCCTCAGAATATTGGCGCCCCGGGCGTGGGCACAGCTCAACCATGCTAAAGGCTGGCCCGGCCATGGCCTTAGTTGCGAGGTGGTGAGGGAACGGGGGTGGCCTAAGAGCCTGGATACTTTTATAAAAGGCGTGGCCAACAAAACTGAAGTTGTGGCCTAAAGAGCATGGTTTAGAATCCTACACCTCCATAAATAGGAATGAATTAATGGTCATGCCTACTGCCAAGTGTATCTTATAGCAATATAGCGCAGGGGGTTAAGGCACCAGTTGAACAGGTATGTAGCCAGGTAGTGTCAACTTCTAATAATAGTCAAATATCTCAGGAGGTTTATATACCTGCGGCAGAGCACTGCAGGAGACCTGCAGATTTACAAGTTTGAATTCAAGACAGTTTCCAGTTTATTGTTGCAGAAACTCCAATGAAACCACCAGCCGCGGCCCATCCTTTAGGGCGAAGGGGCCACCTCATGAAGAGTGTCTGTCAGGCTGAGCAAAGGTCAGCCTGACAGACTCTCTTCATGTTCAGGTCAGACAGCCAGGAGTGAGACATGCTTGATTTGTGCAGACTCCTGGCTGTCTGAGCTGAACTTTGCTGAGCTGAAGAGGTCACAGCTCCTATGGACGTGACCTCCTCGGCTCAGCAAAGGTGCCTCGAGGCCCTTCCCATCGGTGACGAGGGGAAGCGTCACCCATTGACTTCGACCTCAGCGCTTCAGGTTTAAGCCCTGAAGCGCCCAGGTCAAGTGTCAATCAGTGACACCTCACCACAGAGTGGGATGGGGTCAGAAGTCTCACTGACCCCATCCCACTCTGTGAGGAAGTTGGGACTGCTACCTTCCCTCATTGGCTGACCTAAGGTCAGCCAGAGAGGGAAGGCAGCAGTCCCAACCCTCCTGGGACCTCCGAGCTGAAGGTAAGTGTGTGTGTTTTTTTAAAATTAATATTTGGTGTGTGCGTGTGTGTTTGAATGTTGATGCGTGTTGTGAATGGATGTGCGTGTGTGAATGAATGAGTGTGAGTGTGCTTCCCGCCCACCCCCCTCCCTCCTAAAATTACTGGCTGCCACTGGAAACCACCCCGGGTAAGGTAGCTCAGCTGATTGTGTATGGGATGCAAAGATCTCTATGTAATATAAATGGCACGAGTCTGAGACCCTGAAGAAGTAAGTCAAGCATTCATTCTTCTAACAGTATATGAGTACCATTCATTTGCATGATAATTAACACCTCTTATCGAAGTCTGTGTGCTATTCACGTGATCGTTTTAGAATTATTCACCTGAACTGTGAACACATCTCTCATACTGTGAATGCAGGAGACATGTTACTGTGAAGTGTTGGTGTGTCCTTTAAAAAAACACAATTCCTCGCAGTCCAATAACTCCTGGTTCTTCTGATCTATTAAAAGCTCTTTCTATTTGGCTTGGAAATGGAGATAATGCTGTTGTGTGACTTTTTCATAATGTATATCCTTAAGTTCTATAAATGCTTCATTTACATAGTTGATTTTAGACTATACAACTATGTTTACCACCTTTGTCTGATGCTTTTATTCTTACATTGTTGCTGTTTTGTAACAAGAAAAGGGCTTCTCTTTGTATGTCAAGTTCCGTAACCTTCGATTCCTCGTAGTTCCCAATGTGTGTAAGTCCTTGCTGGCAAATTCACAAAACTGGGGGCTGATTTAGAACTTGGTGGACCAGTTACTCCATCACAACGGTGACAGATATCCCGTCTGCCGCAATTTAAATCCCATCCAAGTCTATATTGTGTGTTTGGGTCTGGAAATTGTGTTTAGATTTTGGTTTAAAATCCGTTTTACACACTCATTTTGCAAAAATACCAAATTAATGTGCTGTAGTGATCCCTTCCTTGTCTAAAGGGGATCATTAAACTCCATAGTGTTTATTGCTTGGTCTAAATCATAGAACATATTCAAACTCTAAATGTCTGACATCAGTGTACAGTGGTTTCGACCGATGGTAACAGTTTAGTTTGAAGTTTTTTGTCCTTCATAATACATATTTTGTGCAGTTTTAGTTTTCGACAAAATTTAAAAACGTTCTGTGTAATTTAATGCAAATCTGGGCAAAAAAGAGAGCCCTAATTTGAATTTCATTCTCATTCAGTGTTCTCTGAGACATGTCAACTACTGCAGAGGCATAACATTGGCCCTCGCTCCCCCCGCTGCGGGGGCCCGAGCTCCAGGGGCCCCTTCAGCACAGCCGGCACTGTGCACAGGCGGCGGGCCCCTGGCCTGGGAGCTCCCGACTGGGTCCAGGAGGTTGTTTGTGTTTGCTTTGCATCACCTCCATTTCTTAGTTTGGGTTGTTTCATTCTTGCGTTTTCTTGTTTTGACGAAGAATTCCAAACTCTTGTAAAGAATATACCTTGTTTGTCAATTTGGTACTTTCTTCATTGTCTACTGAGTGAGTCTTTGCCAAGACTGATATATCTACATATATGTGTGTGTGGCAGTGGGCGTGGGTGTGTGTATCAGAGACAATGTGTTTGTGTCTGTATGTTTGTGTGTGTGGCAGTGTGTGTGTCTGTGTTTGTGTGTGTGTGTGTGTGATAGTGTGCTTGGGCTGTATGTTTGTGTGTGTGGCAGTGTGTGTGTCTGTGTTTGTGTGTGACAGTGTGCTTGGGCTGTATGTTTCTGTGTGTGGCAGTGTGCGTGGGTGTGTGTATCAGAGACAATGTGTTTGTGTCTGTATGTTTGTGTGTGTGTGTGTCTGTGTTTGTGACAGTGTGTTTGTGTCTGTATGTTTGTGTGTGTTTGTGTGTGTGTGTGTGTGTTTGTGTGTGTGTGACAGTGTGTTTGGGCTGTATGTTTGTGTGTGTGACAGTGTGTGTGTGTATGTGTGTTTGTGTGTGTGTGAGACAGTGTGTTTGTGTGTGTGACAGTGTGTGTGTATGTGTGTTTGTGTGTGTGTGAGACAGTGTGTTTGTGTGTGTGACAGTGTGTTTGTGTCTGTATGTGTGTGTGTGTGGCAGTGTGCGTGTCTGTGTGTTTGTGTGTGTGTGTCTGTGTTTGTGTGTGTGTGTGAGACAGTGTGTTTGGACTGTATGTTTGTGTGTGTGACAGTGTGTGTGTATGTGTGTGTGTGTGTGTGTGTGTGTGTGAGACAGTGTGTTTGTGTGTGTGACAGTGTGTTTGGGCTGTATGTTTGTGTGTGTGACAGTGTGTGTGTGTGTGTTTGTGTGTGTGTGAGACAGTGTGTTTGTGTGTGTGACAGTGTGTTTGGGCTGTATGTTTGTGTGTGTGACAGTGTGTGTGTGTGTGTTTGTGTGTGTGTGTGACAGTGTGTTTTTGTCTGTGTGTTTGTGTGTGTGTGAGTGCACAGGACCTGCCCAGCGGTTTATGACACAGCAACACAGGGGATCCCTTTTGATACTGCGCGTGTTTTGACTGCACTTAGAGCTGACCTCTCAGGGTCCAGGCCCTGGCCCTTTGAAGGTTTCCTATTGCAGCACATGAAGTGGACACTGTCAGTGGTGTAACACAAAATGATGCCCCCCCCCCCGGAATGTGCTGAATGGCACTTGTATCTCCCATTTCTAAAAGACATTCATTGACATTGGCCTGGTTGGGGGACCCCTTGAAGGGTTCTGCCCCCCTGCACTTCAGGGGCTTGTGTTATGGCCCTGGCCTCTGAGACTGGTCTGTGTGCTGACACAGAGAGAGACTTAATTAGCAGTCATTCACTCTCATGGGGGCAGCATGGTGCGGAGGTCGGGGCACCTCAGGCTCTGTCCAGAAGCCCCCTTGTACCACCTGCCATCCAGGAAGCAGGTCCAAGGGAAGCCCGCTCTGCCAGGGACCTGTTTGGAGCCAAACACTGAGCAGCACCCCAGCAGCATGAAATGTGAGAAAGGCCCAGTTTTCTTATAGGGAAACAGGCTCCCACAGTAAAGACTACGAAACAGGGCTGATGTGTCAGAAACAGTCTGCTGAAGGAACAGCCTGCTAAGAGACTGACCTGGTCTCTCACAGGAAGACAATATTTACAAGCACAGCCTGTTGTGAGGCTGAGCTGGTCTCTCACAGAGAGACAGGGCGCATTAGCAGAGCCTGCTGCTTTTTACGTCACAGCCTATCAGACAGCTCAGCTCAGCTGTCTGGTTTGCTAACGAACCTGCTTTCAGGAAGTTGACCTAGGAATGCATTCCGCCTGTTGATTACCATTGGCTTTGTGGTTTGTAACTTACATTTTCTGGCTTTCTGTTTGCCGGCTTAGGCTCTCCAGGGTCATTTCATCCCTCCGTTGCCCAAACCTTATTTACCAGTATCCTTGAGAGCCCCTGTTCTGTAAACAGGCCTGTAAATCTTGTTCTTATCTTGTCACATTTGCTGTGCATTCAAAGACAGAGGTCAAATATCAAGCTTTGTCTTCAAGAGAGCGTGACTTGGGCGTGACTTGGTGCCATATGTAAGAACACTTTTCCAATAGACACAGAATGGGTAAAAACCTTTGCTACATCTGGCCCTTGGTGTCTACTTTGCTTTCCTATGACTTCAAAGTGGGACCTTTGCTAGGAAACAGTAATGTAGATCAGCCTCCCCTGCTATGCACCATTTACTGGGCCGTAACACAACCCTTCTTGTTTGTATTTTCCCCTCATGTCTATCGAAAGAAGTCTGACTGTTGTAACTACTGGACCTTTCCATGAGAACCACAGAAGGGCCCTAAAGTCGGTGTATTGGGTATCTGCGGGGATTTCACCTGAAGGATGGCCACCCCTCTTTCCACTGCCTGCAGCCAGGGAATAAAAAGCAGACATGTTTGCTCCAGGGCTCCCGGATTTACTGTTTTCAGGCCGGGCAAGAAAATCTACACATGGAGGCAATGAACACCAAATAAATACACTTGGGGCTTCGGGGAGGCTTTGTACAAACTTTGATGTACTTTCTCGCATTGCAACCACTCAGACGTCCAGGTCAACACCGAGCCTCATGAGCTTGGGATTCATTGCAGCACAACCTGGAGCTGCTGAGAGGGAGGACCCTGGGCTAATGCACCTGTGGGTGTGTAGTGGGAGAAAGCCAAGATGAGCATCTCTGTGCTCTGGCACTGACGCACACCAAAAACACACATGCAGACACACAGACAGATGTACCCACTAAGATGCACATATACACAGACACACACACACACACTTTCATAAGCAGATACACAGACAGATCTATACAGCAAGATGCACACACACATATATAAGCAGACACAATCAGATCTTTACACCAAGAAACACAAGCATACACACTCACACGCACACATACACGCACGTGCACACACACACACACACACACACACACATAGGCAGACACAGACAGATCTATACACCAAGATACACAACCATACAAACTCACACACACACATACACACACGTGCACACACACACATAGGCAGACACAGACAGATCTCCATGCCAAGATTGATGCACACACACACACACACACACACACACAGATCTACACACCAAAATGCACACAGACGCACACACACAAGCAAACACATAAACACACCCACACACCACAGTAGGATTGAGATAACAATAGACGCAAGCACCCCCCCAAAAAAGTTGCCCATATTTGTAGATTTTGAAAACTTCATGAAGCATACATTTATTTCTGTCAAAGTCTAGTTTTGGGAGACGTTTGTGGTAAATAAAGACTTTTATAACGTTTAGGGCCAGTAACATTAAACATGACTAAGAACTTCATGATTTCACTACATCTTAGCTATTGATCTAGTGACACTCATCTTCAGGTCCATGAATCATCCTCAGATCAATGAGTCTTTTCCTTGCTCAGTCATGTTCATATCCACTAACCTAGAGGTCCCCAGAGGACCATGTTCACACTTAGGTCTAGCTTCTCTTCACTCTCAAGGACCGGGTGCCCTGCTCTCCTTAAGACAGTGAGGCTATTGGGGGTCCACAACTGTTTACAAAATTAAATAATATTAAAACTAGTAAATTACAATTAATAAAGTATATACAATGAAAGAATCACAACTGAAAATATGAGAACCTTTTCTGTATTTGATTGTCCATATTTCAATATTTGACCAGTTGTTTGGTGTATACTTTTTTTCGTATTTTTTGCGTTTTGTTTACAAGTTCAAATCACAGAAAATGCTTAGGCTGGGGGTCCCTAGCTTCCAATAATGACTCTGTGGGGGTCCCTGGATTCCAGTAATGATTCAAAGGGGGTCCAAAGAAGCCAAGAGGTTAAGAACCACTGTTGTACTCCATTCCAGTCTACGACACTCTATGCCACTCCACTCTGTGTCACTCTTTGAACTCCACTCCACTCTAGGCCACACCACTCTACATCAGGCCACTCCACTCTACAACACTGTGCTCCACTCTATGCTACTTCACTCTAAAACACTCCACTCTAAGACACTTGACTTCACAACATTGTACTCCACTCTATGACGCTCCACTCTACCCAACGACAATGCACTCCACGCCACAAAACTTTCCTTTGCACCACAAACTTTTTGCCATGCTGAACAGCAACCACGCTGGTGTACGATATGGCTTTAACACATTAGCAAAGCCAATATCCGTTACATAGCCAAGACCTATTGGCTTTGCCAATGCTTGTTACTGTTGGAATGTTGAGAAGGCGGTGGGAAGTAATACAGAGGGAGGGCATGTGGGGAGGGCAAAACAGACAGAGGGTGTTGGAAGAAAAGTGCTATAACACGGCAAGTACTTGCTGCGCCATAACACTTTTTTTGTCTGCTGCGGGAGAGCAAGTCGGGGGGCAACACAGACAAGAGAAGGAGGGAGGTGTTGGGGGCAAGATGACAACAACAGAGGATGGGAGGGAGGGGCCTGGGGCAAGCTCACAACAGCAGAGGGTGGGAAGTAGGAGCTGGGTGCAAGCAGAAGGACAGTGGAGGGTGTGCTGGCTGAAGGTACACAGGTGGGGGCAAGTACATCAGGGAGATGGCACAAAAAGACGCACTGTGGTGGAGTGCTTAAACACAAAAAGTAGCACCTAAAACAATGATCAGTGGGAGGACAAAATTATTGCATACATGCTGCAGGGGAAGTACAAACACAGGAAGAGGAAGGAAGTTTACAGTAGGTGCCAATAAGAAGCAAGGAAATGAGAGTGACAGTGAAGTCAGCCAATAGCACGCGATGACAGGTGCCAAACCCATTGATAGAAAACAATACATTTCAAAAAGACGAAACATGCACTGTTTGGGCGAGACCTAAAAACACGAAAAGGCAATAAAAAAAATTCTTGAAAGTTTCATAGGGCTTAATTTATGACAGAATTCCTAGCACTGCATATATTGCCCTCATTTAAATATAACTTTACAGTTATGTGTGACGGGTTGTCATAAGTTAGAATATTGTGTAGAGGAGAATTGAAAAATTGTGACGTGAATGTTGTTTTGTAACTATCATTTAAAAAAAATGTGGTTATTAACTCCAAAGGAGGCACTGTTTTTGTAAATGATATTTAGAACACAATATTTATGCTACGTGATCTTCTGACAAGAAGTATATTTCAGTATCACACCTTGGAGGGTAAGGCAATATAGCATGGGAGGATGATGAATTTGCCCAGAATCACACAGTGTAGTCAACAGGTCTAGCTGGGTGCACAATTTGAGAATCTTAACCCTAAAGTTTCGAATGTAGCCACTAGACCATCAGTGGTGTAGAAAGAATCAAACTTTTTGGTCCAAGCAAGAGAAATGCCCCCTGTGACTTCTGCTGGGTTATTTGTATACAGCAGTTATCAGGGTTCAATGGGCCCGACCCCCACTGCTGCAAGAATGGTGGCCACGCCCCGTTGACCATATGTCCACCTTCTGCCTACGGAATGTTTCTTTTTTCCAGACTCTGCTTCGGGTGACGAGGGCTGTATGTTGAGTTTGTGTGCTACATTTAATCACACGGGCGGTTCCGCTTGACGCCCCAAAGCGCTGTGAGCTCAGCGGTGCATGGCCGCAGCTCTAGCATGAAATTCACTTCTCTCATTACAGCTCAGCAGGCCTCTGCGGCCTGGTTTTACATAATCAATTTGAATATGAAAACTGTGCCTTAATCAGGATGTTCACACAGAAATTGTCTCAAACACACTTCCAGGCTTGTGTCTGTAGAACAAAAAGGTCTCTATGCGCGTGCTCCTTTCGTTCCACTGTAGGGATTCCAGGCATTATATGTGGCCCTGTTTAGGGGCAATGGATTCGAACTGTGCCATTCTAAAAAAAATTAGGGTTAAGCCTGCGAGTGCGTGCACTAGCGCATGCGTCTCTCTTGCTAGACTCTGTTGTTTAGGGTCGAGCCTGCGAGTGCCTGCGCTAGCGCATGCGTCTCTCTTGCTAGACTCTGTTGTTTAGGGTCGAGCCTGCGAGTGCCTGCGCTAGCGCATGCGTCTCTCTTGCTAGACTCTGTTGTTTAGGGTCGAGCCTGCGAGTGCCTGCACTAGCGCATGCGTCTCTCTTGCTGGAATCTGTTGTTTAGGGTCGAGCCTGCGAGTGCGTGCGCTAGCGCATGCGTCTCTCTTGCTAGACTCTGTTGTTTAGGGTCGAGCCTGCGAGTGCCTGCACTAGCGCATGCGTCTCTCTTGCTGGAATCTGTTGTTTAGGGTCGAGCCTGCGAGTGCGTGCGCTAGCGCATGCGTCTCGCTTGCGAGACACTGTTGTGTTGAGTAAAGGGCTTGGAGCCCGCCTGCCGCTCACCATTCGTTGGTTTATGTGGCACTCTTCTTAAGAGCCTCATAATCCATCAAGGCAAGCCTGGCATCATTTCCGTACCTCTGTGTGGAGCATGGATCAAGCAGTAATTTTCAAATTAATTAGTGCCCGACCGCTGCTCCTGACGTGATCGAGGTACTATTTTGTTCTAACTTCCAGTGCCTCTCAAACAGGAGGCTTGTTTCTCTTGTGGTCCGATGCTGTGGAGCCACCAGGATATAATGATGAAAGGCATACTACACTATGTTGGATTGGTGATGACGGTGACCTCTGTGAGGCAGGTAAGTGACGTCACGCTTGGAGAGGGCTGCTATCTCTCTTACCGTTGCACTGTGTACAACCCAGAGTTTTTGGAGTTGTTTGTGTACTTCGGTCAGACTGATAGCTGGAAACAGCTCTGTCCACAGGAGCCAGGTGTTGGGCATTTAAAAATGGGCGGATCCCAGAGGGGCGCCAAGAACTACCCACTGGCCTAAAATACACAGCCATCAAGACTCTGGCATGGAGGGAGCCTTGTAATTGGGCTGGGACTGGCTGGTAAGGTAGATCTGCTTGAAGGGCAGTTCTGGGCAGAGGTCTGTGATTTGGGGGAGTCAGTGCTTAAATTGTAAAGACAACATAAGCACCAGCGCCCTCATCAGGCAGCCACAGCAGCTTGCAGCACTCATTGCTTCTGCCAGCACTGCCAGTGATAACGACGACACACTACTTGCCATGACGCTCCTGTGAGTGTGACAATTCAGACTATTCCAGGCCCCCAAAGCGCTAAGAATGACTTGGGAAAAGATGTTAGCTATTTTAAATGAATATTGAATTAATAAACAACAGTTGTTGTGCTCATCTCTAAATTAGACAAACAGAGCCACAATGTGGCAGACTGTCATAAGTGCCGGTATTGACAATCAAGTCACCAGGAAGCACCACCTCAAATTAAGCACTGGGGGCCATACTCCTGAAGGTGTTAAAGGGAGCTGCTCTGGTCTCTGGCCAGTGAGACCACGTGCCGGGCTGGATGCTGGCTGGTTCCAGGCAGTATCTTCTGAGTCTGAACTTCTCATTCGGCAATCCTCCCCTTGGAGGTATGGGACTAGATCTCAAAGCCATCCTGGGAGGGGTTTATCCAACATAAACTCTGAAACGAGCAGAAGATAACTATGAACCATGAACCGCCAGGGGTGTCAGTGACACTGGAACATATGTTAGTACATCAGCACATGTAAGGGCTTCCTCTAAGCCTGATTTACCTACATCATTCCCTGTCCACCCCCTGACACACCCGTGATCTTCGGCACCACTGGCAGCAGCAGCAGCGTGGCACGGCTCGTTTGGAAAGCCTAGGAAGCTGAAGTTTGGAAGAACTGCCTTGGCCCAGGGTTCTGAAACATCGTGTAGTTGATAACCAGGGTCTACACTGCTATTGGTTTCAATAGCAGGTTCCAGTCACCGTGAATAATGGTTCTCTCCAAATGATTTTTAGGTCGAGCATAGCTGCACGCATGCTCTTCTTTTCCGACGTGTTGGTATGTAACTGGGCTTTTAACCACGCCCACCGCACGCCCATCACTATCACTCGTTCATGGGCTTGTCTTTCAAAAATCCTTTTTTTTGTTGGTAGCTGCTTTACGTTTGTCCCTTCTTAGGGCGGTTTTGTTACCGCCTTAGCCATTGACCCTTTTACATGGGTAATTGCACTTTTGTCGATAATTTGAGTGCGAGCAAACTTCTTTTTCCTTTTGTCTCTCTCTTCGCTCATGGCGGTGCTTTGAATCAGCTGAATATGTCAACTGTTTTACTTGTTATTTTCAATTTGTGTGGCAAGAAAAGTCCAGTTAGGAATTTACACCACGAGTAGCTCTACCTCAAGCAAACGCGAGACCCATTGCATTGCAAATGCTTGTTTCTTTTAATAGTTATGTTCTTTGCTAATTTAGGTCTGGCCTAGAAACAGTTTTAGCAGTCTCTCGACCGCGTGTGATTAAAATAACACATACATTTATATCAGATTAAAAGTGTCATGATTTCAGAGGCATGTCCACACACATGAATGACATGCACACGGATTGTTAGCACAAGATTCTGGGTTTTCACAGAACAGCAGAACTTCAAACGAGAAATGATCAGTAGGCCCCACTCTCATTGACACAGATAAAAAGGCCTTGTCAACTATATCCGATCACAAACTACAGAATGCTCCAATCACAGCCTTTCATGCTAAACCTTGGACAGGGACAGCAGTCCTATATCCACCCAGAGGGTAGGCATGGTGCACCCCTCATGGTGGTCACAGGACAGGTGCTGAACTTTGCATTCTCTGGGACAGGCTCAGGCCTCTGCTCACATGCTACACTAGCATGCCACCAGGGTCAGGATAAAAGTCAGAATACCAGGTCTTGTCTACTCAGGGAAGGGGTACACACCCTTACAGCCTGCTGGGGGGGATTGCTGCCCCCACAGAATTCAGTGCTTGCACCAGAGTGTTTACCTGTCAAAATACTTCATGAAAACTATCATATAGGCAAACATATATGTATCTTTGTACAGTTTATTTCTACAGACTCACACCCTCAGGTTGCATGCCATCTCAGAATTTAGAAATCTACACATCAGACCTGCCAACTGCATCAAAAAATGCACCGTGTGAGAAGGGTGTGAGCCCTTGGAGGGGTCGAGGTCCTTGTGATGAGAAGTATATAAGAGGCACTTTTGCCCAGACCGCACCTCCAAACCCCCTACTGCTAAAACAAAAAGCTTGCTGAGGCCAGTGCCACTGTCCTGGGGTGTTTTAACAGTCCTTAATCAATGTTGGCAGTTGAAAGCCATTGAAAAAAAGCTGGAAATTCACTGTCAGGAGTTGTTTTCAGCTAATTTTTCTTGCCACTGGATGACTGTGTGAAGGAAGTCAATACCATGTGTCACACTGTACCACCTGTGAGTTCACAGGTACGACACTTATCATCTGTAATTCACTACTAACAAAGGGTCTAACTATATGAACCCCGGAGCCCAGCTTGCAACAAGTTTAAAATGACAATGTGTGTGAAGAAAAAAATAAGAAAAGGAAAAAACCTCTTGAAGCCTTACAAGTGTCAACAAACACCTGACAGCCTGTTTCCAGATTTATAGAAATAGGTCTCAGGGCTGCAGGAGAAGCGGCCCACCTACAACATTTCGAGTTAACAAGACAACAACAGCGAGGGCGTGTCTGTTGTAGAGTGCTGACATTTTGTTGGCTGTAAGATGTTTCAGCCATCCGCTGCAGTGTCTGGAGATAACGAAATATCACAGGAAGAAACAAAGGGCCTCATTTACAAGGCCCGTGGTACAGGACGGCACAGCAAGTACCTTACCTCGCCTCCCTGCACCACCGCGAAGGGCAGAAATGCAGTGTGTATACAGGGGGGCATTTCTGTCCTCTCCCCCTGCACTGACGCACAAATTGCTGCATGCAGCACACATAGAAAGAATTAAACAGGGAGGAATAACAATAATTCTCCCTGTTCCATCACTCTTTCGTCACCCCTGACGTGGCTTAGGAATCTGATGCATTCTCAGACTTGGGACTGTGTTAGATTCTTCGAGTTCCATGGACGTTGTGTGGGAACACCCCAAGCAACACCCAATGTATGCCCCTTTCACACAGTGTTATGAGTGAAAGGGGACTATTTTTACAAGACCATGAAAAGCCATGTTAGGTGGCTTTGCGTGGCCTTGTAAATATGGGCTGGCACACTGCGCCACCAGAGGATACAATAAAAGATGCTCTGTGGTGGCACAGTGTGCCACTAGGGCCTCTTAAATGAGGCCCACAGTGTTGGAGAGCCCGTGAAAGCTGGACCTGGTGCAGAGGGCCCAGCTATGCTATTCTGAGAGAGCTCACTTTACTTTCCCTTCACAACACTCACTGCAAGCTCTTTGATGGCTGCACATGCATCATGGCTGGCCACAAGGCTGCTGGCTCACAGGAAGTGGGTGCCAAGGCAAAGGTCAGACCTTCATGCAGCACCAGTGTCTCTGCCAGCCAGCAGATTGCTGGAACACTCAAGATCAGTGAATTTCAGCAGAGGCCTGGATTCCAAGAGTGAATAGATCTGTTCTTTTTTCAGGAATCCTAATTTGATCTGCACACTGCTTAGAAGTCTAGGCCAGTGTTTCATGAAATATCCCAGCAACTATTGACTGACACTCTTCCGTGAGGGATGTACTATCAAAGACTGAGGGACCATGATGTGTTTTCATGGGCAGGTAGACAGAACAAGAAATAGGAGGAACAAGCATGTGTTGTAAAGTAACCAACCAGCACATCTAAATGGCAGACCTGACAACTACATTGAAAATTATACAGTGTGAGAAGGGGATGGGGCCTTGGAGAGGGCAGTGCCTCATGCTGAGAAGTACATTAAGTGGCACAAGTGCCCTCACCCTGGCCCCAAACCCTCTCCTAAAAAAAGCATATGTTGCGGAAGATGCCCCGGGGTGTCAAAGCCTCGGAAAACGAGCTGAAAACCACTGTTTACAGTAGCTTGAAGCGCGTTTTCCTGTCACCGTGTGATATCAGCTCCTCACCGGGTGACCATGTGAAGGGAGTTGATATTGTGTGTCACGCTGGGGCATCGTGTGAGTTGGCAGGTCTGAATTGGACTCTTGTAGAAGTACAGAGCAAAGTTCTGAAATACTGTTTTATTGAGATACTGTTTGCTTGATACCACTGCTTTATTTGGACTGCCAAGGGGTAATTTGTAGGCCAGCAAAGTGACACCTGCAGTATTTCTTGGGCATGGGAAAGGATGCCTATCGAACATGGGGTGTAAGAGGGGACACCAGGGTTACTGTTGTTTTCTTGAAGTTTCTTAAAGTGATTGCATCCATGGAATGCCATAAACAAGGATGAATGTGTGCAACTGTGCGGTGTTTATGGAACGTATAGTGAGGAGTGAGTGTCATAAGCAGTGCGCCACTTGGTTGGTGGAGCATTGCAGTGTAAAGGTGTGCATGGAATGCCATAAAACAAGGATGAATGTGTGCAACTGTGCGGTGTTTATGGAACGTATAGTGAGGAGTGAGTGTCATAAGCAGTGCGCCACTCGGTTGGTGGAGCTTTGCAGTGTAAAGGTGTGCATGGAATGCCATAAAACAAGGATGAATGTGTGCAACTGTGCGGTGTTTATGGAACGTATAGTGAGGAGTGAGTGTCATAAGCAGTGCGCCACTCGGTTGGTGGAGCTTTGCAGTGTAAAGGTGTGCATGGAATGCCATAAAACAAGGATGAATGTGTGCAACTGTGCGGTGTTTATGGAATGTATAGGGAGGAGTGAGTGTCATAAGCAGTGCGCCACTCGGTTGATGGGGCTGTGCCGTGTAAATGTGTGCATGGATTGCATCGTGACAGGGATGAGTGCTACATGCTTGGTCCTGCAAAGTGGTGAGGGGTGATAATGCGTGCATTATCCTATGACCGGGATGAGTGCAGTGGTGTAAGCACTAAGTGCCCTAGGAAGGCTGAGTGTGGAAGTGTGCAACACATGGAGTGCCCCATTACAGGTTTTGATTGCGCAGAATGTGTGTGCTTCCACAAAAAAGTGCTTGCCTTCCTTGCAGCAGTGATCGTTTAGTTTATTTATCTAGCTGCCTTAGCTTGAGCTTTCAGGGGCACACACATGACACTCTAATGCTATTATAATGTCTTAGATAACTAGTATGGCGTTTTTCTCTGGCAGCTGCGCAGATGGGAGGAGGGCGGTCATTAACCTATATGGATGTTTAGGTCTGGCTTCACAGTACAACTGTCACCTGCCCTCTTAAGATAAACTATTATTATCTTACAGTTCTTTGCTTCAACACCAATACCTGCCGATTCCCATGCTATTTATTTGTAATGCTTCACATTAGCATCCAACATTCCTTTAAAGCCCGAGCTATTGGCATTGTCAATGAATGTTTACATTTTGTTTGCCTTCTTTGGCTATTTTTGTTTTACGAACAGTAAGCAATTGTACCTATTCTTTGTGCCAATAAGAACCATATTTTACAATGAAAACCTGCCTGCAGGGAAGGACAAGTACTGTTCTATTAAATGCATAAGCAATTGATATGTTTTAACTTTCAATTATTTATTTCAAGATTTTTATTGCAAGCATATGGACACCCAGTTCAGAAGGTGGCAAGTATTTTTTCATGGTATACGCTGGCAGCAAAACACGTGAATAAATCTGAAAGTCAAAGTGACTTGGCAAGGCAAGACCTGGTGGAATTGTGAAAGCTTGTTTTAATTGTCTGTAAAAAAGGGAAATCAGAAATTAATTGACAAATATGTCTGGGAGTGGGTAGACTTTTTAATTGATCATGGATATGAGATAGTGGGAAAAACTAGTTAATAAATTATGTGTTTATTGCTGCTAAATGAAGCCAATATCATTCAGTGTGAATTTTAGCTGGTGGAGTAATGAACTTCTAGTTGGAATAGATTTAAGACATGTCTGTGGTCCTTGTGCTCCTAGATGTCTCCCCGAAGGGGCTTCTTGGACCTTAATTGGTGTTGGAAGTTGTCTTGAGCAGTACAGTCTTCAGTTCTGTTGCTGCTTGTTGTGGTGGTGGGCAGCAGCATTGCATGTGTGGTGGTGGTTGTCTGTATGTTTGTGGGAAGGAGGTGGTGTTTACTCAGTTGAAGTTGCTGATGTTTTCATCTAGATATTCACAAGGTGACTCCAGAAGGTTCAATCTTTCTATCAGAATGTGTATATAACAGCAAAAAACAAACAATGACGGCAGAGTGTGGACATGAGTGGATAGCCCTACACATCAAGGGCTTTCCCTGTCACAGTATCCCACACATATTCCAGGCTTAACATTCAATCTTGTGGAGAGGCACCCCCACCAGACATTTCTCCACTCCCTCTGTTGTCACAGTGAGTTTGTCTATCGACAGACCTACATGAAATATAAGGTATTAAAGAGCATGGTTGCTGTCTCTGTGAGCACAGAGATTTCAATCTCACACAGAAGGTTACCTCAACCAGTGTAGTTTCCTCAAAGCTTTCACCATGTGAGCAGGGAAGGGCAGCCTGAGCACGGCTCTAGCACCTCTGTCTCCAAAACCTGTTGGGCCCAATTCACAAAGGTAAACTTAGACCAAAAGTCTACGTTTATGACGTTCAGTATTCACAAAGGTAAATTACAAGTAGTATCTATACATGTGCACTTGGGGGATTCCACTCCAGTGTGGAGATTCCGACTCGAGTGTGGAGATTCTGCCCGAGTGCGGAGATTCCGACTCGAGTGTGGAGATTTTGCCCGAGTGCGGAGATTCCGCACTGAGAGTGGACATAAACACTTGCCCTGCTATCCTTCAGAGGGCTCTGCAGAGGACGTCAGTGGAGTTCTATCAGCATTGTAGCTCACTGTTGTAAACCGAGGACTTCCATGAGTTTGTTTTACTATTGTCAACCCAGCTCTACAGCCTCGCCCCACCCCTTAGGACAGAAGGCATTCGTTGAGTGACCTGTCCACGATAACAGTAACTTCTACTGCTCCATGGACGTCAACCAGTATACTGTGTGATGATAAGGACAACACTGATTCTCTTTACTCCGGGATGGAAAGACACCTTCATTTTCGCAACCTTGTGGGAGGAAAACCAGATGGTCAGGTGTGAATCATGAAATTAAATTTAGACATTTCTCGAGACTCGCGGAGCACAAAATTCAGCAGGTTCTCCTGCAACCAAATAACTCATTGATGAGACTTCAAGGCACATCCTATGATTTTCTCTGTCACCTTTCTGCATCTGTTGGGTGAGGACATAGGAGGGACCTTTCCCAAAGTGCACAAGTTACTGAGGGGTGTCCACCCACAGCCGGTAAACTAGGGGTGGGCGGAACTCACATGAATCTGTGTAATGTAATCATGTGGAGTTAGTTAGCTCTGCAAGATTCCGCGAGAAGAGTAATTCTCTATTTAGTGCAATTTTTTAGCATGAAGTACTCCTCGGGTAACACTTTTCCCCAACTTACTCCAGCATTTAACTCTATTTTCTTAACACGAAGTGCACCCTCACATCCAAAATGAAAGCAAAGGTGCATTGTTGCACTAAAAAGACTAGCACTAAATGCAGCAGAACATGAACAGCGAACCCGAGCATCTGGTCACGCTCGCCATATGTGCGCTAACGGTAGGAGTTTCCCCCCAAATTACGCAAGCAGGAGTAATTGCGTTATTATCAATAATTCTACATCAAAGGGTTAGGCGGAGTTACAGAAATTACTTTAATTACTCCAGAGTAATTCAGATTCCGCCCAGGCCTACTGCAAACCAAAACATTGCACCAGTGAAGATTTCACTATTCTGCCCTCGCCATTCTCGATGTAGGGGAGTCATCAATATTGTTATCGGTTCTTCTCAGCCAGAAACTGCACTCTGCAGTCATATTATAATAATCGATAACCAATTGGGGGCAGCAAAATACGAAGGTGGTGCCCAAGGCTAGTAAAGATTGGGTGACATGCAGTTCGCTCACAAAACATGCCAGTCAAAAAAATACCACTCAAGGAAAACTGGTGACAATAATGCACCACAAGCTATCTTTTTAAAAAGTGGAGCACAGCCACTGAGATGCTTTGCAACCCATGATCACGTCTGACAGAACAGAGAAAAATACAGGCCCACATATGGTCTAAGTAGACATGTCCTACTTGGACCTACCTCAGACTTTTTCTGAGGTAGCAAATGTTTTTTATTGCACATATATGACATGTATAACAAACATACATGTGTATGCAGCTGAAGATGTGTATTGAAGAGTCAGGGGTTAAAAGAGCAGAGTGATGGACAGAGGCTTACATTATGATCGCTCTCTTCATCGTCCATTAGACTTTCAGTACAGAACACCCTGAGAGTGCGCTTCATTGCTTGCTTCAGTACACTATGCGAGTGCGCTTCATTGCTTGCTTCAGTACACTATGTGAGTGCGCTCATTGCTTTCTTCAGTACACTATGCGAGTGCGCTCATTGCTTTCTTCAGTACACTATGTGAATGCGCTCATTGCTTTCTTCAGTACACTATGCGAGTGCGCTCATTGCTTTCTTCAGTACACTATGTTAGTGCGCTCATTGCTTTCTTCAGTACACTATGCGAGTGCGCTTCACTGCTTTCTTCGGTAGTCTACGTGAGTGCGCTTCATTGTTTCCTTCAGTATGCTACAAGAGTGCACTTCCTTTCTTTCTTCAGTACACTACGTGACTACACTTCATTGCTTTCTTCCATACACTACGAAAGTTGCTTCATTGCTGTCTTCAGCACACTGTGAGAATGCGCTTCATTGTTTTCTTCAGTGCACCACGAGTGCGCTTCATTGTTTTCTTCAGTGCACCACGAGTGTGCTTCATTGTTTTCTTCAGTACACCACAAGTGTGCTTCATTGTTTTCTTCAGTACACTACAAGAGTTGCTTCACTGCTTTCTCCAGAACAGTATGAGAGTGCACTTCATTACTTTCTTCAGTACACTACGAGAGCACGCTTCATTGCTTTCTTCAGTACAGTATGAGAGTGCGCTTCATTGCTTTCTTCAGTATACTGCAAGAGTGTGCTTCATTACTATCTTCAGTACACTACGAGAGTGCGCTTCATTGCTTTCTTCAGCACACGAGAGTGAGCTTCATTGCTTTCTTCAGCACACTGTGAGAGTGCGCTTCATTACTGTCTTCAGTACACTACGAGAGTGCGCTTCATTGCTTTCTTCAACACACTACGAGAGTGCACTTCATTGCTTTCTTCAACACACTACGAGAGTGCGCTTCATTGCTTTCTCCAGCACACTGTGAGAGTGTGCTTCATTGCTTTCTTCAGCACACTACGAGAGTGTGCTTCATTACTGTCTTCAGTACACTACGAGAGTGCGCTTCATTGTGTTTTTCAGCACACTTTCAGAGTGCGCTTCATTGCTTTCTTCATTACACTACAAGAGTGCGCTTCATGCTTTCTTCTGCACACTATGGCCCATATTTATTCTTTTTTAGCGCTGCATTTGCCCGGCTTTTTGATGCAAAACGGCACAAACTTACAAAATACAATTGTATTTTGCAGGTTTGTGCCACTTTTGCATAAAAAAATTATGCAAATGCGGCGCTAAAAAAATATAAATATGGGCCTATGTGACTAAACTTCATTGCTTTCTTCAGTACACTACAAGAGTGTGTTTCATTGCGTTCATCAGTACACAACGAGAGTGTGCTTCATTTTTTTCTTCAGTACACTACAAGAGTGCACTTCATTGCTTTCTTCAGTGCACTATGAGTGTACTTCATTCATTTCTTCAGTACACTACAAGAGTGTGCTTCATTGCTTTCTTCAGTACACTATGAGAGTACACCTCCTTGCGTTCTTCAGTATAGTATGAGAGTGCCCTTCATTTTATTTCTTCAGTACACTATGAGACTGCACTTCATTGCTTTCTTCAGTACACTATGAGAGTGCACCTCCTTGTGTTCTTCATTACAGTATGAGAGTGCACCTCCTTGGGTTCTTCAGTACAGTATGAGAGTGCACTTCATTGCTTTCTTCAGTACACTACAAGAGTGCACTTCATTGCTTTCTTCAGTACACTGCGAGAGTGCACCTCCTTGAGTTCTTCAGTACAGTATACGAGTGCCCTTCATTTCTTTCATCAGTACACTACAAGAGTGCGCTTCATTGTTTTCTTCAGTACACTACGAATGCACTTCCTTCCTTTCTTCAGTACACTACGTGACTACACTTCATTGCTGTCTTCATTACACTACGAGAGTGTGCTCCACTACATCTTCAGTACAGTAGGAGAGTGCGCTTCATTACTTTCTTCATTACATTACATGAGTGCGCTTCATTGCTTTCTTCAGCACACTATGAGAGCGTGCTTCCTTGCATTCTTCAGCACAGTACCAGAGTGAGCTTCCTTACTTTCTTCAGTACATGAGTGCGCTTCATTGCTTTCTTCAGCACACTATGAGAGTGTGCTTCATTGCTTTCTTCAGTACACTACGAGAGTGCAAATCATTGCTTTCTTCAGTACACTACAAGAGTGCACTTCATTGTTTTCTTCAGTACACTACAAGAGTGCGCTTCATTGCTTTCTTTAGTACACTACAAGAGTGCGCTTCATTGCTTTCTTTAGTACACTACAAGAGTGTGCTTCATTGCTTTCTTCAGTACATTACAAGAGTGCACTTCATTGTGTTCTTCAGGACACTACGAGAGTGCGCTTCATTGCTTTCTTCAGCACTCTACGAGAGTGTGCTTCATTGCATTCTTCAGCACTCTACGAGAGTGTGCTTTATTGCTTTCTTTAGCACACTACAAAAGTGCTCTTCATTGCTTTCTTTACCACACTACAAAAGTGCGCTTCATTGCTTTCTTCAGTACACTACAAGAGTGCACTTCATTGTGTTCTTCAGTACACTACGAGAGTCCGCTTCATTGCTTTCTTCAGCACTCTACGAGAGTGTGCTTCATTGCTTTCTTCAACACTTTACGAGAGTGTGCTTCATTGCTTTCTTCAGGACAGTGTGAGAGTGCGCTTCATTGCTTTCTTCGGTACACTGTGAGAGTGCACTTCATTACTTTATTCAGTACACTATGAGTGTGCTTTCTTCATTACACTACGAGAGTGCGCTTTATTGCTTTCTTCAGCATCCTATGTGACTAAACTTCATAGCTTTCTTCAGTACACTACAAGAGTGTGTGTCATTGCTTTCTTCAGTACACAACGAGAGTGTGCTTCATTGATTTCTTCAAGACACTACAAGAGTTCACTTCATTGCTTTCTTCAGTACACTACAAGAGTGTGTGTCATTGCATTCTTCAGTACACAACAAGAGTGTGCTTCATTGATTTCTTCAGGACACTACGAGAGTTCACTTCATTGCTTTCTACAGTACACTACGAGAGTGTGCTTCATCGCTTTCTTCAGTTCACTATGAGAATGCACCTCCTTGTGTTCTTCAGTACAGTATGAGAGTGTGTTTCATTGCTTTCTTCAGCACAGTACAGGATTGCGCTTCCTTGCTTTCTTCAGTGCAGTACAGGAGTGTGCTTCCTTGCTTTCTTCAGCGCAGTACAGGAGTGCACTTCCTTGCTTTCTTCAGCACAGGAGTGCGCTTCCTTGCTTTCTTCAGTGCAGTACTGGAGTGCGCTTCCTTGCTTTCTTCAGCACAGTACCGGAGTGCCCTTCCTTGCTTTCTTCAGCACAGTACCGGAGTGCCCTTCCTTGCTTTCTTCAGCACAGTACAGGAGTGCACTTCCTTGCTTTCTTCAGTACAGAAATGTGCTTCCTTGCTTTCTTCAGCACAGTATCGGAGTGCGCTTCCTTGCTTTCTTCAGCACAGTACCGGAGTCCACTTCCTTGCTTTCTTCAGCACAGTGCCGGAGTGCGCTCCCTGGCTTTCTTCAGCACAGTACAGGAGTGCATTTTCTTGCTTTCTTCAGCACAGTACCGGAGTGCGCTCTCTTGCTTTCTTCAGCACAGTACAGAAGTGCACTTCCTTACTTTCTTCAGCACAGTACCAGAGTGCGCTTCCTTGCTTTCTTCAGTACAGGAGTGCGCTTCCTTGCTTTCTTCAGCACAGTACCAGAGTGGGCTTCCTTGCTTTCTTCAGCACAGTACAGTAGTGCACTTCCTTGCTTTCTTCAGTACAGGAGTGTGCTTCCTTGCTTTCTTCAGCACAGTACTGGAGTGCACTCCCTTGCTTTCTTCAGCACAGTACCAGAGTGTGCTTCCTTGCTTTCTTCAGCACAGTACCGGAGTGCCCTTCCTTGCTTTCTTCAGCACAGTACAGGAGTGCACTTCCTTGCTTTCTTCAGTAAAGGAGTGTGCTTCCTTGCTTTCTTCAGCACAGTACTGGAGTGCGCTTCCTTGCTTTCTTAAGTACAGGAGTGTGCTTCCTTGCTTTCTTCAGCACAGTACCGGAGTGCGCTTCCTTGCTTTCTTCAGCACAGTACCGGAGTGCGCTCCCTTGCTTTCTTCAGCACAATATAGGAGTGCGCTTTCTTGCTTTCTTCAGCACAGTACAGGAGTGCGCTTCCTTGCTTTCTTCAGTACAGGAGTGCGCTCCCTTGCTTTCTTCAGCACAGTACAGCAGTGGACTTCCTTGCTTTCCGCAGTACCGGAGTGCGATCCCTTGCTTTCTTCAGCACAGGAGTGCGCTCCCTTGCTTTCTTCAGCACAGTAGCAGAGTGCTCTCCGTTGCTTTCTTCAGCACAGTACAAGAGTGCACTTTCTTGCTTTCTTCAGCACAGTACCGGAGTGCGCTTTCTTGCTTTTTTCAGCACAGTACCAGAGTGTGCTCCCTTGCTTTCTTCAGCACAGTACCGGAGTGTGCTCCCTTGCTTTCTTCAGCACGGTTCTTCAGCACAGTACCAGAGTAAGCTTTCTTGCTTTCTTCAGCACAGTACGGAGTGCGCTCCCTTGCTTTCTTCAGCACAGTACCAGAGTGCGCTTCCTTGCTTTCTTCAGTACAAGAGGGCGCTTCCTTGTTTTCTTCAGCACAGTACCGGCATGCGCTTCCTTGCTTTCTTCAGCCCAGTACAGGAGTGCACTTACTTGCTTTCTTCAGCACAGTACAGGAGTGCACTTCCTTGCTTTCTTCAGCACAGTGCCGGAGTGCACTTCCTTGCTTTCTTCAGCACAGTACCGGAGTGCCCTTCCTTGCTTTCTTCAGCACAGTACAGGAGTGCACTTCCTTGCTTTCTTCAGCACAGTACCGGAGTGCCCTTCCTTGCTTTCTTCAGCACAGTACAGGAGTGCACTTCCTTGCTTTCTTCAGTACAGTACCGGAGTGCCCTTCCTTGCTTTCTTCAGCACAGTACCGGAGTGCCCTTCCTTGCTTTCTTCAGCACAGTACAGGAGTGCACTTCCTTGCTTTCTTCAGTACAGAAGTGTGCTCCCTTGCTTTCTTCAGCACAATATAGGAGTGCGCTTTCTTGCTTTCTTCAGCACAGTACAGGAGTGTGCTTCCTTGCTTTCTTCAGTACAGGACTGCGCTCCCTTGCTTTCTTCAGTACCGGAGTGTGCTCCCTTGCTTTCTTCAGCACAGTACAGGCGTGTGCTTGCTTGCTTTCTTCAGTACTGGAGTGTGCTCCCTTGCTTTCTTCAGCACAGTACCGGAGTGCGCTCCCTTGCTTTCTTCAGTACCGGAGTGCGCTCCCTTACTTTCTTCAGCACAATACAGGAGTGCGCTTCCTTGCTTTCTTCAGCACAGTACAGGAGTGTGCTTCCTTGCCTTCTTCTCTGTGCTCAGTGATGCACAAGTTAGCCTTTCCTCTGGAGCTGTGTTTTCTCTGGGCTTCTCTTGTGTGATGCTCTGGGAAGGAGGCCTGGCTCAGGCCTCTGCAGTGCTAATGTCATCTCTAACCTGTCTGTGTTTCTGACTGAAGCTCTCCCTACCAGCCAGTCTGTCTGTCTGCTTCTCAGCCCATTTATCCAGGAATAACTCGCTCAAATCGAGTTAACAGTCAGATGACAGGTATCCCCTTGACAAGAAGCTCTGGTCTCATGTGTGGAAGAAAGACGGTGGTCTGGCCTCCTTAATCACTCAGGGACACCAACAGAGAGGTTTTAAGGCATGCACAAAGTGGGTCCTGGCCCAGGGCCAACACCTTACAGGGGCCCCTGAAAGAGCCAGCGCCACACAGTCCTGCCCTGATGACCTTGAATGATTCTTAAACATAAATAATTTCTTAAACATCAATTACTTCAAATACCACTTCCTTTACTTTTTATTTTTATTACAAGTGGTATGTGGGAGTCTATTACAGACATGTTGCAGAAAAATGTTGTTTATTTTTCAACACTGTGCAACATCCATTAAATAGATCTGAAGGGCAGTGAAGGTCTCAGAGGTTATTTGGAATAATGTTAGAGAGCAGCTGCTGGGTTACAGTACTGAAAACACACATCACTATCCCTGAACACCAGATGGACCTGTGCGTCTGCAGTGTCAGTGGCCTGCCCAAAGAGGGCATGAAAGAGCTGAAACCGGATCACAAGTTCAAAGCTGTTCTGAACAGGGGTCCCCAATATATGTTTGGGCCAGGGCCCCCAAAATCCCTAGGATGTCCCTGGGCGCCAAAGCCTTTAATCTTGTTCTCATTCAGTGCATCCACTGGTAACTCAGTCCGTTTGGCACCCCCAGCCGTCTCTGGGTATCTCCAGCCGGGGCTGGACGGCTCTCAGCTTCATCACACGTGCATCTCTTTCTCTCACACTTCAGCAGTTTTTTTTTAATTATTTTTCTTATCTCTCACGCCCCTCTCTTTACTTCCTTCAACTATTCCTTCTTTCTGTTTTCTATTTTTCTTTGCTGATTTCCTAGCTTGCTGCTTCATGGATGGCGGGTGAGTGGGAGGGGTGATAGTGTGCGTAGGGGGGAGTGCACAGGGACGCAGAGCACGTGCAATAAAGTACTGATGTAGTACACGTCAGCGGTGAGGTGTGGAGACCTTGACATTTTCATTAAGTGCAGCAATTCATTGTGAGCATTCGCTGTTTCCTTGACAGTAAAGAAGCCTTGAAGAAAAATCTAATTTTTGCGAAAGTTATTTTTTTCTTAATTCCCACTTCACTTTTGTAAAGTCTCCAAGCCTCTATGAGTCCCCTGGATTGGACAGCATTTTTAAATGTTTTTTTAGTGTTATTAGGGATGTACCTGCAAGTGACTTCATGTCAATAAACGGATCCATAATTTTGTCACAGTCCCCTCCCACAAGAAGGCAATTTGTTGGATTGGGCTGAAGGAGAGAAATGTTCTCCCAGAATTGTACCCCTGTGCCAGTGTGACCATAAATGTTGAGGAGAGAAAATGGGGTATTATTGATGGTAAGCTCAAGGAGAAGCCATCTTCCATCATCGTCTTTCTCTTCCTTCTCAATTGACAGGGAATGTGACATGAAATGATGTTTCTTCTGTTTTGCGGGAGGAGAGGATATGTGGCCAACCCAATGCCTTTTCAGAGAATTGGGCTCATATTTATATTTTTTTAGCGTCGCGTTTGCGCCACTTTTTGATGCAAAATTCAATTGTAATTTGCAAGTTTGGGCCGCTTTTGCGTCAAAAAATTACGCAAATGCGGCACTAAAAAAGTATAAATATGGGCCTTAATTTCGACGAGGTGAGTTTCTTGTAGCATAGCAATTTTACAGTTTAGTCGAGGTAAGTGTGAGAGAATTCTCTGTTTCTTAATCAGGTCGCTTAGACCCTTAATATTCAAGGCTATTACGCAAATTTTTAACCACAGAAAAAGTAGAAAAAATGATTTATATTGTAGATAAATTTTCAATTTCATAATAAAAAAAAACAAGGCAGTATACTAAAGTCAACAAAGTAATCAGAATGCAATACAACAATGTTTGTAAGGTAATGGTCAAATAATCGAAAATAGAAAGAAGAAGAAAAGAAAGAAGAAAAACATAGTATATGTAGAAAGGGAACAGATGGCTACAAGCCAAATGGCTTCAACCATAGTTGAACAAAGGCACATGCGGTGCAACGGCAATAACAACGAGGGGTGGAGAAACGCCAAGAAAAGAAGAAGATGTACAGTAAACAAGAGTCAACAATGATGTGTGGTGGAGGTCCCAGAGACAACCGATATGTAACATGAAGTATAGGGCTACCAAACTAGAGAACTTAAACCAAAAACTGGTAAAAGAAAAAGCACTTATCTGACAAATGAAGACAAAATATATACAGTAGGTTTTGAGTTGAAAACACGCAAGGAATATACAACTGGGGTAGGGGTCCAGGTGAGACATGAGACTTCTGTAAAGGAAATAAAAGAATTAGTAATTGGAAAGAAAGCCTGAGAATTAAAATAAAAATTAAATAATTTAATTGAAAGTCAAAACATTATAAAGTCAAAAATGAGACAAACTATTAATTATAAAAAGGTAAAATACTTTAGAATTTTCCAAGATCCATGTCTTCACTCTTGTGTTGAGAAATACATTTTCTGAGATCATCTGGGGAATCAAATGATAAGGTCCTCTCTTTGTTAGTCATCCTGAAAACACAAGGATGTACTAAGCCATAACGAGTGTTTACAGGGCATAGGGCAGGGCAAAGTGTGAGAAATTCCTTGTGACGAGCCGCAGTTACCCAAGCCACATCTTGTGAAATAAAGACCTTCTAACAATACCATAACATCTGTTTTCTCTGTCTGGCCGCTGATAGAACCATAAGTAGCCTGATGTATTCCAAAAAAAGAACTATTATTCCCCTGGGTTGATCTGATGAAGAAGCTCCCAATAGTGTAAATTGAGGATTGTGCCCTCCTTAAGTCGAACTACCTTCAGGATATGTGACCTAAGAAAGGCAAGTATGTCTGAGCCCTCCGCACTTTCAGGAATATCATAGATTCTAAAATTGTTTAGTCTGTTGCAGTTTTCCAGATCCTTGGTTTGTTGTTTTAATAGTGAAATTTCCTTAGACACATCATCTATTTTTGTTGTTGCATCCTGTATATTACTGAGCCGTTGCTCCACTTCAGTTACCCTGGATTCGAGGTTGGACCATTTTTCTTCAATTCGTTGGAGCGTAGCATTGGTCTCCACTACAAAAGTTTCAAGAGTTTTATCTCTTCCAGGTCATCTAGGGTCAAGGACAGTGGAGATTTTGTTGGAGAGCCAGGGTCTTTCTTTTGACCTTTAGTTGCAGGATTAAAATCTTTATAAGCAGAGGGCATTGTTCTTGATGAGGGTGCAGCTTTTGAGTGGAGAATGAAGAATCCATGAGCTTTGAACAAAGCAAATTATACTTCCCACAAAGTGTGTGAGAAATATTTATGGATGGTATAAATTTGCCAAGAGAGCTGAGCCTGGAGGGACCTTTTACCTCAAAGCCCCAGATTCCAGTCAAAGATACAAAATCTACTGCTGGAAATGTGACAAATAAATTAAAAGACTGAGCAAGAAATATTTGGGATGAGGGAGCAATAATAAGCAATTAGCAAAAGGAAACCCCTCAGCAGATGGAATATAGTTCTATAGATGTAACTGTATTAGGTTCAATGACCCTCTGTAAAGCACGAGAAGGCAACAATGAAAACAGCAATGTCACATTAGTCTCCCAGTGAGGATAAGCTGATCCTATGTTAAAATATACTTTGGGCGCTTGCAACAAGGTTCTCGAACATGAAGATATGGTTATGATATACTGGTAGCGCGAAGAAACTCAGAGCGCTGCCTCATATTTGAATCCAGAATGGCATCCATTACCACCATGTGTGAGGAGAGCAAACACAGAAATGAAAAAGGGTGAAATAGGCTTGAAAAAAACATAAAAATCAAAAATACCTGTTCCCACCAGTGCTTGCAATTCACTATCATTCAATACATGCCCCTCATAGTGGTAAACTGCAGCCCAGCTCATCTGAAAGCTCTGTGATGGCGAGGAGACTCAGATGAGTGTGGCAATTTTGCATCATTTCAGCCACATGCCCCCCCAATGGTGATGTGTTTGGCTTGATTGCCCCTCAAGAGCCACAATGCAAGCTTAATTTGAGGATGCTGGCCACCCAGCCACTGAAGAGGTGCTCCTTCGAGTTCTGTCACAAGTGGGTTCTGATGTGTTTCATAGCTCCAGTCCACATGTAATAGGTGTGTGGTACCAACATGTCATCTGACAATAATATGGTGTCCTAAATATAATTCAGAAGAATGTTGCCCAGTTTGAGTTATTGATACGCAATATTATGATAGGAGCTACTCACCAAATGTCTAAGCATTGACAGAACTTTTCAAGTGTGCCAGCTGTGTTAAGTAAGTCTTTAATGGGTCGCGCCACTGAAGACAACCAAACTGTGCCACAATCTGGGCTGTTCCCTTAAAAGACCTGTGAACGCTTATTATGAACTGTGAAGTAGTGCAGTCATACTATACTGGATCCTATACATCGGCCTTCAGAGGAAGAGCTTTGAGAACTGGTCAGTGGTGACCATGGTGGTCCATTTCTATAAGGCAGACTGAAGGCCAAGAGGCTGAGGTGTCCACTCTTCACTGACACAGTGGTCTGCATACTCCTAAAAGGCACCAGGGAGGCCTCTCGCTGAACATTCTGGTGATCTGCTTTTCGCTTCTGACGTAGTGGCCGAAGTACTTCTAAAAGTCACCAGGACGGTCCTCTTTCTAACACCAGATTAAAGAGCATCATGTGCCTTTTCCAATTCTCAGTATGTGTCTTCTCTGCTTACAACCAAATGGTGAGGACCTTGTAAGAAGCTTTAGAACCTCTTCCATCTCAACTCCATTCTCCTTCCAATAGAAAAGAAAGAGCGTTTAAGCTTGCTTCCTTGACTCTGCAATAGTATTGTATTTATGTATGTATGGATTGATGGATGCATGCAAGGGTGGATGGATGCATGTATGGATATATGCATGTGGCATTTGTATAGTGTGGACCTAGCCAAAAGTAAGCAGAGCCCCTTCCCTCTGCCTGCCCGATCTGCATCTACTACTGATTGGGCCTGCTGTCTTGTTCCAATAAACATCTGTATCTGGGCCATTAGAGCCGACCAGCATTCCAAGGCTCTGGCATGAGCTGATCCAGTAGTGGTAGTACAGTCTGTGATTGGAGCAGACCCCTACAATATGGAGAGTGCCGGAGTCTGATTGGTCAGCTCTGACTGCAAGTACTTTCCCCTCCACCAGTAAGTAGGTACAGGATACTTCTTCAATCCAAAGCTAGTGCTAGGACACTGGCTGTCCTACACCAGGCTGTGGCCAAGCTTGGATCCTACTCATGAAGAACAGCTGATCCACATCAGTTGCGCCACAAAGACTGCCCCTGTGTGCATGGTGACACAATGTTCAGTTGCTTCTTGTCAATAATCATCAGTAAGTGTCCTCAGGTGTCTTCCAAAAGAATTTAGCATGTTATGTCTAAATGTAGCAAGCACACTCAAGCAATATCAGGTATACTGTAGCATGATATATCTGAAGTTAAAAAGGTACTCTGAAGCAATCTCAGGTGTATTGCAGCACGATATAACTGATAATAACAAGGTACCCTGAAGCAATCTCAGACCTTATGTAGCATCATATATCTGATGAGAACAAGGTTTTTGAAGCAATCTCCGGTGTACTGTTGCATGATATCTCTGATGAATGCAAGGTATCTTAAAGCACTCTCGGGTGGAATGTAGCATAATATATCTGATGATAACAGGGTACCTTGATACAATCTCAGGTGTATTGTAGTATGATACATCTGATGATAGCAAGGTACCCTGAAGCAATCTTAGGTGCATTGTAGCATGATATATCTGATGATAACAAGATACCCTCAAGCAATGTCAGGTGTATTGTAGCATGATATATCTGATGATAACAAGGTACTCTGAAACAATCTCAGATTAGATTTAGCATATCTGATGATAACAAGGTACCCTGAAGCAATCTTAGGTGTATTGTAACATGGTATATCTGATGAATGCAAGGTACCCTCAAGCAATCTCAGGTGCATTGTAACATGGTATATCTGATGAATGCAAGGTACCCACAAGCAATCTCAGGTGCATTGTAACATGGTATATCTGATGATAACAAAGTACCTTGAAGCAATCTCAGGTGTACTGTAGCATGATACATCTGATGAATGCAAGGTGCCCTCAAGTAATCTCAGGTGCATTGTAACATGATGTATCTGATGATAACAAGGTACCCTCAAGCAATCTCAGGTGCATTGTAACATGGTATATCTGATGATAACGAGGTACCTTGAAGCAATCTCAGGTGTATTGTAGCATGATATATATGATGATAACAAGGTACCTTGAAGCAATCTCAAATGCATTATACCATGATCTATCTGATGATAACAAGGTGCCCTCAAGCAATCTCAGGTGCATTGTACCATGATATGTATGATGATAACAAGGTACCCTGAAGCAATCTTAGATCTAATGTAGCATCACATATCTGATGATGACAAGGTTTCTTGAAGCAATCTCAGGTGTAATGTAACATGATATATCTGATGACATCAAGCAACCTGAATGAGTAGACATATCTCGGTCTTGAAGAGCCCTAGGTCAGTGGTCTGGGTATGTCTCATGATGACTGATGCACCCGGAATCGGCCTCATTCCTCAGTATGGTACAAATCATCTGTAAAAGGACACAGTGATTGTTGATGCTTTAAATATAGTGCTGTATTTGTTGCATTCAAGGGGAGCCTCACAGATCATGAAGAGCTGGGAAGTTGACTTTAAGCCAGAGAGAGGGAGGCTGCACTGTCCAGAAGGAGACTGATGTAATTTGTCTTAATTTGCCATTTTCTGTGGCTTGCAGCAGCCTCTTACAGCTAAATTGCAGGCAGCAGGCATCCATCTGACTCACAGGAGACCATTCGGGTCTGGAGCAGATGTCTGGGCAGATGGAGCTCTACCATTGACCTGATAGTGGCTATTAGTACACTTCACCAAAGACTGTGCTCTGGAGTGATCAAAAGGTGGCATGCAATACTTTATACATAAATTAATTAAACAAAACTTTCTTCAGTGTGTCTAATTTAAAATGAAGCTTTGGCTTCCTGCAAGATGATAAAGTCAAGAGCGCAGCGGTGCTCACTTCACTGTCATCGGCCCTGGGAACTGGGCTCCCAGGGGCCGCCATTTATTGCTGAGCACTCTGGTGTTCACTGGGTTTTGCTTTTGTGTCAGTCTCTGGGGCACTAACTGAATATGCAGCCATACTTCTTCTATCTCCAGGGACTTGGTCTCCCCCAGGGGGTTTTGGGAAGTTGGTCAGTGAAGGCCATTTGTGCTCTGGTGAATTTGGTCCCCTGGAGAACTGCTTCTTCTTTGCTGCTTCCTATGGTCAAGCTGGGCTGTTGTTGATGAGGTTAAGTAGGTTTTGCGCCTGGCGCCACATCTAGCCCCTGGGAACATGTATATGGAGTCAGCTGGACTCTAGAATTTTGTAACTCTGTGAAAGGTTGGTCTTTACTGCACTTTTGATGCATCCTTGGAACCTGTCCTCTGTCCGTGTGCTCTTCTTAGCTTGGGGCCACTTCAAGGGCACCGCAAAGCAGAACTCCCTCTATGCTTTCACTCTTCAAGTCCCATAGTCTCCGTGGCCAATTAAGGGCATTCATGTGATAGCCGAAGTCAGGGGGAGCCCTGTGATGAAGGTTACCCCTCTGCAGAACCACTTCTCAAACGCCCCAGGGGAACTGTTCTCCTCCACGGTCCCCCGTTGGTCAGCGACTCTGGAGAGGGGAGGCCACAGAGTCCCAACCAAGCTAAGTCTAGGGTGCTCCAGCATCTTAGACAAGGGTCCGGTCATTTCAGGGTCATGCAAAACCCATTTCTCTCTTCCCCTCTATCAGCTGTGCCGAGGTTTTTCAAGTAGTTTTCAGGATGGGGTGGAAAGTTCTAGAAGGTAGGCATTTCTGCCAATCTTTGCATGACACATCATCATTCCACCCCTGCCCCAAACCTCCTGCTCAGCATTTTTGGACATATCATTTTCTGGGAGCCTAAGCTCTTTCCCTCTGTCCCTAAGTACCACAGTTGTTTGCTCCCTTCCTTCTACAGCATCAAAGGGAGCCACCTCACACCACCCTGTAATCCGTTCCAGAGGTCTGGCTATCCACCTTTGTTTCTGTGTGGTTGAGCCTTCCCAGGTCAGGTGCTGTATTAAAAGTAATTACCTTATGCAGTTACTGTCCGTAAATACTGTCCCCATCCTTTCCTTTCCCAGTGACAAGCCCAATACTGGCAAATGGTTCTATTTTGTGGGGAGGCGTTTGATCCTGCAGATGGCCAACAGATCATTTAACTTGGTCCAGCAGGGCGGAACGAAAGCCTGAAATCTAATTATTAGCTGAGCCAGAGAAATTTGACAAATGTCAAACTACCAGAAGGAGTGCTGCTAGGATAACAGTGACATTGAATGTGTAACTGGGGTCCATTCCTGCCATATGATCAGTGCTTCACACTTGAACCCAGGTCTAACTGATGTGAAACAGTACTTCAAGGCCGTACTGGCCGTGCAGGGCCTCAGGTGTTTCCCCGGGAGGCTGGAAGGGTGGGGACCGCTTTTGATACTGGGTGGGGGGGTATTGCAGCAGTTTTAAAAGTACTGCAGGGTTCCTTGCATGTCCAACAGTTTTCAGACAATAATAAAGGTTCTGAGATAACTCTGGTGATTAATGTACCTGCTGGAGAGAGATCAGAGTTTTGTCTAGGAGAAGTATTGACTCATCTAAGGTAGGGCAGAGGGTTACTATGCCTGCTGAGCCAGAGAAATATGACAAATCTCCAAGTACCAGAGGGAGTGCTTCTATGATAAAACTGACATTGAATGTGTACCCGGGGTCCATTTCTACCATATGATCAGTGCTTCACACTTGTTCCCAGGTCTTACTGATGTGAAATAGTACTTCAAGGGCGGACTGGCTGTGCCGGGCATCAGGCGTTTCCCCTGGAGGCTGGAATAGTGGGGACTGCTTTTGTTACTGGAGGGGAGGTGGTATTGCAGTAGTGCAGCAGTTTTAAAAGCACTGCAGGGCTCCTTGCATTTCCAACAATTTTCAGACAACAATACAAGTTCTGAGATAACTCTGGTGATTAATGTAACCGCAGGATCCAGATCAGAGTTTTGGCAAGTGGCAGTTTTGACTCATCTAAGGCAGCACAGAGAGTTAATATGTTTGCTGCAAAGAATGTGTACTATGGGGATCATTAATAGTATTTTATGAGCATAGCTCAGTGGGATTATGCTTTTGTCTCAGAGCTCTTTTTGTTACTGTGCAGTTCATAAATTACAATCATAATCTAGCCCAGTGATCTATGGAGCTGCCATCAAAGAGCTGCATGCAAACTGCATGGTACAGGTAAAAAAAAGTATGTTTTTCCCGGTCTTTGATTATCCTAACTTGGCTAAAAAGGGTTTGTTTGGGTAGAAATAAATAGTTATTAGTGAAGTCACCATAACCCCTGTGTTACGTCCTGAATCCTGAGTTTATGCTTCCCCAGGCCAAGTACTTCTAAAAAATGCCACCAGTGTGGATGACATGTGAATCCTACACCTTGTCGTCCTCTTTGTCTTATGAAACATTTTCTATACACTGATTTACACGTTTCATTGTCTCTGTATGTGTGTGATGTCAAGTCAAGTGTTTCAACACCCTACACTGGCAAGAGAGGAGCTAGAAGACAAATAAAATACATGTGAGAGAGAGGCTATGGAGAGATGAGAGGCGCTGTTAGAGGGTGAGAGAGAGAGGCTATGGAGAGATGAGGGGCGCTGTTAGAGGGTGAGAGGGAGGAGCTATGGAGAGATGAGAGGCGCTGTTAGAGGGTGAGAGAGAGAGGCTATGGAGAGATACATGTGAGAGAGAGGCTATGGAGAGATGAGGGCCGCTGTTAGAGGGTGAGAGAGAGGAGCTATGGAGAGATGAGGGGCGCTGTTAGAGGGTGAGAGAGAGGAGCTATGGAGAGATGAGAGGCGCTATTAGAGGGTGAGAGAGGTGCTATGGAGAGATACATGTGAGAGAGAGGCTATGGAGAGATGAGAGGCGCTGTTAGAGGGTGAGAGAGAGGCTATGCAGAGATAAGAGGCGCTGTTAGAGGGTGAGAGAGAGAGGCTATGGAGAGATGAGGGGCGCTGTTAGAGGGTGAGAGAGGGGCTATGGAGAGATGAGAGGCGCTGTTAGAGGGTGAGGGAGGGGCTATGGAGAGATACATGTGAGACAGGGGCTATGGAGAGATGAGAGGCGCTGTTAGAGGGTGAGAGAGAGAGAGGCTATGGAGAGATACATGTGAGAGAGAGGCTATGGAGTGATACATGTGAGAGAGGGGCTATGGAGAGATCAGAGGCGCTGTTAGAGGGTGAGAGAGAGAGGCTATGGAGAGATACATATGTGAGAGGCTATGGAGAGATGAGGAGCGCTGTTAGAGAGTGAGAGAGAGAGGGGCTATGGAGAGATGAGAGGCGCTATTAGAGGGTGAGAGAGGGGCTATGGAGAGATGAGAGGCGCTGTTAGAGGGTGAGAGAGGGGCTGTGGAGAGATGAGAGGCGCTGTTAGAGGGTGAGAGAGGGGCTGTGGAGAGATGAGGGGCGCTGTTAGAGGGTGAGAGAGGGGCTGTGGAGAGATGAGAGGCGCTGTTAGAGGGTGAGAGACAGGGGCTATGGAGAGATGAGAGGTGCTGTTAGAGGGTGAGAGGGAGGCTATGGAGAGATGAGGGGCGCTGTTAGAGGGTGAGAGAGAGGGGCTATGGAGAGATGAGAGGCGCTGTTAGAGGGTGAGAGAGGGGCTATGGAGAGATGATGAGCGCTGTTAGAGGGTGAGAGAGAGGCTATGGAGAGATACATGTGAGGGGGGGCTATGGAGAGATGAGAGGCGCTGTTAGAGGGTAAGAGAGAGAGGCTATGGAGAGATACATGTGAGAGAGAGGCTATGGAGAGATGAGAGGCGCTGTTAGAGGGTAAGAGAGAGAGGCTATGGAGAGATACATGTGAGAGAGGGGCTATGGAAAGATGAGAGGCGCTGTTAGAGGGTGAGAGAGAGAGGCTATGGAGAGATACAGGTGAGAGAGGAGCTATGGAGAGATGAGGGGCGCTGTTAGAGGGTAAGAGAGAGAGGCTATGGAGAGATACAGGTGAGAGAGGAGCTATGGAGAGATGAGAGGCCCTGTTAGAGGGTAAGAGAGAGAGGCTATGGAGAGATACATGTGAGGGGGGGCTATGGAGAGGTGAGGGGCGCTGTTAGAGGGTGAGAGAGCGAGGCTATGGAGAGATACATGTGAGAGAGGAGCTATGGAGAGATGAGAGGCGCTGTTAGAGGGGGAGAGAGAGGCTATGGAGAGATACATGTGAGAGAGGAGCTATGGAGAGATGAGAGGCGCTGTTAGAGGGTGAGAGAGAGGCTATGGAGAGATACATGTGAGAGAGGAGCTATGGAGAGATGAGAGGCGCTGTTAGAGGGTGTGAGAGAGGCTATGGAGAGATACATGTGAGAGAGGAGCTATGGAGGGATGAGGGGCGCTGTTAGAGGGTGAGAGAGAGAGGCTATGGAGAGATACATGTGAGGGGGGGCTATGGAGAGATGAGAGGCGCTGTTAGAGGGTGAGAGAGAGAGGCTATGGAGAGATACATGTGAGAGAGGAGCTATGGAGAGATGAGAGGCGCTGTTAGAGGGTGAGAGAGAGGCTATGGAGAGATGAGGGGCGCTGTTAGAGGGTGAGAGAGAGGCTATGGAGAGATGAGAGGTGCTGTTAGAGGGTGAGGGAGGGGCTATGGAGAGATGAGAGGCGCTGTTAGAGGGTGAGAGAGAGAGGCTATGGAGAGATGAGAGGCGCTGTTAGAGGGTGAGGGAGGGGCTATGGAGAGATACATGTGAGAGAGAGGCTATGGAGAGATGAGAGGCGCTGTTAGAGGGTGAGAGAGAGAGAGGGGCTATGGAGAGATACATGTGAGGGGGGGCTATGGAGAGGTGAGGGGCGCTGTTAGAGGGTGAGAGAGAGGGGCTATGGAGAGATGAGAGGCGCTGTTAGAGGGGGAGAGAGAGGCTATGGAGAGATACATGTGAGAGAGGAGCTATGGAGAGATGAGAGGCGCTGTTAGAGGGTGAGAGAGAGGGGCTATGGAGAGATGAGAGGCGCTGTTAGAGGGGGAGAGAGAGGCTATGGAGAGATACATGTGAGGGGGGGCTATGGAGAGATGAGAGGCGCTGTTAGAGGGTGAGAGAGAGAGGCTATGGAGAGATACATGTGAGAGAGGCTGTGGAGAGATGAGGGGCGCTGTTAGAGGGTGAGAGAGAGGGGCTATGGAAAGATGAGAGGCGCTGTTAGAGGGGGAGAGAGAGGCTATGGAGAGATACATGTAAGAGAGGAGCTATGGAGGGATGAGGGGCGCTGTTAGAGGGTGAGAGAGAGAGGCTATGGAGAGATACATGTGAGGGGGGGCTGTGGAGAGATGAGAGGCGCTGTTAGAGGGTGAGAGAGAGAGGCTATGGAGAGATACATGTGAGAGAGGAGCTATGGAGAGATGAGAGGCGCTGTTAGAGGGTGAGAGAGAGGCTATGGAGAGATGAGGGGCGCTGTTAGAGGGTGAGAGAGAGGCTATGGAGAGATGAGAGGTGCTGTTAGAGGGTGAGAGAGAGGCTATGGAGAGATACATGTGTGAGAGAGGCTATGGAGAGATGAGAGGCGCTGTTAGAGGGTGAGAGAGAGGCTATGGAGAGATACATGTGAGAGAGGAGCTATGGAGGGATGAGGGGCGCTGTTAGAGGGTGAGAAAGGGGCTATGGAGAGATGAGGGGCGCTGTTAGAGGGTGAGAGAGAGGCTATGGAGAGATGAGAGGTGCTGTTAGAGGGTGAGGGAGGGGCTATGGAGAGATACATGTGAGAGAGAGGCTATGGAGAGATGAGAGGCGCTGTTAGAGGGGGAGAGAGAGGGTATGGAGAGATACATGTGAGGGGGGGCTATGGAGAGGTGAGGGGCGCTGTTAGAGGGTGAGAGAGCGAGGCTTTGGAGAGATACATGTGAGAGAGAGGCTATGGAGAGATGAGAGGCGCTGTTAGAGGGTGAGAGAGGGGCTGTGGAGAGATGAGGGGCGCTGTTAGAGGGTGAGGGAGGGGCTATGGAGAGATGAGGGGCGCTGTTAGAGGGTGAGAGAGGGGCTGTGGAGAGATGAGGGGCGCTGTTAGAGGGTGAGAGAGAGAGAGGCTATGGAGAGATGAGGGGCGCGGTCAGAGGGTGAGAGAGGGGCTATGGAGAGATGAGGGGCGCTGTGAGAGGGTGAGAGAGGGGCTGTGGAGAGATGAGGGGCGCTGTTAGAGGGTGAGAGAGAGAGAGGCTATGGAGAGATGAGGGGCGCGGTCAGAGGGTGAGAGAGAGAGGCTATGGAGAGATGAGAGACGCTGTTAGAGGGTGAGAGAGAGAGGCTATGGAGAGATGAGAGGCGCTGTGAGAGGGTGAGAGAGAGAGGCTATGGAGAGATGAGAGACGCTGTTAGAGGGTGAGAGAGAGAGGCTATGGAGAGATGAGGGGCGCTGTTAGAGGGTGAGAGAGAGAGGCTATGGAGAGATGAGGGGCGCTGTTAGAGGGTGAGAGAGCGAGGCTATGGAGAGATACCTGTGAGAGAGGAGCTATGGAGAGATGAAAGGCACTGTTAGAGGGTGAGAGAGAGAGGCTATGGAGAGATACATGTGAGGGGGGGCTATGGAGAGATGAGAGGCGCTGTTAGAGAGTGAGAGAGAGGAGCTATGGAGAGATGAGGGGCGCTGTTAGAGGGTGAGAGAGAGGCTATGGAGGGATGAGGGGCGCTGTTAGGGTGTGAGAGAGAGAGACGCTATGGAGAGATACATGTGAGGGGGGGCTATGGAGAGATGAGGGGCGCTGTTAGAGAGTGAGAGAGAGAGACGCTATGGAGAGATACATGTGAGGGGGGGCTATGGAGAGATGAGGGGCGCTGTTAGAGGGTGAGAGAGAGGCTATGGAGAGATACATGTGAGGGGGGGCTATGGAGAGATGAGGGGCGCTGTTAGAGGGTGAGAGAGAGGATATGGAGAGATACATGTGAGAGAGGAGCTATGGAGAGATGAGAGGCGCTGTTAGAGGGTAAGAGAGAGAGGCTATGGAGAGATACATGTGAGAGAGGAGCTATGGAGAGATGAGGGGCGCTGTTAGAGAGTGAGAGAGAGAGACGCTATGGAGAGCTACATGTGAGAGAGGAACTATGTAGAGATGAGGGGCGCTGTTAGAGGGCGATGGTGAGTGAATGATTGAAGGACCCCAATAAAGATTGCTGTATCCTGGTGCACTGTATGGCCATCCTTTACTATGCCTTAAAAAGTAATACTATTCAATATATAATGGACAATGTGTTGTAGAATGGTCCGTTTCTGCCATTGTTTTCCACATTTTCTTGGGGGGAGAACGGCTACCAAGCATTGTAGTAGCCAGGCAGGCTTGCTATGTACCCTGCGGGGGCTGGTGTGACAACATTTGCTAGGGTTGCCTTGGGTTCCCAGTTCAGCCCTGCTGTACTTTGGTACAGATTTTGCCCGTGATATATAATACAGCAAGCAGACACTATTTTCAGTTTAACACTCCAGCCTTACACTATGACTGTCCACTCACATTATATGTTCAGCACCAATCCCTGAAGGGCCCCTTCTGTGACCAGCTACCTGTGCGCAGATTCCATGCTGAGCGGACAGCATGCTACTCAGCCTGCACATGTGTTCACGTGCATGTACTCACTGGTTCCTGCGTTCACATGTAGCCAACCCAGAGCCTTTGGCCTCGTCTTTAAAGGCAGTCACTGGTGCGGAACACTTTGAATCCATTTTAACAGAGTTTACAGTGAGTGAGACACAGTGAGTCCAAAAGCAAAATAACAAGTGGGCTATTTGGGTTTGCACCCATTTTCCTACTTTTATTTAATGGTTTTCTTTAAAGCAACATTTAAGTTACTACAGAGTGCTGAAACAATGAAAAGACCTTCATTTCAGTTAAAGGATGGGGAAGTTAGATGAGTGAGTAACTGTCTGACATTCTTCAGCCATTGCCACTGATATAAGCTGAGATCACTTAAAATAGGTCTAAATAGTTCCTATGTTCAGACATTTTCTGAATCCCTTGACATTGGGTTCACATCTCAGATTAGATTTGAGGGTGTTCCAGGTTTTAGTGCCTACATGTTGTCAGCCGCATGCAGAGTTATTACTTGAACTGGTGGGAGCACACTGAATGGAGAGTCAGGTTCCTACGTTGTGCAGAGCCAGTTTCTGAAAAAAAACAGGACCTTTGCCCTAGTAGGCTTCATGATGCAAAGAGTCATACATTTGTTCAGTGGCTCAATGGAGAGCTTTCAGGGTGGTCTTCATGTGATCTTGCACAAAGCAGTTTAGTTTCCTGATTGTGTAACCTTGGTAGTCTAGCAATGAGTTTCTAGAGATGACCGATGGAAATGATACAAAAACAGCCATGGGACTACCGCAAAAGTTTTGCGTGCATGGTCCGTTCCTCGTGACCTAACCGGCGGCCACAAACCCGGAACAACGGGCCCCTCAGGCACTGCCGTACCAGCCCGTCAAACAGCAGGCCCAATGATGAAGCATGACACCCACTGGGATGTGTGAGCGCTCCTGCTTCTATTTATAGAAGTGCCTAGTTGACCTGTGGTAATTACCAGGGCTCTATTGAGTTCCCTTATCTCAGAACAGTGTTGTTTTGTATTTAACTGTTGGGAGATTATGCACTGGACCGATCCCCCCCAATGTGTGTAGCAATGTAAACGATACTACAGTTTTCTACTGATGCCCTGACCAAGGGCCTTGTCAGATTAACTCGGTGGTCATTGGGGACAGAGTCTTTTTATAATGCAATCAACAATTCAACCATGGTGTAGCACAGGGATATGCTTCATAGTTCCCTTGAGGTATAGCTAAAGATCACCAGAGATAAGAAGTCCAAAATCATTGGAATCAAAAGAGGGGCCAGGAGGGCAATGGCCATAAAGCACAAGTGAAGATTTAGACAAGCTGATTTAAGTTTATTAACATACCTACTAATGCTATGTAGGACTGCCAGCCCTTACCTGACATCTAATGCTATGTGTCAATGTTCAAATAAATTCACAGAGGAAACAGACACATTTTCTGTAATTGAAGAACTGCTCACAAGCTGCGTTTACTGTTTTCTGAGCCATCTGCATTACCCGTGAGCAGTGTGTTGTGTGACTCATGCTGAGCAAGCAACACACGGCCCACTACAGAAGACAGCTGAGGTTATGCTATTGCCTGGTAGTGACCTCCCTTCCACAGCCTGGGGGCATTTGCAGCTTCAGCGAGGGGCAGATCACTATTGCCCCAATGATGGACACATCAAGTGCTGGTCATAGCTGGGACTGGCTTATTAAGCTTTCTGACATTCCCCAGTGGGATGCCTTTTAGCGGGTTGCTGTTATGGTGAGATGTGATGCTATGATACAGCAAGAAAGGTCCATAGCAAATGTATTTGAAAAATTGTCCTACAATGTGCATGGCTAGAAGCCATCATTTTTGTAATTTTCTTCAGGGTGGAAGAAGCCTCTTGCCCACCAATCCACAGGAGAATCCCAGGCTTGCGCTGTACGCTCACTTCCATTGTGGGGATAATTTTAAGATTTTTGCCAGGGCTGCTTTAGTTTTCCAGTCAAGTTCTGGTGCTTGTTTAACCTGTGCGACTGGTACAGGATTTACAAACACTCTTTCCCACCCGGTCATCTTTATGCAACCACAAATTACCATGCAATGGATCCAGAGGGAAGTCATATACTTAATCAGTGGACAGTTCTCCTGATCCTCTGGCAAAGATCAGGCCAGACATCACAGGATATCATAAACTTTGAGCGGCATATTTATGATACCCTTGCGCTGCCACAGTGTCAATTTTTGTGACAAAACAACAGTGCAAACTACAAAATCCTATCTATGAGGCCACACAAAGCCACTTTGCTTAGCTTTGAAAGGCCACATAGATGTGGAGTAAGGCAAGTCTTAGCGAATCACTGCATTGCCTTACTTTGTGCAAGGGAGGTGTTCCATGGTCGTTGCTGTGAGTGTTCCCAACACCCGTGGATTTGGACGCATTCCCAGATTTACGAGTGCCTGTGAACCTTTGGATGTGCCAAAACCTTGTGCCTCCCAAGGGAAGGTAAAACAAGGAGAAATAACTTTATTTCTCCTTTTTTCTTCCTCTTTCTATATGTGATGCATTCTGCAGGACACATAGAAAGAGGAAAGAGCCTCCCTGGATTGTTTTGTGCAGGAAGGTGTCCCTTCCTGCACAAAAACAATCCTGCCAACAACGCAGACACCCTTGCACCACGGTGCAAGGGTGTCCTGCGTTGGTGCTAAGCAGCTAAAACGGCGCCAGTGCAGTTGGAAGGGATAGTAATGTGCTGTATAACCTAGATACAGTGCATTCCTGTCCTTTTCTTATGAAGTAGGGCAGCACAGCAAGATGGCTTGCACTGCAAGATGACGGAACACTCTCCCGAAGCAGACAGAGGCCTTTTCATCCAACACTGGTCAACCTAGTCATAACGCTTTTTTCCCCAAACGTTCAGCCACGCTGTGCAACTGTACAATATGGATAAAAGAAATTGATAAAACCAATAGCTCTCCCATAGGCTCACCCTTTTGGCTTTGCCAATGTTTGATACATTTTATTCCTCTTATTGACCCATGACCCCCTGAGATCAGCAGTAAAAAGGACAGAACTAGTGGTACCTAAGCATGGTCCTTCTTTGGTTACCCCTGTTTGATGTTGATATCTCTCTTCTGCTGTATGTACATGTTTGTGAATGTTCTGTATGGTCCCAGCATATGTGCATGTTATCTCTCTCTCTTTCATTGTGATTATACACATGTTCATTCACTTGGTACCATCTCTGAACCTCCTTCCTTGACCCAAACACTGGCCCCTTCCAACAAACGGTAAAGTGGACTTCTAATATTTAGTACCACCTTTCTAAACAACAGAACAGTCCACCCCCACCTCGCTTTTCATTCCACAAAACCCCTTATCAACTCAGAGATCTTGGAAAAATGAACTACTGTAAGCCTCTTCGGTCTCCAACTCTCCTCCTTTCCTCCTCTTGCCAAGTGTTCATCTTAGTCTCATTTGTGCTGTTTAACCTTCCTAATAATATGCCTCTCCACACATCCATCACCTGGTTCCCACCCATGAGAGCAACTGTATACCCAGCCCAGTGCAAATTTGCATATGCAGCTACCAAGCCTCTCAGGCACAGCCACAGAAATGCAAAGTATCTTAAGAGAAGGGGTATTGTACATGTGAGGACGGTCTTATATTACCCCCAAAACAATGGGTTGGTAGAGAGGAGAAACAGAGTGATTATAGAATTTATCCAATGTGCTGTGAAAGAGGACTGGACATTGCTAGAGCTGTTAGTGAGATGATGAGTGCTTATTGTGTCATCCACCAGAGTGCTATGGAGTGTCTTCTTTCCTGGGAACGAAAGAAAGGAAGGCCATCTCAGAGCTGTGCCCTGTGTGGATCAGGGGTAGAGTGACCTGAAAGAACATGAGGAGAAGATGGGTGAAGTTTGGAAGAAAGCTATCTGTAATTTAGAGAAGAAAGAAAAAATGATGAAGGAAAACTTTGAGGTGTGCAGAGCTAGTTCAAGAATGAGATAGGTGTGTGTGGGTGGTTGGGTGAGGGTAACAGACCCTCTTCATGTGCATAAAGGATTTCGTAAAGGGGATGAGCCAACAGAAGTATTGGAAGTGCATGGGACTTAAAGCGGAACTTTGCACAATCAGTGGTAGAGAATGGGATGATTTTGTAGAGTGTATACGATAAGGACTGTGGAAAGGAGAAATGAAGAGGAGATTGATGACAGAGAGAAGGGGTCAAGAGAGGAAGATGAGCCTGAAGTTAAGAAGGAAACACCCAAGTCCAGGGCCACTGAAACTATGCGATTTTGCGGCTGCAGTGACTTTTGCATAATTACAGACTTGCTGCTTTTGCCACATAATCTATTATCTCCTGCATAATCTGCAGATTTTAATAAAAACAATTATTTCTAGCTCAAACGGTTCAAAAGTTCCTAAAAATTCAGCAACATGTATTGCCGCACAGTGAAAGATCTTTTGTAAAGCTGGACTATCACCTTTTTGCTGCTTATTGCTTTATTTCTGTATTAAAATGGTACTAATGAGGAACAACCAATGCCCAGACAATGTTACCAAGTTTAACAAGCATTTGCAATGCAATAGGCCTCCCATTTGTGAGAGTTAGAGCTATTGACATTGTAAATGACAATGCCTTTTACCTATGAGTTTTGGTTTTGAGTGTAGTGGATATATGCCAGGTGCCACAGCAACCCTTCCATGCCTGTCACTTCAGGAGAGAGGACACAACAAAGCTGCCATCTTGGGAGTGTTTTTGCCTCATTCCTACTGATTGGCTGTGATACCCTAGAGATGAAACCCTTTCTAGTGTGTTTACCTAAAGTTAGTACCAAGCAAGCCAGAAACAGGCACCTTTGTGGCAATTAACCTGGAGAATGAGGGGGTAGAAAGAGTTAGGAGCAAATAAAATGGGGCAGCCATATATTTCTGTGTGTTAAACTTTTAAATGAATTATTCCTCTACATTGGCAATACCAGACTAACTTAACTTTCAAAAACACTGACTGTATACAAAGAGATTAACAGAAGAGGCAGCTTAACTGAACAGGAGGCTTCAGATGTGTGCAGATTGATGAAACAGAGCTTCAGGGGTAGATGGGCTGTCAGGAAAGGTTCCAGAGGTGCAACATCTGTGATCTTGGGTCAGTGTTTTAAATGGAAATTCAGAAGGGCTGGTACTCTGTATTAATTTAAAGCAGTGCATTGAGTTAACAGTCTTATGACAGCCCTCAGCTTAGGAATGGATTATGTAGAACAGTACCTGAATCTCCTGGGCTTTGATGGTGCCTTTTCATTACATACATTTGTGCGCTGGCTGATAGTTTTGAAGTCAGAATTATCTCTGTTGGGGTGGCTACTCAAAATTTTATATCTTGGCCTTGCCATCTGGACCACTCAGAGTAGAGGGGGAAGCTTGGGTTTCGACGATACAGTGTTTTTCACCTAAACCAGTGGTGCCCAGTGAGGATCCCACAGGGCATGTTGTTTAACAACAATTATCCTGTTTAAAACATCTCCTGTCCATGAAGTCTTTACTGTTACTGTCCAGGATTGGCTTTGAAATGTAGTCCTTGGGGTGTGTACCCATATAAACAAACACACAAATATTCCTATAGACACGAGGAGGCATGGTGAAGCACTGAGAGGAACACCAGTAGAAGCAGGAGTGAGAAAAGGGCCACTTGATAGTGTCAGAAAGATACTTTCTTGACATTGATTTTTCACGTACTTGGTAACCACGACAATCAGAAATATTGCATATACTTTACATCAAAAGATACTTGGGAACTTAGTAGAGTGGTTACATGAAGCCTGAGGTTGGTAGAGAGGAGAGCAGGTTAAACATTACTGGACTGTGACAGATGATGTGTGGATCATCATACAGGAGTCCACAGGGTGAATGGGAAGAGCTCTGTGACATTGATCGTGGGGGGTATTCGAGCTGACGCCTCTTCAAACAGGAAGCAGTGCTCTTTGAGCGCTGCTTTAGACAGCACTTCCGGAAGTGGCATCTGCAAGGTCACAGTTACTGTGAGGGGACTGTCATCAAAGCCATGAGACCAGTGAAGTCTGAAAGGAGGAAGTGGTGGAGTTTGCTCCACTTTTGTGTCCTATGATACTCTGTTCCTTTCATTGTGGCACCTTTGTGTTAGCTTCTTTGCGCTTCAGGGTTAGGAAAGTGGCTACCCCTAATAACTGAACTCTATTTAAAGAGGCCCAATTTACATCCAATGGGTAGGTGTTTTTTGCTATCAAGCTTGAGGCCGTGAAGTGTTTGGGTCTTAAGTCACGACTCCTTTTCCACCATTTTTGAGACAACACCTTTTGACACCTTCTTGCCTAAAACTAACCTATGTCTTTGGTTGGTGATCCTCCGGAGGTTATCAAGAGCATGTGCTATTGCCTAGTGTTAAGCTTTACTCAAGTCAGTTGATTCATGCACCCACTACAGAGGTCTTGACAAAATGAAAATGTCACAGATTGCAATCCTGACATATCTTTTTCACCTCTTCATCTCTGCAAGGTTGATGCAAATGAATTGTAGCAATTTTGTTAAGAATGGCACCTGCTCTGCAGTGCTATAAAATTGAAGAAACTATATTACCAAGCACTATATAAAAAAAAAGGAAAAAGTTATTCCCAGACTGCCCCAACACGCACCAGACAAAGAACCCTAGGGGAGCTGATGTGGCGTAAGGGTCAGAGCTGCTGACCTTGGAGCTGGTGAACACGGTTCAAGTCACGGCACCGCCTCAACGTCCTGTGATTCTGTGCAAATCACTTTATCTCCCCTTGCAACCAAAAATAAATGGGCTTTCTCTGTAATGTAACCGGTGATCACGTAAAGTGCTGTAATACCTTTGTATCGAGATTGTGCTATATAAAACTGCAAAAAAAAAAAAAGGGCTCAAATACCTTTGTGTAGCGTTCACGCTACATAAAACTGCAAAAATAAAAATAAATAAAAAAGACCCCGCAGACATTGCAAGGAAACAGCAAGATGCCTGAAACCAAGGAATACGAAGAAAGAACATACCGCCATGAGAGCGAAGCTGCGAAGCAAAAGAAAACAAGGGGAATGGGGCAAGCGGCCACGATGGCACAGGTGTTAAGCGACAGTGGGAGGAGGGTGATTGGGTGGCTGGACAAGCAAGAACATGGCGTGGAGGAGTGAGATTTAAGCGCTATGGACGAAGCAGTGGGGTGCGTGTACAGTGCTCCCAGAGTCAGCATTGCAAGCACATTGACTCACAGGAGCAGTAAACCAAAAAAAAAGTCCACCAAGGAACAGATAAACATGACAAAGCGTAATTATACAGTAGTTAGTCCCCGCTCCCAAAGAGAAAAAGGAGGGACAAAGAGGCATGACTGACCATGACTGACCACTAGGAAGCAAGGATTTTTAAATGACACTGAAACAGACAAATTAAATGGCTTAAAACCCAAAGAAGTAAGTATACAAGAGGCTGTATGCTTATGCACAACCTAAAAATGTTGAAATAATGAAGTAATACTATTACAAAATGTGCTGCATTATCCTGTATACTTTGGCTTTTCTTGATTTACTCAAACTTGCCACATAATTAGGCCCTCTCAGGCCACATAATTCCATAATTCCACAATTCCAGTGGCCCTGCCTAAGGCGTACCAAGTGACTGAGTGGACAGGCAAAGTAAGGTGAAAAGGAACCCGGCTAGCTTCATGACTTGAGGTCCTATTATCTGCACTCATGTGTTTCTGGGTCTTTTGTTGTTTTACAGCATTGTCTGATACTTAGGGATCGTTACATGATTTTATAATCTCATGTGTGTCATGGCATTGAATCAAATGTATTTTTGGGTTTTACATTGTTTGTTCAGTTCTGTGCCATATTTGTATTATTAGCTGTGTTTGTGTTATTTCACACTTTGTAGGTTGTTATTTTTTAATATTCGTTTCAGGGCTTGACTCAAAAAAAGAAGTGATGTTATGTCCAACCCTCGAGAACTCTGCATGACACAATGTAGTCTCCATTCTAGATTGTGGTGTTTCTTCCTGAGTGACTTGAAGCCATCCTGTGAGAGAGCAGCGCTATCTTGTTTTAAAAAAAAGGCTTTTTCTGGTAAAAAGCAGCCTGTTGGAGGTTTACAGGACCCTAACCTGCTTCCATTAAATCAGCTAGGACAGCAGCTTGAGATGGGCAAAGTTAACTTGATTTAGAACTGCACAACAGTCCTGGCTGTGGAGGACCCTGTGTGTGTGTCTCTGTTGTGACAGCCCTGGCTGTGGAGGACCCTGTGTGTGTCTCTGTTGTGACAGCCCTGGCTCTGGAGCACGTTGTGTGTGTCTCCCTGGCTCAGGAGGGCCCTGTGTGTGTCTCTGTTGTGACAGTCCTGGCTGTGGAGGACCAGTGTATTTGTCTCTGTTGTGACAGTCCTGGCTCTGGAGGATGTTGTGTGTGTGTGTGTCTCTGTTGTGACAGCCCTGGCTCGGGAGGATGTTGTGTGTGTGTCTATGTTGTGACAGCCTGGCTCTGGAGGATGTTGTGTGTGTCTCTGTTGTGACAGTCCTGGCTCAGGAGGGCCCTGTGTGTGTCTCTGTTGTGACAGTCCTGGCTCTAGAGGATGTTTCGTGAGTGTGTCTCTGTTGTGACAGCCTGGCTTTGGGGGATGTTGTGTGTGTGTGTCTCTGTTGTGACAGCCTGGCTCTGGGAGATGTTGTGTGTGTGTCTATGTTGTGACAGTCCTGGCTCAGGAGGATGTTGTGTGTGTGTGTTTCTGTTGTGACAGTCCTGGCTCAGGAGGAAGTTGTGTGTGTATGTCTCTGTTGTGACACCCCTGGCTCAGAAGGATGTTGTGTGTGTGTCTCTGTTGTGACAGCCTGGCTCTGGAGGATGTTGTGTGTGTCTCTGTTGTGACAGCCCTGGCTCAGGAGGACGTGTGTGTGTGTGTGTTGTGACAGTCCTGGCTCTGGAGGATGTTGTGTGTGTGTCTCTGTTGTGACAGCCCTGCCTCTGGAGGATGTTGTGTGTGTCTCTGTTGTGACAGCCCTGGCTGAGGAGGGCCCTGTGTGTCTCTGTTGTGACAGCCCTGGCTCTAGAGGATGTTGTGTGTGTGTCTCTGTTGTGACAGCCCTGGCTCAGGAGGGCCCTGTGTGTGTCTCTGTTGTGACAGCCCTGGCTCTGGAGGATGTTGTGTGTGTGTCTCTGTTGTGACAGTCCTGGCTCAGGTGGATGTTGTGTGTGTGTCTCTGTTGTGACAGCCTGGCTCTGTAGAATGTTGTGTGTGTGTGTGTGTGTCGCTGTTGTGACAGCCCTGGCTCAGGAGGGCCCTGTGTGTGTCTCTGTTGTGACAGCCCTGGCTCTGGAGGACGTTGTGTGTGCCTCTGTTGTGACAGCCCTGGCTCTGGAGGATGTTGTGTGTGTGTGTGTCTCTGTTGTGACAGCCCTGGCTCAGGAGGGCCCTGTGTGTGTCTCCGTTGTGACAGCCCTGGCTCTGGAGGACGTTGTGTGTGTCTCTGTTGTGACAGCCCTGGCTCTGGAGGATGTTGTGTGTGTGTGTCTCTGTTGTGACAGCCTGGCTCTGGAGGATGTTGTGTGTGAGTCTCTGTTGTGACAGCCCTGGCTCTGGGGGATGTTGTGTGTGTGTGTCTCTGTTGTGACAGCCCTGGCTCGGGGGTGGGGGGAGGGGCCTGTGTGTGTCTCTGTTGTGACAGCCCTGGCTCGGGGGTGGGGGGAGGGGCCTGTGTGTGTCTCTGTTGTGACAGCCCTGGCTCTGGGGGATGTTGTGTGTGTGTGTCTCTGTTGTGACAGCCCTGGCTCAGGAGGATGTTGTGTGTGTGTGTTTCTGTTGTGACAGTCCTGGCTCAGGAGGAAGTTGTGTGTGTATGTCTCTGTTGTGACACCCCTGGCTCAGAAGGATGTTGTGTGTGTGTCTCTGTTGTGACAGCCTGGCTCTGGAGGATGTTGTGTGTGTCTCTGTTGTGACAGCCCTGGCTCAGGAGGACGTGTGTGTGTGTGTGTTGTGACAGTCCTGGCTCTGGAGGATGTTGTGTGTGTGTCTCTGTTGTGACAGCCCTGCCTCTGGAGGATGTTGTGTGTGTCTCTGTTATGACAGCCCTGGCTGAGGAGGGCCCTGTGTGTCTCTGTTGTGACAGCCCTGGCTCTAGAGGATGTTGTGTGTGTGTCTCTGTTGTGACAGCCCTGGCTCAGGAGGGCCCTGTGTGTGTCTCTGTTGTGACAGCCCTGGCTCTGGAGGATGTTGTGTGTGTGTCTCTGTTGTGACAGTCCTGGCTCTGGGGGATGTTGTGTGTGTGTCTCTGTTGTGACAGCCTGGCTCTGTAGGATGTTGTGTGTGTGTGTGTGTGTCGCTGTTGTGACAGCCCTGGCTCAGGAGGGCCCTGTGTGTGTCTCTGTTGTGACAGCCCTGGCTCTGGAGGACGTTGTGTGTGCCTCTGTTGTGACAGCCCTGGCTCTGGAGGATGTTGTGTGTGTGTGTGTCTCTGTTGTGACAGCCCTGGCTCAGGAGGGCCCTGTGTGTGTCTCCGTTGTGACAGCCCTGGCTCTGGAGGACGTTGTGTGTGTCTCTGTTGTGACAGCCCTGGCTCTGGAGGATGTTGTGTGTGTGTGTCTCTGTTGTGACAGCCCTGGCTCGGGAGGATGTTGTGTGTGTGTCTATGTTGTGACAGCCTGGCTCTGGAGGATGTTGTGTGTGTCTCTGTTGTGACAGTCCTGGCTCAGGAGGGCCCTGTGTGTGTCTCTGTTGTGACAGTCCTGGCTCTAGAGGATGTTTCGTGAGTGTGTCTCTGTTGTGACAGCCTGGCTTTGGGGGATGTTGTGTGTGTGTGTCTCTGTTGTGACAGCCTGGCTCTGGGAGATGTTGTGTGTGTGTCTATGTTGTGACAGTCCTGGCTCAGGAGGATGTTGTGTGTGTGTGTTTCTGTTGTGACAGTCCTGGCTCAGGAGGAAGTTGTGTGTGTATGTCTCTGTTGTGACACCCCTGGCTCAGAAGGATGTTGTGTGTGTGTCTCTGTTGTGACAGCCTGGCTCTGGAGGATGTTGTGTGTGTCTCTGTTGTGACAGCCCTGGCTCAGGAGGACGTGTGTGTGTGTGTGTTGTGACAGTCCTGGCTCTGGAGGATGTTGTGTGTGTGTCTCTGTTGTGACAGCCCTGCCTCTGGAGGATGTTGTGTGTGTCTCTGTTGTGACAGCCCTGGCTGAGGAGGGCCCTGTGTGTCTCTGTTGTGACAGCCCTGGCTCTAGAGGATGTTGTGTGTGTGTCTCTGTTGTGACAGCCCTGGCTCAGGAGGGCCCTGTGTGTGTCTCTGTTGTGACAGCCCTGGCTCTGGAGGATGTTGTGTGTGTGTCTCTGTTGTGACAGTCCTGGCTCAGGTGGATGTTGTGTGTGTGTCTCTGTTGTGACAGCCTGGCTCTGTAGAATGTTGTGTGTGTGTGTGTGTGTGTCGCTGTTGTGACAGCCCTGGCTCAGGAGGGCCCTGTGTGTGTCTCTGTTGTGACAGCCCTGGCTCTGGAGGACGTTGTGTGTGCCTCTGTTGTGACAGCCCTGGCTCTGGAGGATGTTGTGTGTGTGTGTGTCTCTGTTGTGACAGCCCTGGCTCAGGAGGGCCCTGTGTGTGTCTCCGTTGTGACAGCCCTGGCTCTGGAGGACGTTGTGTGTGTCTCTGTTGTGACAGCCCTGGCTCTGGAGGATGTTGTGTGTGTGTGTCTCTGTTGTGACAGCCTGGCTCTGGAGGATGTTGTGTGTGAGTCTCTGTTGTGACAGCCCTGGCTCTGGGGGATGTTGTGTGTGTGTGTCTCTGTTGTGACAGCCCTGGCTCGGGGGTGGGGGGAGGGGCCTGTGTGTGTCTCTGTTGTGACAGCCCTGGCTCGGGGGTGGGGGGAGGGGCCTGTGTGTGTCTCTGTTGTGACAGCCCTGGCTCTGGGGGATGTTGTGTGTGTGTGTCTCTGTTGTGACAGCCCTGGCTCAGGAGGATGTTGTGTGTGTGTGTTTCTGTTGTGACAGTCCTGGCTCAGGAGGAAGTTGTGTGTGTATGTCTCTGTTGTGACACCCCTGGCTCAGAAGGATGTTGTGTGTGTGTCTCTGTTGTGACAGCCTGGCTCTGGAGGATGTTGTGTGTGTCTCTGTTGTGACAGCCCTGGCTCAGGAGGACGTGTGTGTGTGTGTGTTGTGACAGTCCTGGCTCTGGAGGATGTTGTGTGTGTGTCTCTGTTGTGACAGCCCTGCCTCTGGAGGATGTTGTGTGTGTCTCTGTTGTGACAGCCCTGGCTGAGGAGGGCCCTGTGTGTCTCTGTTGTGACAGCCCTGGCTCTAGAGGATGTTGTGTGTGTGTCTCTGTTGTGACAGCCCTGGCTCTGGAGGATGTTGTGTGTGTGTCTCTGTTGTGACAGTCCTGGCTCTGGGGGATGTTGTGTGTGTGTCTCTGTTGTGACAGCCTGGCTCTGTAGGATGTTGTGTGTGTGTGTGTGTGTCGCTGTTGTGACAGCCCTGGCTCAGGAGGGCCCTGTGTGTGTCTCTGTTGTGACAGCCCTGGCTCTGGAGGACGTTGTGTGTGCCTCTGTTGTGACAGCCCTGGCTCTGGAGGATGTTGTGTGTGTGTGTGTCTCTGTTGTGACAGCCCTGGCTCAGGAGGGCCCTGTGTGTGTCTCCGTTGTGACAGCCCTGGCTCTGGAGGACGTTGTGTGTGTCTCTGTTGTGACAGCCCTGGCTCTGGAGGATGTTGTGTGTGTGTGTCTCTGTTGTGACAGCCTGGCTCTGGAGGATGTTGTGTGTGAGTCTCTGTTGTGACAGCCCTGGCTCTGGGGGATGTTGTGTGTGTGTGTGTGTGTCTCTGTTGTGACAGCCCTGGCTCGGGGGTGGGGGGAGGGGCCTGTGTGTGTCTCTGTTGTGACAGCCCTGGCTCTGGGGGATGTTGTGTGTGTGTGTCTCTGTTGTGACAGCCCTGGCTCTGGAGGATGTTGTGTGTGTGTGTCTCTGTTGTGACAGCCTGGCTCTGGAGGATGTTGTGTGTGAGTCTCTGTTGTGACAGCCCTGGCTCTGGAGGATGTTGTGTGTGAGTCTCTGTTGTGACAGCCCTGGCTCTGGGGGATGTTGTGTGTGTGTGTGTGTGTCTCTGTTGTGACAGCCCTGGCTCGGGGGTGGGGGGAGGGGCCTGTGTGTGTCTCTGTTGTGACAGCCCTGGCTCGGGGGTGGGGGGAGGGGCCTGTGTGTGTCTCTGTTGTGACAGCCCTGACTCTGGGGGATGTTGTGTGTGTGTCTCTGTTGTGACAGCCCTGGCTCAGGAGGATGTTGTGTGTGTGTGTTTCTGTTGTGACAGTCCTTGCTCAGGAGGAAGTTGTGTGTGTATGTCTCTGTTGTGACACCCCTGGCTCAGAAGGATGTTGTGTGTGTGTCTCTGTTGTGACAGCCTGGCTCTGGAGGATGTTGTGTGTGTCTCTGTTGTGACAGCCCTGGCTCAGGAGGATGTGTGTGTGTGTGTGTTGTGACAGTCCTGGCTCTGGAGGATGTTGTGTGTGTGTCTCTGTTGTGACAGCCCTGCCTCTGGAGGATGTTGTGTGTGTCTCTGTTGTGACAGCCCTGGCTGAGGAGGGCCCTGTGTGTCTCTGTTGTGACAGCCCTGGCTCTAGAGGATGTTGTGTGTGTGTCTCTGTTGTGACAGCCCTGGCTCAGGAGGGCCCTGTGTGTGTCTCTGTTGTGACAGCCCTGGCTCTGGAGGATGTTGTGTGTGTGTCTCTGTTGTGACAGTCCTGGCTCAGGTGGATGTTGTGTGTGTGTCTCTGTTGTGACAGCCTGGCTCTGTAGGATGTTGTGTGTGTGTGTGTGTGTCGCTGTTGTGACAGCCCTGGCTCAGGAGGGCCCTGGGTGTGTCTCTGTTGTAACAGCACTGGCTCTGGAGGACGTTGTGTGTGCCTCTGTTGTGACAGCCCTGGCTCTGGAGGATGTTGTGTGTGTGTGTGTCTCTGTTGTGACAGCCCTGGCTCAGGAGGGCCCTGTGTGTGTCTCCGTTGTGACAGCCCTGGCTCTGGAGGACGTTGTGTGTGTCTCTGTTGTGACAGCCCTGGCTCTGGAGGATGTTGTGTGTGTGTGTCTCTGTTGTGACAGCCTGGCTCTGGAGGATGTTGTGTGTGAGTCTCTGTTGTGACAGCCCTGGCTCTGGGGGATGTTGTGTGTGTGTGTGTCTCTGTTGTGACAGCCCTGGCTCGGGGGTGGGGGGAGGGGCCTGTGTGTGTCTCTGTTGTGACAGCCCTGGCTCTGGGGGATGTTGTGTGTGTGTGTCTCTGTTGTGACAGCCCTGGCTCTGGAGGATGTTGTGTGTGTGTGTCTCTGTTGTGACAGCCTGGCTCTGGAGGATGTTGTGTGTGAGTCTCTGTTGTGACAGCCCTGGCTCTGGGGGATGTTGTGTGTGTGTGTGTGTGTCTCTGTTGTGACAGCCCTGGCTCGGGGGTGGGGGGAGGGGCCTGTGTGTGTCTCTGTTGTGACAGCCCTGGCTCGGGGGTGGAGGGAGGGGCCTGTGTGTGTCTCTGTTGTGACAGCCCTGGCTCTGGGGGATGTTGTGTGTGTGTGTCTCTGTTGTGACAGCCCTGGCTCAGGAGGATGTTGTGTGTGTGTGTTTCTGTTGTGACAGTCCTGGCTCAGGAGGAAGTTGTGTGTGTATGTCTCTGTTGTGACACCCCTGGCTCAGAAGGATGTTGTGTGTGTGTCTCTGTTGTGACAGCCTGGCTCTGGAGGATGTTGTGTGTGTCTCTGTTGTGACAGCCCTGGCTCAGGAGGACGTGTGTGTGTGTGTGTTGTGACAGTCCTGGCTCTGGAGGATGTTGTGTGTGTGTCTCTGTTGTGACAGCCCTTCCTCTGGAGGATGTTGTGTGTGTCTCTGTTGTGACAGCCCTGGCTGAGGAGGGCCCTGTGTGTCTCTGTTGTGACAGCCCTGGCTCTAGAGGATGTTGTGTGTGTGTCTCTGTTGTGACAGCCCTGGCTCAGGAGGGCCCTGTGTGTCTCTCTGTTGTGACAGCCCTGGCTCTGGAGGATGTTGTGTGTGTGTCTCCGTTGTGACAGTCCTAGCTCAGGTGGATGTTGTGTGTGTGTCTCTGTTGTGACAGCCTGGCTCTGTAGGATGTTGTGTGTGTGTGTGTGTGTCGCTGTTGTGACAGCCCTGGCTCAGGAGGGCCCTGTGTGTGTCTCTGTTGTGACAGCCCTGGCTCTGGAGGACGTTGTGTGTGCCTCTGTTGTGACAGCCCTGGCTCTGGAGGATGTTGTGTGTGTGTGTGTCTCTGTTGTGACAGCCCTGGCTCAGGAGGGCCCTGTGTGTGTCTCCGTTGTGACAGCCCTGGCTCTGGAGGACGTTGTGTGTGTCTCTGTTGTGACAGCCCTGGCTCTGGAGGATGTTGTGTGTGTGTGTCTCTGTTGTGACAGCCTGGCTCTGGAGGATGTTGTGTGTGAGTCTCTGTTGTGACAGCCCTGGCTCTGGGGGATGTTGTGTGTGTGTGTGTGTGTCTCTGTTGTGACAGCCCTGGCTCGGGGGTGGGGGGAGGGGCCTGTGTGTGTCTCTGTTGTGACAGCCCTGGCTCTGGGGGATGTTGTGTGTGTGTGTCTCTGTTGTGACAGCCCTGGCTCTGGAGGATGTTGTGTGTGTGTGTCTCTGTTGTGACAGCCTGGCTCTGGAGGATGTTGTGTGTGAGTCTCTGTTGTGACAGCCCTGGCTCTGGAGGATGTTGTGTGTGAGTCTCTGTTGTGACAGCCCTGGCTCTGGGGGATGTTGTGTGTGTGTGTGTGTGTCTCTGTTGTGACAGCCCTGGCTCGGGGGTGGGGGGAGGGGCCTGTGTGTGTCTCTGTTGTGACAGCCCTGGCTCGGGGGTGGGGGGAGGGGCCTGTGTGTGTCTCTGTTGTGACAGCCCTGGCTCTGGGGGATGTTGTGTGTGTGTCTCTGTTGTGACAGCCCTGGCTCTGGGGGATGTTGTGTGTGTGTGTCTCTGTTGTGACAGCCCTGGCTCTGGAGGATGTTGTGTGTGTGTGTCTCTGTTGTGACAGCCTGGCTCTGGAGGATGTTGTGTGTGAGTCTCTGTTGTGACAGCCCTGGCTCTGGGGGATGTTGTGTGTGTGTGTGTGTGTGTCTCTGTTGTGACAGCCCTGGCTCTGGAGGACGTTGTGTGTGCCTCTGTTGTGACAGCCCTAGCTCTGGAGGATGTTGTGTGTGTCTCTGTTGTGACAGCCCTGGCTCAGGAGGGCCCTGTGTGTGTCTCCGTTGTGACAGCCCTGGCTCTGGAGGATGTTGTGTGTGAGTCTCTGTTGTGACATCCCTGGCTCTGGGGGATGTTGTGTGTGTGTGTGTGAGTCTCTGTTGTGACAGCCCTGGCTCAGGTGGATGTTGTGTGTGAGTCTCTGTTGTGACAGCCCTGGCTCTGGGGGATGTTGTGTGTGTGTGTGTGAGTCTCTGTTGTGACAGCCCTGGCTCAGGTGGATGTTGTGTGTGAGTCTCTGTTGTGACAGCCCTGGCTCTGGAGGATGTTGTGTGTGTGTGTGTCTCTGTTGTGACAGCCCTGGCTCAAGAGGGCCCTGTGTGTGTCTCCGTTGTGACAGCCCTGGCTCTGGGGGACGTTGTGTGTGTCTCTGTTGTGACAGCCCTGGCTCTGGAGGATGTTGTGTGTGTGTGTCTCTGTTGTGACAGCCTGGCTCTGGAGGATGTTGTGTGTGTGTGTCTCTGTTGTGACAGCCTGGCTCTGGAGGATGTTGTGTGTGAGTCTCTGTTGTGACAGCCCTGGCTCTGGGGGATGTTGTGTGTGTGTGTGTGTGTCTCTGTTGTGACAGCCCTGGCTCGGGGGTGGGGGAGGGGCCTGTGTGTGTCTCTGTTGTGACAGCCCTGGCTCAGGGGGATGTTGTGTGTGTGTCTCTGTTGTGACAGCCCTGGCTCTGGGGGATGTTGTGTGTGTGTGTCTCTGTTGTGACAGCCCTGGCTCTGGAGGATGTTGTGTGTGTGTGTCTCTGTTGTGACAGCCTGGCTCTGGAGGATGTTGTGTGTGAGTCTCTGTTGTGACAGCCCTGGCTCTGGGGGATGTTGTGTGTGTGTGTGTGTGTCTCTGTTGTGACAGCCCTGGCTCTGGAGGACGTTGTGTGTGCCTCTGTTGTGACAGCCCTAGCTCTGGAGGATGTTGTGTGTGTCTCTGTTGTGACAGCCCTGGCTCAGGAGGGCCCTGTGTGTGTCTCCGTTGTGACAGCCCTGGCTCTGGAGGATGTTGTGTGTGAGTCTCTGTTGTGACAGCCCTGGCTCTGGGGGATGTTGTGTGTGTGTGTGTGAGTCTCTGTTGTGACAGCCCTGGCTCAGGTGGATGTTGTGTGTGAGTCTCTGTTGTGACAGCCCTGGCTCTGGGGGATGTTGTGTGTGTGTGTGTGAGTCTCTGTTGTGACAGCCCTGGCTCAGGTGGATGTTGTGTGTGAGTCTCTGTTGTGACAGCCCTGGCTCTGGAGGATGTTGTGTGTGTGTGTGTCTCTGTTGTGACAGCCCTGGCTCAAGAGGGCCCTGTGTGTGTCTCCGTTGTGACAGCCCTGGCTCTGGGGGACGTTGTGTGTGTCTCTGTTGTGACAGCCCTGGCTCTGGAGGATGTTGTGTGTGTGTGTCTCTGTTGTGACAGCCTGGCTCTGGAGGATGTTGTGTGTGTGTGTCTCTGTTGTGACAGCCTGGCTCTGGAGGATGTTGTGTGTGTGTGTCTCTGTTGTGACAGCCCTGGCTCTGGAGGATGTTGTGTGTGTGTGTCTCTGTTGTGACAGCCCTGGCTCTGGAGGATGTTGTGTGTGTGTGTCTCTGTTGTGACAGCCCTGGCTCTGGAGGATGTTGTGTGTGAGTCTCTGTTGTGACAGCCCTGGCTCTGGGGGATGTTGTGTGTGTGTGTGTGTGTGTCTCTGTTGTGACAGCCCTGGCTCTGGAGGACGTTGTGTGTGTCTCTGTTGTGACAGCCTGGCTCTGGAGGATGTTGTGTGTGAGTCTCTGTTTTGACAGCCCTGGCTCTGGGGGATGTTGTGTGTGTGTGTGTGTGTCTCTGTTGTGACAGCCCTGGCTCTGGAGGACGTTGTGTGTGCCTCTGTTGTGACAGCCCTGGCTCTGGAGGATGTTGTGTGTGTGTGTGTCTCTGTTGTGACAGCCCTGGCTCAGGAGGGCCCTGTGTGTGTCTCCGTTGTGACAGCCCTGGCTCTGGAGGACGTTGTGTGTGTCTCTGTTGTGACAGCCTGGCTCTGGAGGATGTTGTGTGTGAGTCTCTGTTGTGACAGCCCTGGCTCTGGGGGATGTTGTGTGTGTGTGTGTGTGTCTCTGTTGTGACAGCCTGGCTCTGGAGGATGTTGTGTGTGAGTCTCTGTTGTGACAGCCCTGGCTCTGGGGGATGTTGTGTGTGTGTGTGTGTGTGTCTCTGTTGTGACAGCCTGGCTCTGGAGGATGTTGTGTGTGAGTCTCTGTTGTGACAGCCCTGGCTCTGGGGGATGTTGTGTGTGTGTGTGTGTGTCTCTGTTGTGACAGCCCTGGCTCAGGAGGGCCCTGTGTGTGTCTCCGTTGTGACAGCCCTGGCTCTGGAGGACGTTGTGTGTGTCTCTGTTGTGACAGCCCTGGCTCTGGAGGATGTTGTGTGTGTGTGTCTCTGTTGTGACAGCCCTGGCTCTGGAGGATGTTGTGTGTGTGTGTCTCTGTTGTGACAGCCCTGGCTCTGGAGGATGTTGTGTGTGAGTCTCTGTTGTGACAGCCCTGGCTCTGGGGGATGTTGTGTGTGTGTGTGTGTGTGTCTCTGTTGTGACAGCCCTGGCTCTGGAGGACGTTGTGTGTGTGTGTTGTGACAGTCCTGGCTCTGGAGGATGTTGTGTGAGTCTCTGTTGTGACAGCCCTGGCTCTGGGGGATGTTGTGTGTGTGTGTGTGTGTGTGTCTCTGTTGTGACAGCCCTGGCTCTGGAGGACGTTGTGTGTGCCTCTGTTGTGACAGCCCTGGCTCTGGAGGATGTTGTGTGTGTGTGTGTCTCTGTTGTGACAGCCCTGGCTCAGGAGGGCCCTGTGTGTGTCTCCGTTGTGACAGCCCTGGCTCTGGAGGACGTTGTGTGTGTCTCTGTTGTGACAGCCTGGCTCTGGAGGATGTTGTGTGTGAGTCTCTGTTGTGACAGCCCTGGCTCTGGGGGATGTTGTGTGTGTGTGTGTGTGTGTCTCTGTTGTGACAGCCTGGCTCTGGAGGATGTTGTGTGTGAGTCTCTGTTGTGACAGCCCTGGCTCTGGGGGATGTTGTGTGTGTGTGTGTGTGTCTCTGTTGTGACAGCCTGGCTCTGGAGGATGTTGTGTGTGAGTCTCTGTTGTGACAGCCCTGGCTCTGGGGGATGTTGTGTGTGTGTGTGTGTGTCTCTGTTGTGACAGCCTGGCTCTGGAGGATGTTGTGTGTGAGTCTCTGTTGTGACAGCCTGGCTCTGGAGGATGTTGTGTGTGTGTCTCTGTTGTGACAGCCTGGCTCTGGAGGATGTTGTGTGTGTGTGTGTCTCTGTTGTGACAGCCTGGCTCTGGAGGATGTTGTGAGTGTGTCTCTGTTGTGACAGCCTGGCTCTGGAGGATGTTGTGTGTGTGTGTCTCTGTTGTGACAGCCTGGCTCTGGAGGATGTTGTGTGTGAGTCTCTGTTGTGACAGCCTGGCTCTGGGGGATGTTGTGTGTGTGTGTGTGTGTGTCTCTGTTGTGACAGCCTGGCTCTGGAGGATGTTGTGTGTGAGTCTCTGTTGTGACAGCCCTGGCTCTGGGGGATGTTGTGTGTGTGTGTGTGTGTGTCTCTGTTGTGACAGCCCTGGCTCAGGTGGATGTTGTGTGTGAGTCTCTGTTGTGACAGCCCTGGCTCTGGGGGATGTTGTGTGTGTGTGTGTGTGTGTCTCTGTTGTGACAGCCCTGGCTCTGGAGGATGTTGTGTGTGTGTGTGTCTCTGTTGTGACAGCCTGGCTCTGGAGGATGTTGTGTGTGTGTCTCTGTTGTGACAGCCCTGGCTCTGGGGGATGTTGTGTGTGTGTGTGTGTGTCTCTGTTGTGACAGCCTGGCTCTGGAGGATGTTGTGTGTGAGTCTCTGTTGTGACAGCCCTGGCTCTGGGGGATGTTGTGTGTGTGTGTGTGTGTGTGTGTCTCTGTTGTGACAGCCCAGGCTCAGCCTCCTCTGTTCTTGTCTCCTCTCGGCTCTTCAGCTGCCCCCCCCCGGGGGCCTCAGTCCCGCTCCTGCAGCTCGTGTCTGACAGACTCATAGTCACTCAGCCGAGTGGAAGCTGACCTCTGACCTCTGGGTACAGACTGAGCTCTGCTTCGCACGCAACCCTCCCTCTGAAGGCGGCACTTTACCGGGGTGTTTATCGGGGTGCACCTCAGAGAGGAGCAGCGCCTGCTGATGTAATGTGTACAGAGGCTGCAGGACAGAACCTGCCCGGGGCAGCGGAAGGGACATCACACACGCTTGGACCCCATGATGACATCACAGGAAGTCACAACACCTGACCTCAGTTCTACATCCAAGCATGTGACGTCACGAGGCCCCTGAACCCGATGACATCACAGAAGAAACAAAACACAGATTGTGTGCAGGTGGCAAGAAGTGAAAGCTAAATTACCCCATCTCAATAAACACATTCATTCACTAGGCTCCTGCCAGGATGTGCCAGGGGTGCAACCATCGATCACCCAGGGCAGCTGTAAGACTGCAACCCCTGCAGGCCCCCGACCGCAGGAACAGTGCAGCAGGGCACACGTTGTGTGTTACACCCCAGGGGCAGGCACGGCAGCAACAACTGCCCCAAACACCTCCAAGCAGGGCTTAGGAGCAAGTGATTTCATCCTCAACTGAAGCTGTCAAAATCTTTTAAAGGGACAGACCTTGCAGCTTACAAATTGACCTGGGAAAAATGTAAATTAATGTCAGAGTAATTGTCGTGTGGTAATTTCGAGTCATGAAATTTATGCAAAATGAACACAAGTACACCATTATGCCACATCGTGTAATTTTGGTGAGAAATGTTAGTGTGGTGTGTACAGTTCGGGTGACTCTTTTTTTAACATGAACATCATTTCAGGTCTATTTTTTTAGGCCGCGCAAGTCATTTTTTGAGAGTGAAACTGCAAATCTGAATGCAAAAGACAATGTTTCGAGTGGGAGCAGCAATTCCTTTAAAGTGGGCGGTCCTAAAACATTTCAGGGAGTGTTTTTTTTTTACCCGTGAAGATCACTCAGGTAATTGTTCAGTGCGAAACTACAAATCTGTACATAAGCAGAAGTGTCTTGAACTTAAGCAAATGGAAATCAACTCGAAATTACATTTTGTATTTAAATATTTAACTACCTCGACCGTTTTGGTAATTTTGTGCGTGTAGGATGCATTTCGCAGAATTCTGCATAATTTCCATGTCATTTTGCGGTTATATCACTTAACTGTGCTGTATAAAATTACTCGATTTACACCCAACACTGGGTTAAAATGACGTCCTTCTAAACATATCTGTCAGCATGAATGAAGTACGACACGCCAACCCCAGCCTTCATCACAAACCAACAATGCCCCCAATCATGGGTCCCTTCTGGCACTGAGGACTTCCGGCCCACAGGCCGTGGTATTAAGGTTCTGTTGTGGAAATATGACTAGAATGACCATTCGTGCTCTACAGTCAGTACCACAGAATGACACTGTGCAGTGGTTTGCGAACTTTTCACCATTAATTTATTCATGCGGTCTTTTAAAAGCCCTTTAAAAGGCTTTGGGTCTGTATGATGCAAGGGGGCATTACGTGATCACCCCTGACCATGCCAGAATCACAAGGCGGAAGACTGCACTATATTTAAGCCTTTCACTGTAGTTGTGACACATTCGAAGCATCTCACTAGTTGTGCACTTTTAAGCCTCCGCCCGTAGATGTGGCTCCTTTTAAGCCTCTCACTAGTTGTGACTCCATTTAAGCCTCTGACTGTAGTTGTGACACCTTTTAAGCCTCTCACTGTAGCTGTGACACATTTAAGTCTCCCACTATAGTTGTGACTCCTTTTAAGCCTCTCCCAGTAGTTGTGACACCTTTTAAGCCTCTCCCTGTAGTTGTGACACCTTTTAAGCCTCTCACTGTTGTTGTGACACTTTTAAGCCTCTCACTGTAGCTGACACATTTTAAACCTCTCCCTGTAGTTGTGACACATTTTAAGCTTTTCACTGTAGTTGTGACACCTTTTAAGCCTCTCACTGTAATTGTGACACATTCTAAGCCTCTCACTAGTTGTGCACTTTTAAGTCTCTCACTGTAGTTGTGACACCTTATAAGCCTCTCCCTGGAGTTGTGCACATTTAAGCCTCTCACTGTTGTTGTAACACCTTTCAAGGCTCTAGCTGTAGTTGTGACACTTTTTAAGCCTCTCCCTGTAGTTGTGACACCTTTTCAGCTTTTCACTGTAGCTGTGACACCTTTTAGGCCTATCCCTGTAGTTCTGACACCTTTTAAGCTTTTCGCTGTAGCTGTGACACCTTTTAAGCCTCTCAATGTAGTTGTGACTCCTTTTAAGCCTCTGACTGTAGTTGTGACTCCTTTTAAGCCTCTCCCTGTAGTTGTGATTCCTTTTAAGCCTTTCACCGTAGTTGTGACACTTTTAAGTCTCTAGCTGTAGTTGTGACACATTTAAGCCTCTCCATGTAGTTGTGACACATTCTAAGCCTCTCACTAGTTGTGCACTTTTAACCCTCTCACTGTAGTTGTGACACCTTTTAAGCCTCTCCCTGTAGTTGTGACACATTCTAAGCCTCTCACTAGTTGTGCACTCTTAAGCCTCCCACTGTTGTTGTGACACTTTTAAAGCCTCTAGCTGTAGCTGTGACACCCTTTAAGCCTGTAGCTGTAGTTGTGACACCTTTTAAGTCTCTCCCTGTAGTTGTGACACCTTTTAAGCTTGCCACTGTAGCTGTGACACCTTTTAAGCCTCTCACTGTAGTTGTGACAATAAGCCTCTCACTGTAGTTGTGACACCTTTTAAGCCTCTCACTGTTGTTGTGACACCTTTTAAGCCTCTAGCTGTAGTTGTGACACTTTTTAGGCCTCTCCCTGTAGTTGTGACACCTTTTAAGCTTTTCAAAGTAGTTGTGACACCTTTTAAGCCTCTCACTGTAGTTGTGACTCCTTTAAGCCTCTGACTGTAGTTCTGACACCTTTTAAGTAAGTGTTTGTTAGGTTTGCAGGTAAGTAAACCACCTATAGGGTTCAAAGTTGGGTCCAAGGTAGCCCACCGTTGGGGGTTCAGAGCAACCCCAACGTTACCACACCAGCAGCTCAGGGCCGGTCAGGTGCAGAGGTCAAAGTGGTGCCCAAAACACATAGGCTTCAATGGAGAAGGGGGTGCCCCGGTTTCAGTCTGCCAGCAGGTAGGTACCCGTGTCTTCGGAGGGCAGACCAGGGGGGTTTTGTAGGGCACCGGGGGGGACACAAGTCAACACAAAAAGTACACCCTCAGCGGCACGGGGGCGGCCGGGTGCAGAGTGTAAACAGGCATCGGGTTTGCAAGGGGGGGGGGCTCCTCGGGGTAGCCACCACCTGGGCAAGGGAGAGGGCCACCTGGGGGTCGCTCCTGCATTGGAGGTCGGATCCTTCAGGTCCTGGGGGCTGCGGGTGCAGTGTCTTTACCAGGTGTCGGGTTCTTTGAAGCAGGCAGTCGCGGTCAGGGGGAGCCTCTGGATTCCCTCTGCAGGCGTCGCTGTGGGGGCTCAGGGGGGTCAACTCTGGCTACTCACAGGGTCGCAGTCGCCCGGGAGTCCTCCCTGTAGTGTTGTTTCTCTGCAGGTCGAGCCGGGGGCGATGGGTGCAGAGTGCAAAGTCTCACGCTTCCTGCGGGAAAAGTGGAGTCCTTTTAAAGTTGTTTCTTTGTTGCAAAGTTGTTTCTTCTTTGGAGCAGAGCCGCTGTCCTCGGGAGTTCTTGGTCCTTTTAGATGCAGGGTAGTCCTCTGAGGCTTCAGAGGTCGCTGGACCCTGGGGGACGCATCGCTGGTGCAGTTTTTCTTGAAGTGGGGAGACAGGCCGGTCGGGCTGGGGCCAAAGCAGTTGGTATCTCCGTCTTCTCTGCAGGGCTTTCAGGTCAGCAGTCCTTCTTCGTCTTCAGGTTGCAGGAATCTATCTTCCTCGGTTCTGGGAGCCCCTAAATACTCAATTTAGGGGTGTGTTTAGGTCTGGGAGGGCAGTAGCCAATGGCTACTGTCCTTGAGGGTGGCTACACCCTCTTTGTGCCTCCTCCCTGAGGGGAGGGGGGCACATCCCTATTCCTATTGGGGGAATCCTCCAAAATCAAGATGGAGGATTTCTAAAGGCAGGGGTCACCTCAGCTCAGGACACCTTAGGGGCTGTCCTGACTGGTGGGTGACTCTTTCTTGTTTTTCTCATTATCTCTCCTGGACTTGCCACCAAAAGTGTGGGCTGTGTCCAGGGGGCGGGCATCTCCACTAGCTGGAGTGCCGTGGGGCATTGTAACACGAAGCCTGAGCCTTTGAGGCTCACTGCTAGGTGTTACAGTTCCTGCAGGGGGTAGGTGTGAAGCATCTCCACCCAGAGCAGCCTTTTGTTTCTGTCCTCAGAGAGCACAAAGGCTCTCACCACATGGGGTCAGAAACTCGTCTCTCAGCAGCAGGCTGGCACAGACCAGTCAGTCCTTCAGTGAACAAGTGGGTAAAATACAGGGGGCATCTCTAAGATGCCCTCTGTGTGCATTTTTTAATAAATCCAACACTGGCATCAGTGTGGGTTTATTATTCTGAGAAGTTTGATACCAAACTTCCCAGTATTCAGTGTAGCCATTATGGTGCTGTGGAGTTTGTGCATGACAAACTCCCAGACCATATACTCTTATGGCTACCCTGCACTTACAATGTCTAAGGTTTTGCTTAGACACTGTAGGGGCATAGTGCTCATGCACCTATGCCCTCACCTGTGGTATAGTGCACCCTGCCTTAGGGCTGTAAGGCCTGCTAGAGGGGTGAGTTACCTATGCCACAGGCAGTATGAAGTTGGCATGGCACCCTGAGGGGAGTGCCATGTCGACTTAGTCATTTTCTCCCCACCAGCACACACAAGCTGGCAAGCAGTGTGTCTGTGCTGAGTGAGGGGTCCCTAGGGTGGCATAAGACATGCTGCAGCCCTTAGAGACCTTCCCTGGCATCAGGGCCCTTGGTACCAGGGGTACCAGTTACAAGGGACTTACCTGGTTGCCAGGGTTGTGCCAATTGTGGATACAATGGTACATTTTAGGTGAAAGAACACTGGTGCTGGGGCCTGGTTAGCAGGGTCCCAGCACACTTCTCAGTCAAGTCAGCATCAGTATCAGGCAAAAAGTGGGGGGTAACTGCAACAGGGAGCCATTTCCTTACAGCCTCTCACTGTTGTTGTGACACCTTTTAAGCCCCTAGCTGTAGTTGTGACACCTTTTAGGCCTCTCCCTGTAGTTGTGACACCTTTTAAGCCTCTCACTGTAGCTGCGACACCTTTTAAGCCTCTCCCTGTAGTTGTGACACCTTTTAAGCCTCTCACTGTAGCTGCAACACCTTTTAAGCCTCTCCCTGTAGTTGTGACACCTTTTAAGCCTCTCACTGTAGCTGCAACACCTTTTAAGCCTCTCCCTGTAGTTGTGACACCTTTTAAGCCTCTCACTGTAGCTGCGACACCTTTTAAGCCTCTCCCTGTAGTTGTGACTCCTTTTAAGCCTCTCACTGCAGCTGTGACACCTTTTAAACCTCTCACTGTAGCTGCGACACCTTTTAAGCCTCTCCCTGTAGTTGTGACACCTTTTAAGCCTCTCACTGTAGCTGCGACACCTTTTAAGCCTCTCCCTGTAGTTGTGACTCCTTTTAAGCCTCTCACTGCAGCTGTGACACCTTTTAAACCTCTCCCTGTATTTGTGACACCTTTTAAGCTTTTCACTGTAGTTGTGACTCCTTTTATGCCTCTCACTGTAGTTGTGACCCCTTTTAAGCCTCTCACTGTAGTTGTGACACTTTTAAGCCTCTCCCTGTAGTTGTGACACCTTTTAAGCTTTTCACTGTAGTTGTGACACCTTTAAGCCTCTTTCTGTAGTTGTCACACTTTTAAGCCTTTCACTGTAGTTGTGATACTTTTAAGCCTCTCCTTGAAGTTGTGACTCCTTTTAAGCCTCTTACTGCCCTTGTTACAGGGATCAGGCCTCACCTGTAAATCTGCCCTTTGATTATCTTGACTCTGTTTCAAAACAACTAATGGCCTTAAAGCCCCTTCCCACTGCTGCTTAGGTATTAACAGTCGAAGTACCTGGGGCGGTTTTATGTGGTGAAATCAGTGTTTTAAAGGAACTGAATAGTAATCTTAATTCAATTAAAATAAAGTGTGTGAAATGATGTGGAACCCAGTCACTGTCCACAGTAATATTTAAACAGTTTTCTGTGCTACAATCTTACTTGTATTTGTGATATACAAACACCCATGTCTCCCTCACACAACAGCAGAGGGTTATAGCAAGCTGTGTGTGCACTGATGCAGTCACAATACGTGTGTGGTTTGTGGTTTCAGCTCTGAATTGCTTGTTTCATCTGCCTTGGAAGAGCTTCAGGCTATGGGGAAAGGATGGGATTCAATCTATACTTGCATGACACACCGAGATCTCAGCAGCAGGGTGTAAACCCAGCGAGCTACCTGGTATATGTCTGTGTGCAACCATCCCTCACAGGGCAGAGTGAACACGTGACACAAGCAGGTGGGCACCTCCGCCTCTTCACCTGACATCTGATGATTAATGAATGAAATGATGAAGCCTTCAGCGGCAGCCCCTCTTCCTCCTCCTCTCTCGCTCTCTCTTCCTTCTCCTCTCTCTCTCTTCCTCCTTCTCTCTCTCTCTCTTCCTCCTCCTCTCTCGCTCTCTCTCTGTCTCCCTCCTCTCTCTCCCACTCTTCCTCCTCCTCTCTCTCTTCCTCCTCCTCTCTCGCTCTCTCTGTCTCCCTCCTCTCTCTCCCGCTCTTCCTCCTCCTCTCTCGCTCTCTCTCTCTGTATCCCTCGTCTCTCTCCTGCTCTTCCTCCTCCTCTCTCGCTCTCTCTTCCTACTCCTCTCTCTCTGTCTCCCTCCTCTCTCTCCCGCTCTTCCTCCTCCTCTCTCGCTCTCTCGTCCTCCTCCTCTCTCTCTGTCTCCCTCCTCTCTCTCCCGCTCTTCCTTCTCCTCTCTCGCTCTCTCTTCCTTCTCCTCTCTCTCTTCCTCCTTCCCTCTCTCTCTTCCTCCTTCTCTCTCTCTCTTCCTCCTCCTCTCTCTCTGTCTCCCTCCTCTCTCTCCCAATCTTCCTCCTCCTCTCTCTCTCCCTCCTCTCTTTCTCTTCCTCCTCCTCTCTCGCTCTCTCTGACTCTCTCCTCTCTCTCCCGCTCTTCCTCTTCCTCTCTCGCTCTCTCTTCTTCCTCCTCTCTCTCTCTGTCTCCCTCCTCTCTCTCCCACTCTTCCTCCTCCTCTCTCTCTTCCTCCTTCTCTCTTGCTCTCTTCTTCCTCCTCTCTCTTCCTCCTTCTCTCTCTCTTCCCCCTCCTTTCTCTCTTTCTCCTTCTCTCTCTCTTTCTCTTCCTCCTCCTCTCTCCTCCTCCTTCTCGCTCTCTTCCTCCTCTCTTTCTTCCTCCTTCTCTCTCTTTTCCTCCTTCTCTCCTCATTCCTCCTTCTCTATCTCTCACTCCATCCTTCTCTCTCGCTCTCTCTTCCTCCTCCTCCCTCTCTCTTCCTTCTTCTCTCTCTCTTTCTCCCTCCTCGCTCTTTCTCTTCCTCCTCCTCTCTCGTTATCCCTCCTCTCTTGCGCTTCCTCCTCCTCTCTCTCTTTCTCTTCCTCCTCCTCTCTTGCTTCCTCCTCTCTTTCTTCCTCCTTATCTCTCTCCTCCTCCTTCTCTCTCTCTTCCTCCTCTCTCTTTTTCTTCCTCCTTGTCTCTCTCTTCCTCCTTCTCGCTCTCTTTTTCTTCTCTCTCTCTTCCTCCCTCTTTCTTCCTCCTTCTCTCTCTCTCTCTCCCTCCTCTCTGTCTTCCTCCTCCTCTCTCTCTCTCTTCCTCCTCTCTCTCTCTCTTCCTCCTTCTCTCTCTCTCCCTCCTCTCTCGCTCTTCCTCCTCCTCTCTCTCTCTTCCTCCTTCTCTTTCTTCCTCCTTCTCTCTCTCTTCCTCCTCTCTCTCCTCCTCTCTGTTCCTCCTCTCTCTCTCCCTCCTCATCTCGCTCTCTTACACATTCTCTCTTCTCTTGCTCCGGCTCCAGGTCTGCAGTTTGCTCACATTTTCAGTTGCTATTCGGCTCATCTATACCAGTCTGTAGAGCTGCAAGATGTAAACATTCCTCGGAAAGGAGTCTGATGACTGACGTGTTTTTTGGGGCTGTCCCTCTGACCGCTGCTTCAGGGGTCACGAGCTGCGTCAGGGGTCACAAGAGCGGTGCCAGGGGTCACAAGAGTGATGCCAGGGGTCATAAGAGTGGCACCACAGGAGCTGTACCAGGAGTCACAAGAGCTGTATCAGGGGTCACAAGAGCGGTGCCAGGGGTCACAAGAGTGCCACCACAAGAGCTGTACCAGGGGGTCACAAGAGCGGTGTCAGGGGGTCACAAGAGCTGTACCAGGGGTCACAAGAGCGGTGCCAGGGGTCACAAGAGCTGTACCAGGGGTCACAAGAGCGGTGCCAGGGGTCACAAGAGTGATGCCAGGGGTCACAAGAATGCCACCACAAGAGCGGTGCCAGGGGTCACAAGAGCTGTACCAGGGGTCACAAGAGCGGTGCCAGGGGTCAGAAGACTGGTGCCATAAGAGCTGTGCAACGCCACTTTTTCTAGCGCCCCCTAACGTTACCATGGTCGCGCCGTATTTAAAATACAGCACACCATGGCGGTAGTTAAAGTGACTAATGTCAGAATTTTTTACGCTAGTCCGGCGCTTTGCAGGATTAGCGTAAAAAATGATGACGCTAATCCCGCAAAGCACCCAGAGGCCCATTGTAATCAATGGGAGCCTCTTTTTAACGCCTGCCCTTAGCAGGCGTTTAAAAATGCCGAAAAAAGTGGTGCAAAGGAATCTCAGAGATTCCTTTGCACCATTTTTACAGCCCCCCCCCCAGCGCCAGAACACTCCCCCGGCATACATTGGCCCATATTTATGAAAAATGGCACAAAACTGCTCTAACGTAGTTGTGCATCATTTTTTCAACGCCGGCTAGGGCCAATCCTTGAAGCCATCCGTGTGCCATATTTATGAAATGACACACAATGGCGTTAGGGAATGCTAGCATCGCAAAAAAAGACCCTGGCCGGTGGGGGATGGCGGTAGGGGAAATGGCGCTGGTGGGTCAGAAATGATGTGAGGCTGGTTAGCGGCAAAATATCTGCCGCTAATCAGCCTAGCGTAATTTATTGACACACAAGCAGCCGAAAAATGACTCCTGTGTAAGTATAGACAGGAGTCATTACCACCAACCCAATGCCCACCACAGGGGACCAGTGTCCCCTGGGCAAGCCCTAAATATCCAGTGGCACACAGGGGGCCCCATGTAAGGGGCCCCCAATGGAATACCACACACATACACAAACACTTACATGCAACTTAGTCGGGATGGGCTCCCACCTTCTGTAGTGTCCCTGTGGTGTGGATGGTGCTGTTGCGGAGGTTTGGCGTGGGCATCTTTGTGCCCATTCCATGGTGTTTCCATTATTTAGGCCCGCCTCCTACCTGTGCGTTGTTTCTGCGCTGGGAGTTAAATGTGGCTCTTAGGGGCTAGCGTAACTTTTAGGACAGGAATGACTACCTTGCATCCCATTGATGCAAGGTGGGTTCGCGCATCCTGAAAATGGCACTAACTCCAATATTTTGACGCTAGACGGGTCTAGTGTCAAAATATAAATATGGAGTAAAGTTAGCAATGCTTTAGCGCCAAAATAAATGGAGTTAAGGCAGCACCAAGCTTCAATATATACAGGCCACTATGGCTGGCACAGGCATAAAGTGGCGCAAGGGGATACAAAGTAGCGCAAAGACGCTAATGTGGAGTTAGAATGGCGCTAGGCCAGCATACATCTGGCCCTTAGAGCTGAGGGGTGTCGATGTGATTCAAGGTGTGTCGTGACATATAACCCACATGTAGCGCTGCTCAGCACCATGATCGCCGTTCTTGGCGCTATCACGCAAGTAATGAGAACGCTCCATATTCAATTCCACAATGGCACATGTGGAGATGAGGGGGGGTCTGACGTGACGGGATGTTGGAGGGACATGCGTGGCGCAGCCACATGTAGAGCTGCTCAGCACCGAGGCCTCCAACCTTGGCGCTATCACGCAAGTGATAATAATCTGCAATATTCAATACCGGAAATTGCACATGTGGAGGTGATGGGGTGTCTGACGTGCGGTATGTTGGAGGGACAGGCGTGACGCAGCCACACGTAGCGCTGCTCATCACAGAGTCTCCAAGCTTGGCGCTATCACGCATGATGACGACATAGAGCTGCTTCCAATCCCGCCACAGGAGGTTCCATCAGAGATGCACAGAGGTGGCTAGTGATAACATAAGGGTTATGGGCACGTCATGGCGGAGAGTATGACGTCACACGCCGCTCGGATGTGAGGTTGTGATGCAGTCTCCAAGCCAGAGTGACCTCACCCCCAAGCCTGCCCTCCAGGGACCGCACCCCAAGAGTGTAGCAGAATGTGCAACTGTGGAGGGCGTCCTCATTTTTTTAGGGATAAACATCCTGCTAATGTACACTGGGCCTACGAAAATGTTCACATTTATACCTGCAACCTATGGCAGAAACTGCAATTTTAATGACTTTTAAGTTTGAAAAATGCAAAATATTTAATTACATTTCATGAAGTGATGCAAAGCCGCAACATTTCACACCCACCCGAGACTAACAGCAAGAGAGAGGGCACTGAGTACTGAAATGTCACCGTTGCCATCCAGGATGCCCCCCAAGTCCAAACACCCTCGCCCCATACTGCCCTGCAGCACCGGGGATATTCGCAGTTCTTGGAGCGCGTGCATGTCCTATGCACAGTAATTAAGCCTCATGAATATGTAAAGTGGTGTTATGAAATAACGGCAGCGAACTGCTACTGTACTTGATATAAAATTACCTCCCTTTCGCACCCCACACTGCGCTCTCTTTCACTCCGGAGTAGCGGCAAGCGCTATCTCCGCGCCCCTCCCTGCTCTTGGCGCTGTATTTCCGGGCAGTGGGCGAGCAGGGCAGCTCCTGTCACCCCGTCGGCCTTCCTTCACCTGACTCTAACCGTAGTGACACGTGTCTTCTGTCAAGAGCAGACTCTATCGCTTGCAAACAGAACAACAAGCGTTGGCAAAGCCAAGGTATCACTTTTTACAAAAACATGCCTTGCCAAAGCCGATAGGATTGGCTTATAATTGAAAATAGAACCCAGATCTAACCTTTTTGGCAATGCTTGTTCATATTGCATGTGCATTCCCACTAATTAATGGTTTCCTACTACGTGCCTGCCAAAGATGTAGCATTTAAATAAATGAAAAACACAAAAAAAAAAACCTCAGCCAACTGTGGCAATCACATAGGTTTTGAGTTTTGAAAAGCAGCAGCCATGACTTTCCTGAAGTAAGCAGCAGTGCTTTAGACTGTTACCGCAGAGCCCACCAACCAAGTCCCTCCAATCAGAAACAAGAACTTTCTGTAGCAGGCTGCAATACCTTAGGCTGTTACCACAGGTTCCACCAATCAGGTCCCTCCAAACAGAAACAAGACCTTTCTGCAGCAGGCTGCAATACCCTAGGTATTCACCAATCAGGTCCCTCCATTCAGACTCAAGACCTTTCTGCAGCAGGCTGCAATACCTAAGGCTGTTACTAGAGGTCTCCCTCGTGTCAGGCGCAAGTGCTTGGTGTGTTCAAGCTGCAGTACCTTAGGCTGTTACTAGAAGTCTCTTGAGCCAGGGACAACCCATGAGACCAGAGAATTAAGAACCAGATCAGATGCCCTTCAATGTCTCATGCCTTGAAAGTGGAAACAGACAATGGCAAAAAACCTGACTGTGCTTTTGTTTTCAGCAGTCTAGTTCATGTAGAGGGCGTGGCTTTAGAATATATTTGCATATTCGCTTCCACACATAATGTTACGTTGCTTTGTTTTCTGTGTCCTAAATAAATACGCCACCGATGAGTTACGATGCTGGTGGCCATGATCAAGTCACACAGCACAACTCCTGGATGTTCTGGAAGAAGTTGCCTGTTGGACCTGGCTTTTTGACAGGGACATCCCCAAACTTTTTGCCTCCTTCCTCCTATTTTTTCTGACCTGCTGTTGTTGGCTTTTGACCTCTGAGCACTTTACCACTGCTAACCAGTGCTAAAGTGCATATGCTCTCTGTGTAAATTGTACTATTGATTGGTTTATCCATGATTGACTATGTAATCTACCTGTAAGTCCCTATGAGAGTGCACTACATGTGCCTAGGGCCTGTAGATTAAATGCTACTAGTGGGCCTGCAGCACTGGTTATGCCACCCACCTCAGTAGCCCCTTAACCTTGTCTCAGGCCTGCCATTGCAAGGCCTGTGTGTGCAGTTTCACTGACACTTCGACTTGGCATTTAAAAGTACTTGCCAAGCCTAGAACTCCCCTTTTTCTACATATAAGTCATCCCTAATGTGTGCCCTAGGTACCCCCTAGAGCAGGGTGCTGTGTAGGTAAAAGGCAGGACATGTACCTGTGTAGTTATATGTCCTGGTAGTGTAAAACTCCTAAATTCGTTTTTACACTACTGTGAGGCCTGCTCCCTTCATAGGCTAACATTGGGGCTGCCCTCATACACTGTTGAAGTGGCAGCTGCTGATCTGAAAGGAGCAGGGAGGTCATATTTAGTATGGCCAGAATGGTAATACAAAATCCTGCTGACTGGTGAAGTCGGATTTAATATTACTATTCTAGAAATGCCACTTTTAGAAAGTGAGCATTTCTTTGCACTAAAATCTTGTTGTGCCCTTCAATCCACGTCTGGCTAGGTTTAGTTGACAGCTCCTTGTGCATTCACTCAGACACACCCCAAACACAGGGTACTCAGCCTCACTTGCATACATCTGCATTTTGAATGGGTCTTCCTGGGCTGGGAGGGTGGAGGGCCTGCCCTCACACAAAGGACTGCCACACCCCCTACTGGGACTCTGGCAGACAGGATTGAACTGAAAGGGAACTTGGTGCATTTCTTAGAGACTCTTTGAAGTCACCCCCACTTCAAAGGCACAACTTAGTATAAAACAGGGCCTCTGCCCTACCTCATCAGACACTTGCTGGAGAAGAAACCTGAACCAGAAACTACATCCTGCCAAGAAGAACTGCCTGGCTGCTCAAAGGACTCACCTGTCTGCTTTCTCCAAAGGACTGCTGTCTTGCTGTTGCCCTGCTGCCTTGCTGAACTCTTGTCTGGCTGTGAAAGTGCTCTCCAAGGGCTTGGATAGAGCTTGCCTCCTGTTCCTTGAAGTCTCAGGACCAAAAAGACTTCTGCCTTTCACGTGGACGCTCCGTGCGCCGAAAATTTCGACGCACAGCTTGTTTCGCGGCGAGAAAAACGCCGCACACCGACGCTGATCAACGCGACGCCCTCGGGACGATCGAGATTTCGACGCACAACCTCGCAAGGACAAAGCCGCCCGACTTCCAAGGAGAAATCGACGCGACGCCTACCGTGAGTGCGAAACTTTGACGCACGGCCTCGCAAGGACAACGCCGCCCGACTTCCAAGGAGAAATCGACGCGACGCCTGCCGTGAGACCAAAATTTCGACGCACGGCCTCGCAAGGAAAACGACGCCCGACTTCCAAGGAGAAATCGACGCGACGCCTACCGTGAGATCGAAACTTCGACGCGCAGCCCCGCAGAACGACGCGCAGCCGGAAAATAAGCAGGAGAATCCACGCACAGACCCGGGACATCTGGTAATCCCCGCGATCCACAAAAAGAGACTGTCTGCGCGCCGGAAAACGACGCCCGACTTCCCCGCGTGGAAAAGAACGACGCAAGTCTGTGTGTGCTGAGGAGAAATCGACGCACACACCCCTTTTTCCACGCATCTCTTCTCCTGTGGCCCTCTGAGGAGATTTCCCACCAGAAACCAGGTACTCTGTGCTTGAAAGACACTTTATTGCTTTTTAAAGACTTAAAGACTCTTAATATCACTTTTCAGTGATATCTTTACAAATTCGTATTGCAACTTTGATCGTTTTGACCTACAATTATCCAGATAAATATTCTATATTTTTCTAAACACTGTGTGGTGTATTTTTGTGGTGTTATACTATGGTGTTGTATGATTTATTGCACAAATGCTTTACACATTGCCTTCTAAGTTAAGCCTGACTGCTCGTGCCAAGCTACCGGAGGGTGAGCACAGGCTGATTTTGGATTGTGTGTGACTTACCCTGACTAGAGTGAGGGTTCTTGCTTGGACAGAGGGCAACCTATCTGCCAACCAAAAACCCCATTTCTAACATTGGTGGCAGCGGTGGGATAGGACTTGTGTTTGTGCAGTGACATACAGTAGCTAAGTATTTCACTACCTACCCACAGTTGAAGGTCAACTTGATTTTTCATCTTTTTTGGCTTTTTGTTCTCTGATGTCCTCCTGGATATACTAGTGATATTTTGGACTTTGGATTTTGTTTTTTGCTGATAAGATCTTATCAGAATGGGATTGCTTACCAACTCATGCTTTGTTCGTACTGACCACCTCACTAAGGCTGACCTAAGGAAGCTTTGCAGACAATGGGGCCTTCCTGTAGCAAGGAGATCTACTAAAGCGGAGATGCTCCATCACTACATAGTCTGGGGGGAGGAAAGATGGGCAGAGAGAGAGGCAGCAAGAAGCCAAATGACTAAGTACCCCTCAGATGAGGAGGAAGACTACTCAGATGAGGAGGAGGGCTACTCAGAGTTGGACAGTGACCCAGAAATAGATGAATGGCTCCGAAGTCAAAGGCGACAGGAGCAACAATTAGAGGAGTATCTTGCAGAGGTTGAGGCAAAAAGACTTTTAGCCCTGGAAGAAGAAAAGATTGCAGCTCAAGAGCTGAGCGGTAAAGAGCTGAAACTGGAGGCCGGAAGGGTTGAGTCCAGTTCAGATGGTGGCAGCAAAAATCTTGCATCTAGTACTGCTGAAGAAGGGCACAAGCCCAGAGATGTGGTACCCAACTTGAAGAAGAGAGTTGACACACCCCAGGCGGTTCAAGGGTATGAGGTAGTTCCCGTTATGCACAGGGTCCCTGAGAAGGATTGGGGAACTGGCACAGGGAGTCATATTCCTACTGGGGGGAGGGACACTTTACTGACTCTAGCAGAGAGTGACAGAGAAAAGGGTTCCCCCCTGGTGGACGTCCTGGATATAGAGTGTAGAGACATCCCAGAAGAGTTTGGGTTGAGTGTCAGGGACAGACAGAAACTGTCTCACCAGTCTCAAGAGGGTGATGTAGAGTGCTTTTCCAAGGCTGAGTTACTAGGTGGTTGGGTGAAGGGTACTGTGGTTAATACATGTGAAGGGCAGAGTGATGTAATTGCTGGAGAGCATATGTCTGGTCCTTATTTTCCAGAGCTACGCCAACACCAGGTGGAGTGTGAGTTCTCTGACCCCAGGGAACTTACAGTGGAGGCAGACTTTTGGGTGAGTACCAGAGAGTCTGAAGAGGCATTTGGGGGTGCTCCTGAAGGGAGTGGTCTAGGTGGTTCCCGACCAAGTGAGGTGGGAGAGGATTGTAGTGTCCCAGGTAGGTCTCAGAGCCTAACCTGTACCGTAGGGCCCCCTTTTGAGGGAAGCCCCGCAGTGTCAGAAGAACTTGGGGGGATGACTGTAGACAGCATCCCAACAGTTCTGGTGTCTGGCAGTACCACTCCTAGTGAGGGGGTGCAGAAGTCCAGACATAGGGTTGAGAGGGGGTGGCAGACCCCAGTGGAGGATCTTGAAAGTCAGGGGTCAGCTCTGAGAGCAGAGCCCCCCAGGAATGACCCAGGTGAGACCGTTTCTGGTTTGGGGGAAACCCAGACTCTGCCGGATGGGCAGAGGTCGGGAGACCTGCGCCAACCAGACTCTTGTGTGGCCCTTGGGGACGGCGTGTCCCTTGTGGGGGGTGAGAGTGCCCCCCAGGAAGTCCTGGCATGCCAGGCAAAGATTCAACCTCAGGGTGGTGACTCTGGGTTGAATAACCGGGTTCAGAGGTTAAACTTTGACCTGGTGGGGGGTAGATGTGCCCCCCAGAAAGTCCTGGAATGCCAGGCAATGGCTCAACCTCAGGGTGGTGACTCTGGGTTGGCTTGCCAGGTGAAGAGGTCAAACTCTGACCTGGTGGGGGGTAGGTGTGCCCCCCAGAAAGTCCTGGCGTGCCAGGCAGTTGTCCAACCTCAGGGTGTCGACTCTGGGTTGGATGGCCAGGTTCAGAGGTCAAACTCTGACCTGGTGGGAGGTAGGTGTGCCTCCCAGAAAGTCCTGGGGTGCCAGGCAATTGCCCAACCTCAGGGTGGTGACTCTGGGTTGGCTAACCCGGTTCAGAGGTCAAACTCTGACCTGGTGGGGGGTAGGTGTGCCCCCCAGAAAGTCCTGGTATACCAGGCAATGGTTCAACCTCAGGGTGGTGACCCTGGGTTGGAGAACCAGGCTCAGAGGTTAAACTCTGACCTGGTGGGAGGTAGGTGTGCCTCCCTGAAAGTCCTGGCCTGCCAGGCAATGGTTCAACCTCAGGGTGGTGACTCTGGGTTGGATATCCAGGTTCAGAGGTTAACCTCTGACCTGGTGGGGGGTAGGTGTGCCCCCCAGAAAGCCCTGGTGTACCAGGCAGTTGTCCAACCTCAGGATGGTGACCCTAGGTTGGAGAACCAGGTTCAGAGGTTAAACTCTGACCTGGTGGAGGGTCAGTGTGCCCTCCAGGAAGTCCTGGCGTGCCAGGCGATTGTTCTACTTCAGGGTGGTAACTCTGAGTTGAATGGCCCAGTTCAGAGGTTAAACTCTGACCTGGTGGAGGGTCAGTGTGCCCTCCAGAAAGTCCTGGCGTGCCAGGCAATTGTTCAACCTCAGAGTGCTGACTCTGGGTTGGATACCCAGGTTCAGAGGTTAAACTCTGACCTAGTGGGAGGTAGGTGTGCCTCCCAAGAAGCCCTGCTGCGCCAGGCAATTGTCCAACCTCAGGGTGTTGACTCTGGGTTGGATGACCAGGATCAGAGGTTAAACTCTGACCTGGTGGGGGGTAGGTGTGCCCCCCAGAAAGTCCTGGCGTGCCAGGCAATTGCCCAACCTCAGGGTGGTGACCCTGGGTTGGGGAACCAGGCTCAGAGGTTAAACTCTGACCTGGTGGGAGGTAGGTGTGCCTCCCAGAAAGTCCTGGTGCGCCAGGCAACTGTTCAACTTCAGGGTGATGACTCTGAGTTGAATGGTCAGGTGCAGAGGTTAAACTCTGACCTGGTGGAGGGTCAGTGTGCCCTCCAGGAAGTCCTGGTGTGCCAGGCAATTGTTCAACTTCAGGGTGGTGACTCTGAGTTGAATGGTCAGGTGCAGAGGTTAACCTCTGACCTGGTGGAGGGTCAGTGTGCCCTCCAGGAAGTCCTGGCGTGCCAGGCAATTGTTCAACTTCAGGGTGGTGACTCTGAGTTGAATGGGCAGGTGCAGAGGTTAAACTCTGACCTGGTGGGGGGTAGGTGTGCCTCCCAGGAAGTCCTGGTTTGCCAGGCGGTGATCCAGTCTGAGGGTACAGACCCTGGGCTGGAAGACCAGGTTCAGGGTGTCCCCCCGGACCTGGAGGGAGGGGCTACTGATAACAGTGCCCCTACCATGTTGTCTTCTGAGGAGGCCACTCCTAGTTGGAGGGTGCTGGACCCCAGAAGGGAGGGCGGGGGGAGGGAAGCCTCACCCCGGGCCCTAGTCCAACCTGAAGGTACAGACCCCAGGTTGAAGGGCCAGTGGCAGGTTAACAGCCCTGCACTGGTGGAGGAATGGTACAGGGAGACTTCTGTAAGCCCCCTGGCCATGTTGGACTCTGGGGGTACCGCTCCAGGAAGGAGGGTACAAAGCCCCAGAGGGGAGGACCAGGTTCAGGCTGTCATCCCTGACCTGGTGGAAGGGAGAGCGGTTAAAGGGTGCCCAGCACCTGGGGCTACCGCCCCCCACTCTCCACAGCCACAGTGGCCGGAGAGCTTTGAGAGGCCTGGGGCCTGGCTCTCATCCCTGGCAGCTGTCAGTAATCACTGTGGCTTGCTGTCCGGGTGGACAGAGTTATCCCTGGGGAGGGGACAAGTGTCACACCCCAGGGGTAGAGTGGGCAACACCACTATGTTGGTCATGGGGGTACTATCCTGCTCCTGGGATACATCTGTGAGCAAAGTAAGGTTAGGTGCTGCACAGATGGGATCCGCAGGAAAGGAGAAAGGTTCCCCGTGGATGGGCTTAGTGGGCCCTGAGAGTATGGACAGAGGGATCCAATTGGAGTCAGGAAGGCGAAGAACTGGAGCATGCCCCTGCTGTTGTGGGCCTGGGTCCTTGTTCTGTCGCCTCAAACAGGGAAGTACATCAGGATAGTGATTGTTCTCCCCTGGCTTTAGGCTGGTGGGGGGTCATGTTGGACCTGGCTTTTTGACAGGGACATCCCCAAACTTTTTGCCTCCTTCCTCCTATTTTTTCTGACCTGCTGTTGTTGGCTTTTGACCTCTGAGCACTTTACCACTGCTAACCAGTGCTAAAGTGCATATGCTCTCTGTGTAAATTGTACTATTGATTGGTTTATCCATGATTGACTATGTAATCTACCTGTAAGTCCCTATGAGAGTGCACTACATGTGCCTAGGGCCTGTAGATTAAATGCTACTAGTGGGCCTGCAGCACTGGTTATGCCACCCACCTCAGTAGCCCCTTAACCTTGTCTCAGGCCTGCCATTGCAAGGCCTGTGTGTGCAGTTTCACTGACACTTCGACTTGGCATTTAAAAGTACTTGCCAAGCCTAGAACTCCCCTTTTTCTACATATAAGTCATCCCTAATGTGTGCCCTAGGTACCCCCTAGAGCAGGGTGCTGTGTAGGTAAAAGGCAGGACATGTACCTGTGTAGTTATATGTCCTGGTAGTGTAAAACTCCTAAATTCGTTTTTACACTACTGTGAGGCCTGCTCCCTTCATAGGCTAACATTGGGGCTGCCCTCATACACTGTTGAAGTGGCAGCTGCTGATCTGAAAGGAGCAGGGAGGTCATATTTAGTATGGCCAGAATGGTAATACAAAATCCTGCTGACTGGTGAAGTCGGATTTAATATTACTATTCTAGAAATGCCACTTTTAGAAAGTGAGCATTTCTTTGCACTAAAATCTTGTTGTGCCCTTCAATCCACGTCTGGCTAGGTTTAGTTGACAGCTCCTTGTGCATTCACTCAGACACACCCCAAACACAGGGTACTCAGCCTCACTTGCATACATCTGCATTTTGAATGGGTCTTCCTGGGCTGGGAGGGTGGAGGGCCTGCCCTCACACAAAGGACTGCCACACCCCCTACTGGGACTCTGGCAGACAGGATTGAACTGAAAGGGAACTTGGTGCATTTCTTAGAGACTCTTTGAAGTCACCCCCACTTCAAAGGCACAACTTAGTATAAAACAGGGCCTCTGCCCTACCTCATCAGACACTTGCTGGAGAAGAAACCTGAACCAGAAACTACATCCTGCCAAGAAGAACTGCCTGGCTGCTCAAAGGACTCACCTGTCTGCTTTCTCCAAAGGACTGCTGTCTTGCTGTTGCCCTGCTGCCTTGCTGAACTCTTGTCTGGCTGTGAAAGTGCTCTCCAAGGGCTTGGATAGAGCTTGCCTCCTGTTCCTTGAAGTCTCAGGACCAAAAAGACTTCTGCCTTTCACGTGGACGCTCCGTGCGCCGAAAATTTCGACGCACAGCTTGTTTCGCGGCGAGAAAAACGCCGCACACCGACGCTGATCAACGCGACGCCCTCGGGACGATCGAGATTTCGACGCACAACCTCGCAAGGACAAAGCCGCCCGACTTCCAAGGAGAAATCGACGCGACGCCTACCGTGAGTGCGAAACTTTGACGCACGGCCTCGCAAGGACAACGCCGCCCGACTTCCAAGGAGAAATCGACGCGACGCCTGCCGTGAGACCAAAATTTCGACGCACGGCCTCGCAAGGAAAACGACGCCCGACTTCCAAGGAGAAATCGACGCGACGCCTACCGTGAGATCGAAACTTCGACGCGCAGCCCCGCAGAACGACGCGCAGCCGGAAAATAAGCAGGAGAATCCACGCACAGACCCGGGACATCTGGTAATCCCCGCGATCCACAAAAAGAGACTGTCTGCGCGCCGGAAAACGACGCCCGACTTCCCCGCGTGGAAAAGAACGACGCAAGTCTGTGTGTGCTGAGGAGAAATCGACGCACACACCCCTTTTTCCACGCATCTCTTCTCCTGTGGCCCTCTGAGGAGATTTCCCACCAGAAACCAGGTACTCTGTGCTTGAAAGACACTTTATTGCTTTTTAAAGACTTAAAGACTCTTAATATCACTTTTCAGTGATATCTTTACAAATTCGTATTGCAACTTTGATCGTTTTGACCTACAATTATCCAGATAAATATTCTATATTTTTCTAAACACTGTGTGGTGTATTTTTGTGGTGTTATACTATGGTGTTGTATGATTTATTGCACAAATGCTTTACACATTGCCTTCTAAGTTAAGCCTGACTGCTCGTGCCAAGCTACCGGAGGGTGAGCACAGGCTGATTTTGGATTGTGTGTGACTTACCCTGACTAGAGTGAGGGTTCTTGCTTGGACAGAGGGCAACCTATCTGCCAACCAAAAACCCCATTTCTAACATTGCCCTATTATTGATAGGTGTTACTAAGCACTTATATGTGGCACATAAGTGCTTGGTGAATTATTAACAGTTCTTTTACTTTTTTGCTTGTAATAAAAGGTTATGATCAGAACAGCCACTTGAATACAGGGTCAAGAAATAAATATAGCCTGGCTCCAGTATGAAAAAAGCAGGACTTTCTAAGCGAGAGCACAGAGTGCGGAAGCTGATTGGTGTAGGACAACATCTGGATGTCCTCCCTGCAAAGTCTGGTGGGAACAGGAATGAGACAATGAGGCCTGCCACAAAATACCTTGGGATTGAAGATGTTCCTTTCCAGCAGTGACAAGAGGAGGCTAAGACACATTTCCTTTGGGTGCCTTGTTAAGTATTAGTGCAATAAAGCCCTGTGGGTACCACCGTCATTTTGTCCGCAACCTATATTTCGTTGGGTCCCTCAAAGAAATACAGGTTCCAGAAGTAACTAACGTTGGTACAGACAGGGCTTTATTATTTCTGTTCTCATTTCTACCGGGACACTGAGGTTCACTTGGTTACCCCATTAGTTTAGGATAGTCTTTTTTAAGTATTAGCAACATGAGGTCTCTCAGACAACCCTAGCAAGACCTAAAAAGACTGGCAAGAAAAATGAAAAGTAGAAATGAAAAGCATCAGGTCCCTCCAAAAAGAGTCAATCATTCAGATATAGAGAATAGAAAAAATATCACTCAGATAAACAGAAATCCAGGGAGCTACTCATGCCCAACAGTTCAGAGAAAGGAGACATTAGGACAGAGATGTAATGCATGCAAGTACCTTCCTAGAGAGAGATTTGTAGATAAAAGAAAGTACTAACTTTGAAAAGTAAAACCGTCCCATCACAACAGACAAAAACACAGGTGCAACGCTGAACTTGGCCAATTTTTGGCACTTCCAATATTTAAATTCACGGTGATAGTTAGAGATCAAATAGCTGATGGGAAGAGAATTTAATTAAGAGCGCCCCCCATCAGTCTTAGTGTACACGATAAATAATGCAGGGACATGAAGTGGGTGCACCAGGACTGGGCTTTATAGGATTCCGCTATCAGCCAATAGGATGACGCGACTGGCACAAAGAGTTATTGGCATTCAGTCCACACTACATGTAGTTGCCAAACGAACCCTAACACCGCACTGGGGTTCCCCTACTGTACCTCCGATCACTGCCAGGCGATGCGTAAACGGGGTGCGGCAGAGGAGGACACCCTCAGATACGAAGAAGTGCGCCGCCTGCGTAAGCGCCCAATATCTCCTCAAAGGTCCACACCGCTGGCTGCCCCCCCCCCATCTCACGCACCAAGCGCACCTTGCCAATACACTGCTTGGCCCTCCACCAGGACATTTACCCCACTGACCTCCTTATTAGGCCTGGGTGGAGTTCACGGAATCTTGGTACGTGGAACTGCCGAAAAACCTCTGCCGTGCTACGCGGAGTTCCGCGAGCAGTGCAGCTTGACTAAGGCGTGCTGTTCGCACTGATTTCCAGCACAGTGGTTTCTCCCGCACTGTAAAATCAGCACAAACAGCATCACATGGAGCACCAGAGGGCGCTAACGTCTTCTTGCTGCTCAAGTAGATTTTCTTCTTGAGCGGCAGCTTCCTCAACTCGAGTGGCAGCTTTCCTATCGCGAGCGGTTGCAGTCTACGACAACCACTCGCGTTCCGAAATCTCCCTCGCCAGTTTAGAAATTTCTCTCACTCACCAGCTTAACCTTGGCGAGCAAGAGGAAAAAATTTAGCTGCGTGTCACTTTGCAGAGTTTTTTGGAACTCCACGCAGAGTGCGGAGTGGGGAAAACTCTGTGAAGTCCACCAGCGGAGCGAAATTCTTTGTCCACTCTTACTCCTTATACCTGCTTACAGCTGGACTCGTCCAAGTTCCCCTCTCTAGCAGTATACCTGCTCTGCCCATGGCATACCCAGTATCACTTCCAACCGTGATTGTTTGCCCCACACTGATTTCCCCTTTTCCCAAAGCCATGGGCACTCGTTTTCACTTCTTTGTTTTACTAGGGCACACAACACTTCACACCTCCCTGAAGTGCACTGAAATTATTGTAAGACCATCGAGTAAAACATGGTTAAATCAATTCCATATTTTAAAATTCCTTGACCCCAGCCACAATATTTGCATTTTTTTCCCTAATGGCACCAATTGCTGATGTCTTTTGTGTTTGCACCTTGTTTTCAAAAACTCAATAAAAATATTTAAGTGAAATGTCATGACTAGCACAACAAGTGGAAATAGATCAGATGTTATTATCACATTTTAATGTTCAATATTATTGTATTCCAGAAATTAATTTACCATTCACATGCACCAAACTCGGGGGCATATTTATACTTTTTTTGTGCCGAATTTGCATCATTTTTTTTTACGCAAATTCAGTGCAAAACTAACTCCATATTTATATTCTGGCGCTAGACCCGTCTAGCGCCAAAGTTATGGAGTTAAAATCATTTTTTGGATGTTGAAACCTACCTTGCGTCAATGAGATGCAAGGTGGGCAAAAAATGACTCTATGGCCTTAGCGTCATATTTATCCTCCCGTGCTAAAATCACACACGGGGTGGAGAAGGGGTCAAATAATGGTGCAAAGCTTGCTTTGCACCATTATTTAACACCTGGGTCAGGGCAGGCGTTAGGGGACCTGTGGGCCTATTTCCATGGTGGAACACAATGGAATAAGCCCACAGGTGCCCTCCCCAGGCCCCAGAGACACCTCCACCCACACTAGAGGGATAGAGGAGGATGGGGGACCCCATCCCAGATAAGTATAGCTAAGTACAGGTAAGTATTATTATTTATTTTTTAAGTGCCATTGGGGGCCCTGAAATGGGCCCCCCTACATGGCACTGGGTGCAATGGCCATGCCCAGGAGACCCTGGTCCCCTGTGCTGGTCACTGGGGTGGTGGGCATGACTCCTGTCTTTTCTAAGACAGGAGTCATGTGGTACGGATGGTTTTGAGTCAGAAAATGACTCTAGGCAGGTGAGAGTTTTTTTGTTCTACTCTAACCTTCCTAATGTCATTTTTTGGTGCAAAACCCCCTTCTTCCATACCACCACCCCCACCCAGCTAACGTCTTCTTTTTTTTTTTACGCTAGCCCACCCTTTGCACAGGCTTGCACCATTCCATAAATATGGCGCATATGCACAGAAATGGTGCAAGCCGGTGCTAAACCTTTTGGTACAAATCTGCGTTAGTGCAGTTTTGCATCAAAAAGTATAAATATGCCCCTCAGAGTCTGTGGCCATTGTAAGTTGAGCAATTGTAAAATGAGCAAACTCCATTCAGAACAGCATGGTGCAGGCGAGGGGGCTTTATTATTTTAAATTCCAGTTGTGCCTAAAACAAAGGGTGAACTTAGGGCTCCATAAGGCCTCTTCCAGTTGGAGGGTCCTGGCTGGGACCCTCCGGAGTCTCACAACCGGCTCCAGCTGCAAGGGAGGGGGCAGAGCTCACAGCTTGTGGTCTCTTCGCAGGGACCTCGGAGAGGCAGCGTTGGCTTTGTTCAGTCCCTGGATATGAGAGATTCACCCGTAAATAAATGAGCAGAAGCCTGGGGTGGGCGTCTGGGCTGGCACCGGGAGTAGGCCCCGCTCCACAGCTCGCGCTGTCACTCCTGCGGTCCAATTAGAGCCTGGCCAGCTCCAGCCTGGCAGTCTGGACATCTTCTGTGTAAACAGGGACACGGACCAGGGGATCCACCGAAGCTGAGCAATAATGAGTGCTCGGTCTGGGCTCTGCTGGGGCCCAGGGAAATCAGGCCCTCCCTGCTAGAGTCCAAGTGCACCTATCCGTGAGCACTGGGGTGGAAAAGAGACATGGGGAGAAAGAGAGGCATGGGGGACAGAGAGAGATAGATGCGAGAGACCACAGGAGCGCAGAGAGACATGGGGAGCAGAGAGAGACAGACCGAGAGAGAAACCACAGGAGCGCAGAGAGACATGGGGGGCAGAGAGAGACAGATGGAGAGAGACCACAGGACACAGAGAGACAGACGGAGAGAGACCACAGGAGCGCAGAGAGACACGGGGGGCAGAGAAAAATAGATGGAGAGAGAGACCACAGCAACACAGAGAGACAGGTGGGGCAGAGAGACCACAGGAGCATACATAGTGACCTGGGGGGCAGATAGACACGGGGGCACAGAGAGATATGGGGACAGAGAGAGACAGATGGAGAGACCACAGGAGCGCAGAGAGATATGGGGGTCAGAGAGAGACAGATGGAGAGAGACCACAGGAAACAGAGAGACAGACGGAGAGAGAGACCACAGGAGCGCAGAGAGACATGGGGGGCAGAGAGAGACAACAGGAACATAGAGAGACAGGTCGGGCAGAGAGAAACCAAAGGAGTATGCATAGTGACCTGGAGGGCAGATAGACACGGGGACACAGAGAGACATGGGGAGGAGGAGAGACACGGGGGGACAGAGCACCACGGGAACCAGAGAGACATGGGGAGGCAGAGAGACATGGGAGCAGAGAGAGACAGATGGAGAGAGAGAGAGACCATAGGAGCACAGAGAGATATGGGGGGCAGAGAGAGACATGGGGAGAGAGAGAGCTAGGCCACAGGAGCCCAGAGAGCTATGGGGGACAGAGAGAGACAGATGGAGAGAGAGACCACAGGAGCGCAGAGTGATATGGGGACAGAGAGAGACAGATGGAGAAACCACAGGAACGCAGAGAGATATTGGCGGGGGGGGGGGGCAGAGAGGGACAGATGGAGAGAGAGACCACATGAACACAGTGGGACATGGGGGGCAGAGAGAGACCACAGGAGCATACATAGAGACCTGGGGGGCAGATAGACACGGGGGCACAGAGAGACATGGGGACGAAGAGAGACACGGGGGGACAGAGAACCACGGGGGACAGAGAGACATGGGGAGGCAGAGGGACATGGGAAGTAGAGAGACACATCTGGAGAGAGAGACTAGAAAGAGAGAGACACTGGGCCAGAGAGACAAGGGCAGACAGAGAGACACACAAGAGGAACCGCTAGAGGGGGCTCAGTAGAAAATCCGAGTGAGAGGAAGGGTGAGAGGGGAAAGGGGAGGCACAAAGAGATTTAGAGAGAGACAGATTTTCAGCAAGAGACAATGCGAGTGGACGCCACAGCAAGTGAAAGAGGCAGAGGATGAAGAAGAGTGTGCGGGAAAGAGGAAGAGACGGAGAGTGAGAGAATGGGAGAGGGACGAAAAGAGAAGTGAGACACGGAGGAAAGAAGAGAGAGACACCGAACAATCAGAGTGAAGAAGTGTAAGAAAAGCGAGAGAACTGGTAACAGATGCGATGAGACAAAGAATGGAAGAGAGTGAGAAGGGAAGGGAGAGGAGGAGGAATAGAGAGAGAACATTAACAATCCTGTTCTACAACCTGAACTGTAGAATCAAAACAGAAACTATCAGGAAAGCACAAGCAAAGGAGACAGGAACTCCCAGCACGGAGTATGAGGCATAACATCGAAGAGGACAGTTCCAAAAAAGAAACCAGGAATAAACAAACCAGCGCTAAGAAGGCTCCACACTAGGCACCTTCAAGGCAACCCACCAGCAGAGAGAAGCATCTAAGCACACACCAGAGGACGCCCGAGGAAAGCACAAATGACCGGAAGAAAACCCGTTGCTAGACCAGAATTCCAGAAATATGAGCGGAATCCCAGCCTCGGCCTCCTCCTGCCACTCATAAGGGGGTGAAGCCTTGCCCTGTCTGCCAGGTCAATCCTGAACAACTTCCGGAAAGAGGAAACTACTCTCCTCGTGAACCACCGTGATACCAAACACTTCCAGAGAAAGCCTCTCCTCTTCCACCCACCCACACAATGTAACCACCTGAAGAGAGTCCTTCCACCTCCACCCACACAGTGAAACCACCCGAAGAGTCCATCCAACTCCACCCACACAGTGTAACTACCTGAAGAGAGTCCTTCCACCTCCACCCACACAGTGAAACCACCTGAAGAGTCCATCCAACTCCACCCACACAGTGTAACCACCTGAAGAGAGTCCTTCCTTCTCCACCCACACAGTGAAACCACCTGAAGAGTCCTTTCACCTTCACCCACACAGTATAACCACTCGAAGAGAGTCCTTCCTCCTCCGCCCACACAATGTAACCACCAAACGTGAGTCCTTCCTCTTCCACCCACACAGCATAACCACCTGAAAAGAGTCCTTCCATCCCTCCACCCACACAGTGTAACCACCTGAAGAGAGTCCTTCCACCTCCATCCACACAGTGAAACCACCCAAAGAGTCCATCCAACTCCACTCACACATGGTAACCACCTGAAGAGAGTCCTTCCTCCCCCGCCCACACATTGATACCACCCTAAAAGAGTCCTTCCACCTCCACCAACACAGTCAAACCACCGAAGAGTCCATCCAACTCCACCCACACAGTGTAACCACTCGAAGAGAGTCCTTCCTCCTCCGCCCACACAATGTAACCACCAAACGGGAGTCCTTCCTCTTCCACCGACACACAATATAACCACCCAAAGAGAGTCCTTCCACCTCCACACACACAGTGTAACCACCTGAAGAGAGTCCTTCCTCCTCCACCCACACAGTGTAACCACCTGAAGAGAGTCCTCCACCCACTAGTAGGCTACTTGTAAACTGCCTGGAAGCATGGTGTTTAATCCCTGCGTCCCCATTGGGCTACTTTGTGTGCTCATCTTTGGAACCTGTTTCTCTGTCCTCACTGACAGTGCCCACTCCCACGGTCTAGTCACCAATATGTAGTATAAGTGTAAAGTCATAGCGTTTAGAGCAGGTAGTGCTGTATTTCAATCTTGTGTTTCCAACTTTACCAAATTGTTTGACCTTGGGAAAATCATGCCCTCCATGTACCTCTGTCTACTGACCTGGCATGTGTGCACTATGAGTGAGGCTCAGTGGAAGAAGTAAACTACAGAGCTTTTCCCAGCATGCACCTGGGGTTAACAGCAGGTCCAACCTTTCCCTGTTGTGCCTCCAAGGGCGACCATGTCCCCGAGACTGCATTGCTCAGGGCCCCACCTGTGCTGCAGCCCCCCCCACCACAGACAGGCACCTCTTTCACAGCTCACATCTGGTTGAAACAGTGAGATGCTGAGACCGTGCTAGGTGCTCACGGAGGCCCCCCCCAGGCCGGTAGTTATGAGCAGGCACAAGCCAGACATTTGGTATCATCAGCAGAGTGCGGGGACGGGGCAGACCACCCAAATGTGGGACAAACCTTCATTTGTTGTCATCAGGGGGCATATGCTGCCTGAGCGTCACTCTTTGTGATACGCAGACAGTGGAAATACAAAATCATATCTATGAGGCCAGGCAAAGCCACTTTGCGTGACATGGAGTGAGGCAAAGCAATGCAAATCGCTGCTGTGTCTTGCTCTGCTCTCAGGTGGTGTACCGTGGGCTTTGTAGTGAGTGTTCCTACGCAACACCCATGGATTTTGATGTTTCCTGAGACTTACAAAACCATGCAAACTTAGGGATGTTCCAAACCTTACACCTCCCGAGGTGAGGCGTAACAAGGAGAAATATCTTTTGATTTTTCCTCTTTCCATGTGATAGGAAACTCCTCTCAGGATTGTTTTTTTCAAGAAGGTGCCCGAAGAGGTAACCTTGCACCATGGTACAAAGGTGCCTGTGTTGGGGCTAGGCAGCTGAAATGGTGCCAGTGCAGGGGAGGAGAGGAATATATCATATTGTAAAAATATGGTGCATTCCTGCCCTATCACTTTGGCGTAGGGCAGCATAGCAGGGGGACTTGCTGCACTGCCCTACACCAAATCCTCATAAATGAGGACCCAGGTGTCTGAGCTCGGCTGAAGGGAGATAACTCCTTTCAGAACACCCCTGTCTGTTAAGTGAAAGTCCAGGACTGGAGGTGGTGTGTCCTGATGACTTGGAGTCCTCCCGGCTCAGTGATTTAATGCACGCTGCTGACATCGGCTGTGATCTGCAGGTCAGGAGCTTGTCTCTGCAAGGGAGACTCAGACTTGCATGCCCCTGAAGTCTTGCTTACATTGGGCTTTACCATCCGTTATTTACAGAGCTTAGATAGGTATAGTCCAGCTCGAGGCACTCATTAAACATTATTGTTAGCGCACGTGCACTTTGTGAAAGATATTGAGTGACAGGTGGCCTTTTAATTGAATAAATGCAAAGCAAAAACTCTTATCTAGCACTTGCATAGGTAGAGCCCTGACCTCTCCCTTGTGCCAGGGCCTTTTCTCTTTCATCATTAGCCCATCACGCCTTCCTCTCCCTTCGTACCCTCCCAGGCTCCATCTCCACCTGTGTCCTCTCTTTTCCTTTGCTGCTTGTCTCCTCGCCTCTTCCATCCACCTGATGTCTTCACCTTCATCCTACGCCCTTCCTTTGTCTCTCCACCCCTTTTTCCTCTCAGCCCTCTTTTGTCCACTCTCGCCCACCCTTTCATTCTGCTCCTCTCGCTTGTCTGGTCACCCCTACCCCTTCCTCTCTCAGCTGCCCACGTCCTCCCTCTCTCTAACTCCTCACCCACTTCCAGGAGCTTCTCCACACTCCCTTCCCCTCCATCTGCTAGGAGGGACACCTGCTGAGGGTGCAGAAAGCGCACTCACAATCAGATATTGTCAACAGATTGCAGAATTTTTGCACTTTTATATAGCACCAACTGGACCCCAAGGTATTGGAGCGCTTTACACGAGCACCAGTCACATTACACAAGGACACATTTATTTTTGGTAGGCATGGGGAGATTCAGTGATTTTCCCAGAATCACAGGGTGTTGAGCTGTCTCTGAGGCTCAAACCTGGTTCCCCAGCTCCAGGGTCGGCAGCTCTGGCACTTACTCCACATCCTGTCCCCCAAAGTGACTGCCCAGTAAACATCATTTGTGGTGAAGGGGCAGAGTCGGTGTCTCCCTAAGGCGATGATAAAGCAGGGGGTGGAATACCAGGTTCCCAGAGCACAGTTCCTAAAAAAAGAAGTGGGGGGACTAGCCAAGTTAGGCAGTATGCATGTGACATCATGGTGTGTGACATTACAGCGCAACATTACATGATCACAGGAAGTGACATCACAAGAAGTGACATCAGATCTTAACTCTTCATACAAGTTTTGCAGGTATCTCATGAGTACATTTGAGCGCGTTCTGAGATTTAACAAATTAGATTTTGTTTCTGGTTTGTGCCAAAATCATGATGCAACCTGACACAATATGTGGTCCTCAATTTATAAAAAATTTTTAAAACTCTGCCCAAAGTTGTTTGCAACAAGGAGAAATGTAGCAGTAAATCTATTTTGCTTAATTGGTTGCAAAGTCAATCAATCAATTAGTGTTTATAAAGCGCAGCTTCTCACCCACAAGTGTCTCAAGGCGCTGGAAGGGGGTGACGTGTAGCGTCCATTGGTAAGGTGGGTCTTAAAAAAGCCAAGTCGTCAGTTCCTTTGTGAAGTTGAGGAGGGGGGTGGTTTCTCTGATGTGGAGTGGAAGGGTGTTCCGGGTGGTGGTAGCGAGGTAGGAAAAGGAGCGGCCTCCTTTTCTGGTTTTCCTGATGCGGGGTACTTTGCTTGTTCAGGTAGGCTGGTCCGGTGTTGTGGAGGGCTTTGTGTGTGTGGGTGAGGATCTTGAAGGTGATTCCTTTCTCTATGGGAAGCCAGTGTAGTGTGCAAGGGTGTTGCGAGATGTGGCAGTGTCGAGGCAGGTGGAGGACCAGTCTGGCGATGGCGTTCTGGACGTTCTGTAGTTTTCTTGTGAGATTCTTGTTGATTCCGGTGTAGAGTGTGTTGCCGTAGTCCAGTCTGCTGGTGATGAGGGCATGTGTGACAGTCTTTCTGTGTTCGAGGGGGATCTATTTGAAAGTCTTGCGTAGGAGGTGTACGGTGCAGAAGCAGGTGGAGGTGACAGAGTTGATTTGGTAGTTCATGTTGAGTTTGGAGTCCAGGATGATTCAGAGGTTGCGGGCTTGGTTTGTGGGGGTGGGTGGGTTTCCGAGGGTGGCTGGCCACCAAGAAATGCTCCACGCGTTGGGTTGAGGACCCGTGATGAGTGCGTCTGTCTTGTTGAGTTGAAGGCAGCTGTTTCTCATCCAGTTGGCGATTACCTCCATGCCTTTGTGGAAGTTGTGTCTGGCTGTGGTGGTTTTGTTAGATAGGGAGAGGATGAGTTGGGTGTCGTTGGCATAGGTGATGATGTTGATTCCATAGCTTATGACAATGGCGGCCAGCGGGGCCATGTAGATGTTGAACAGCATGAGGCTGATGGAGGATCCCTGGGGAACTCTGCAGGTGGTAGGTGTAGGGCTCGCGAGGAAGGGGGTGAGTCTCACTCGTTGAGTTCTGCCAAAGAGGAAGAATTGGATCCAGTTGAGGGCCTTGTCTCTGATGCCAGCGTGGAGAAGTCTGCATATCAGGGTGTGGTGGGAGACTGTGTCGAAGGCCGCCGAGAGGTCTAGCAGGATGAGTGCTGCCGTCTTTCCCTTGTCCAGCAGGGAGGGGATGTCATCTGTTGTGGCCAGGAGGGCCATTTTGGTGCTGTGGTTTTTCCTGAATCCGGATTGGGAGATGTCAAGGATGTTGTGGTCTTCGATAAAAGTGGTGAGTTGGCTGTTGACTGCTTTTTCGATGACTCGCAGGAAATGGGAGTAGGAAGATGGTTATGAAGTTTATGAAGTCAGTGGGGTCTGCCTAGGGTTTCTTGAGGAGGGGGTTGATCTTGGTGTGTTTCCAGTCGTCGGGGAAGGAGGCGGCAGGTAGGGAGCGGTTGTTGGTGAGGCAGAGCTTGGGGGTGATGGTATCCGCTGCTCTGTTGAAGATGTGGTGGGGGCATGGGTCCGTGGGGGCCCATGAGTGTATGGACTTCATTGTTTTTAGTGTGTCTTTGTATGGTGGTGAGAGGGGTCCAGTTGGTGATTGTTGGTTTGTCGGTGTCGGGTGTTGATGGAAGGGGTTCTGCACGTAGGCTGTCCTCATTGAAGCTGTCATAGATGGTCTTGATTTTGTTGTGAAAGTAGGTGAAGAGTCTGTTGCATACATCTTGAGAGGGTGGGATGTCCGTTGTTTCACTGTTGGGTTGGGCAAGCTCCTTGATGATGCTGAAGAGTTCCTTGCTGTTGTGGGCATGTGAGGAGATTCTCTCTAGTATAGCTTTATTTCTGGTGCTCCTGATGAGTTGGTGGTGCGATATTGTGGCAGCTCTGAAGTTGTTTTGGGCTTCTGTGGATTTGGTGTTTCTCCAGATTTTCTCGAGGCGACGATAGGTGCGTCTGGATTCCTGGAGTTCTGGGGTTAACCAGCTGGCTTTCTTGGCGTGGGTGCTGCTGTTTCTTTTGAGGGAGGCTATTGTGTTAGCGCAGTTGGCGATCCATTTCTGAAAGGTGCATGCTACGGTGTTCGGGTCATCGTTGTGTGCGAATGGTGGGGGCGGAGTTGGCTAGGGCGACAGTGAGCTGGTCGTCAGTGATTTATGTCCAGCTTCTATGTGGTGGTTGGTGCTGGGGTCTGCTGATGGTGGGTGTGGTGAATGTGATATGTATGCATCAGGGGTCTGCCCATGGGAGTTTGGAGGTGTGACTGAAAGTGATGGAGGTTCCTGTTGTGAAAATAGGGTGAAGGGTGTGTCCTGCTGAATGCGTTGGTTCCGTCACGATCTGTCAAAGCCCTATGTTGTGAAGGTTGTCTAGGAGGGAGGCGGTGTTGGGGTCTTGAAGGTTGTCGAGGTGGAAGTTGAGGTCTCCCAGCAGGGTGTAGTTGGTGACTGCGATGGCTTGTGTGGTGATGCAGTTGGTGATGGAGTCGGTGAAGGGTGCTCGGGGTCCTGGTGGGAGGTAGATGAGGGTTCACCTGAGGGTGGATGTCGGGCTGGTCTGTAGTTTGAAGTGTAGGTTTTCCATTAGGCTTGTGGAGTTTTCTGAGTCTTCAGAGTGTATGCTCCAACGGAGGTTGGACCTGTGGACGATGGCGATTCCTCCGCTTGGTGATCTTGTATCCTTGGGGAATGGAGATTGGCGATGGTGATGTCCGGGCCTGAGGTGGTATTGGTCCAGGTCTCGGTGAGGAAAGCGACATCCGAGGTGGTGCTGTCAAAGAGGTCCCAGATTTCTGTAGCGTGTTTATAGAGGGAGCGGATGTTGAGGAGAATGCACTTCAGAGTTTGTGGCGTCAGTGTGTTGTTGCGGATGGGTTGCGCTGGGTCCACAGTCTTAGTGGAGATGTGGGTTTGGGGGCAGCGGAGGCAACTGAAGGATCCATAAGTGTCAGCTGGTGATGCCTGCTTACAGTTGTTCTTACGTCCTGGATTGAGTGCGATGACTGCTGCTGGCATGTATAGGTGGAGGGTGGCAGGTCCAGGGGTCCTGGCACTGGTCGCGGTTGGGTCACGGACGGGCGCAGACGGGCTTGCCTTAGGTGCGCCTTCAACGTGCCAGCGGCGCGACCGCGCAGCATATGAAATTAAGTAGGCAGGGAGGGGGGACCAGAGGGCAGCTGAGAGGCAGGAGCGGGAAACTGCGCGAAAAGGTGGGTGGGCCGCAGGGTAGCAGCGGCAGGGAGAATGAGAGAGAGGAGAGCGCGAGAGAAGCGAGAATGAGAGGAATGATAGGGAAAACGAGTGTGCATTTTGAAATATTGTATGGGGTTAAGGCACCTGCTGCAGAGATCGTGCGTGCCCAGTAAATACCAGGGAACAATATTAATGATAAGAAAGCTTTGGAGGGTAACACCTTTGCTGGAGAGACCTGTATTTTCTCTAGTCTCAGTTTTAAATCAAGGTCTCCTGCAAACATCTGCAGATGAAGATTTTTATTTTATTTTGCTAGGTGAGTTACAGGCATAGTTATGTTACTTGCAGTTCATAAACTGTACTCCTTCTGCTTAAGCAGAGCAAGCTAAGTAGGAAATGTGACTGCTACACCTTGTAGTCCTCACTATCTTATGTAACACATCTTGTACATTGATTTACACATTTATAGAATTTATTGTAAATGTATAATGTTTAGTGCTGATGTAAAGTGCTCTGACTCCCTTCATTGGGATGAGTTGCTCAATAAAAGAAATAAAACAAAATAGTGGTATTTAAGATGTTATTTGTCTAAATACTGGGACAGACCAACACATCTGACCTTCTTGCAGTCCTGCATATCTCATATACAGGGGCTAAACACTGTAAAACGTGAACCTCTGTTAGATATTTGTGAAGTGATAACAAGGTGTGCGTCTTTGTTACACTTCCCTTGCACTTGCATCTAGGTGTGAGGATCAGATAGCTCTCGGTCATGAGAGTGTAACAATAGCAGGGCTGGCGGCCCTTTAATTCCACCTTTGTTATGGGCACAACAGGAGTCTGAAACATGAAAGCCCCTTTGCCCCCTGCAGGTTGCTGCTCCAAACAAGAGCAGACAAGGTGCAGGCGCTGCTGAATGTGACCTGTGTCTGAAAATTACACCAGGACATGGTCAGAATATTTCAGTGGGTCCCACTTCTTGCAGGGTGGAGGGCGTCCAGCCTGTGAAAATAGTGGGTGGATCCCGTGCACCTGTGTGTACCCGTGACTGGTGCCCTGCAGGTACCTCCTGCTGGGGCAGAGCCAGGGGGGCAAACAGTTGATGCTGGCAGGGCTGGGGCAGTCCTACTCCGTGGGAGGGGCTCTGTGCTGAGACGGATCGAGTTCAGTGCCCGGGGAGGGCAGGGGCTGTCAGACACCGGCCCCCATGTGCCTCTTATCAGACAGATGGGTCAATACTGTCCTAGTAATGGCCTTGGGGCTGGGACAGTGTGTGTGCAGGGAGCCGTGGTCGTCTGCTGATGTGTGTGCACAGAAATGTGCATTCATGAATCTAGCTTTAATTCATGTGCACTGCCACCAGGCCTGAACGCGTACAATGAGCCATGTGCACCCAAATGTGCATTAATGAATCTAGCTTTAATTCATGTGCACTGCCACCAGGCCTGGACGCGTACAATGAGCCATGTGCATTAATGAATCTAGCTTTAATTTATGTGCACTGCCACCAGGCCTGGACGCGTACAATGAGCCATGTGCACCCAAATGTGCATTAATGAATCTAGCTTTAATTTATGTGGTCTGCCACCAGGCCTGGACGCGTACAATGAACCATGTGCATTCATGAATCTAGCTTTAATGCATGCGCACTGCCACCTGGACGCGTACAATGAGCCATGTGCATCCAAATGTGCATTAATGAATCTAGCTTTAATTTATGTGCACTGCCACCAGGCCTGGACGCGTACAATGAGCCATGTGCATGAATGAATCTAGCTTTAATTTATGTGCACTGCCACCAGGCCTGGATGCGTACAATGAGTCATGTGCATCCAAATGTGCATTAATGAATCTAGCTTTAATTTATGTGCACTGCCACCAGGCCTGGACGCGTACAATGAGCCATGTGCACCCAAATGTGCATTAATGAATCTAGCTTTAATTTATGTGGTCTGCCACCAGGCCTGGACGCGTACAATGAACCATGTGCATTCATGAATCTAGCTTTAATGCATGCGCACTGCCACCTGGACGCGTACAATAAGCCATGTGCATCCAAATGTGCATTAATGAATCTAGCTTTAATTTATGTGCACTGCCACCAGGCCTGGACGCGTACAATGAGCCATGTGCATTAATGAATCTAGCTTTAATTTATGTGCACTGCCACCAGGCCTGGACGCGTACAATGAGCCATGTGCATCCAAATGTGCATTAATGAATCTAGCTTTAATTTATGTGCACTGCCACCAGGCCTGGACGCGTACAATGAGCCATGTGCATTAATGAATCTAGCTTTAATTTATGTGCACTGCCACCAGGCCTGGACGCGTACAATGAGCCATGTGCATCCAAATGTGCATTAATGAATCTAGCTTTAATTTATGTGCACTGCCACCAGGCCTGGACACGTACAATTTGCCATGTGTACCCAAATGTGCATTAATGAATCTAGCTTTAATTTATGTGCACTGCCACCAGGCCTGGACACGTACAATTTGCCATGTGCACCCAAATGTGCATTAATAAATCTAGCTTTAATTTATGTGCACTGCCACCAGGCCTGGACGCGTACAATGAGCCATGTGCATCCAAATGTGCATTAATGAATCTAGCTTTAATGTATTTGCACCACCACCGAGCCTGGATGCGTGTAGTGAGCCATGTGCATCCAACTGTGCATTAATGAATCTAGCTTTAATTTATGTGGTCTGCCACCAGGCCTGGACGCGTACAATGAACCATGTGCATTCATGAATCTAGCTTTAATGCATGTGCACTGCCACCTGGACGCGTACAATAAGCCATGTGCATCCAAATGTGCATTAATGAATCTAGCTTTAATTTATGTGCACTGCCACCAGGCCTGGACGCGTACAATGAGCCATGTGCATTAATGAATCTAGCTTTAATTTATGTGCACTGCCACCAGGCCTGGACGCGTACAATGAGCCATGTGCATCCAAATGTGCATTAATGAATCTAGCTTTAATTTATGTGCACTGCCACCAGGCCTGGACGCGTACAATGAGCCATGTGCATTAATGAATCTAGCTTTAATTTATGTGCACTGCCACCACGCCTGGACGCGTACAATGAGCCATGTGCATCCAAATGTGCATTAATGAATCTAGCTTTAATTTATGTGCACTGCCACCAGGCCTGGACACGTACAATTTGCCATGTGCACCCAAATGTGCATTAATGAATCTAGCTTTAATTTATGTGCACTGCCACCAGGCCTGGACACGTACAATTTGCCATGTGCACCCAAATGTGCATTAATAAATCTAGCTTTAATTTATGTGCACTGCCACCAGGCCTGGACGCGTACAATGAGCCATGTGCATCCAAATGTGCATTAATGAATCTAGCTTTAATGTATTTGCACCACCACCGAGCCTGGATGCGTGTAGTGAGCCATGTGCATCCAACTGTGCATTAATGAATAGAGCTGTAATGTAAGTGCAGTATCACACTACTCTGCACACTAAGGCCAAAAACATTGTCAAAGTGAATGGTTTGATTAGATGAGACCTAGTACCTTTGCCAATGCTTGTTTATGCCTAATAGTCTGTGATCAAACGTTGAGGTATTGAACTGAATTTATTCCCAGATTCAATAGCTTCATCGTTATTGTTTGAAGTGGGAGCTGCTGGGTTTTACTGTTTCATCAAATCCTGCACCAGTTGAAAGAGTTTTGCCTTTTTTTCTTCTGTGTTCCTCTTATAACTATTGTCCCTGTGGTGTCAAGATTATTTTGAAAGTATTTAAATACACTTTCAATCAATCAACCAGTCATTTATAAAGCGCAGCAAATCACCTGTGAGACTCTCAAGGCGCTGGGGATGCTACCTGCTTCGTGGTGCTCTGTTCATTTGAACAGCCAGGTCTTGACTCCTTTCCTGAATTCCCGGAGCGATGCGGCAGTTCTGATGTGCAGGGGGGGTCGTTCCAAGCTTTTCTCACCAGGCGTGAGAAGGAGAATACTCTGCTGTCGCTTTGGCAGATCCAGGGGCTGTCTGCAAAGAAGAGGGAGGCGGATCGTAGGTATCTGGTCAGTTAGTGGAAGGTTATTCATTTGTTGATGTATGCAGGGCTCTGTATGCGTGGGTCAGCACCTTGAACTGGCATGTCTTCTGGATCGGGGGCCAGTGTAGTTTCTTGAGGTGCGGTGTGATGTGGGTTCTTCTGGGGAAGTTGAGGATGAGTCTTGCTGCTGAGTTTTGTATTGTCTGTAGTCTCTTCAGGAAGCGTGCATTCATTCCTTCGTAGAGTGTGTTCCCATAACCCCGACTGCTGGTGACGAGATTCTGTGTGACGGTCCCTCTGGTGTTGACCGGGATGCACCTGAAGATCTTGCAGAGCATGCATATGGTGTGGAAGCAGAAGGATGAGACTGCATCCATCTGTTTCTTCATAGATACCTTGCTGTCCAGATGATGCCGAGGTTGGGGGTGTGGTCTGTCGGGTGGGAAATGGGCCAAGTTTAGCAGGCCACCATGCATCGTTCCATAAAAGATGGGTACTTCTGTCTTGTCCGAGTTAAGCTTAAGGCAGTTGTCCTTCATCCAGTCAGAAATCTTCATCATGTATCTGTGGAAGTGGTGGTGGAGGTACCTTCTGACAGCGAGAGGATGAGTTGACTGTCATCGATGTAAGATATGATGTTGAGACTGTGCGATCTGATGGTGATGGCCAGAGGGGTCATGTATGTGTTGAAGAAGGTGGAACTGAGGGTCGATCTTTGTGGACGCCATAGATTATCTTCTTGGGTCTTGAGATGAATGGTGTGAGACGGATTCCCTGGGTTCTTCCAGTGAGGTCTGAGGCAATCCATTTGAGGGTGTCTACTTGGATTCCGATGTAGTGGAGTCTGTTGATCAAGATGTGATGTGAGACATCGTCGAAGGTGGCTAACTGGTCCAGGAGGATGAGGGCTTCAAATTTGCCATGGTCTAGGAGGGCCCTAATGTCATTGGTGGCTGGATCATGGCTGTCTCTGTACTATGGTTGGCTCGTAATCTGGATTGAGAGGGAACCAGGAGGTTGTAGTGTTCCAGGTCTTCAGTGAGTTGCTGGTTTATTGCATTCTTGAGGACCTTCACTGGAAAGGGAAGCATGGAGATTTGTTCGTAGTTCTTCGGTTTTGCTGGGTCCGGGGTGGGTTTCTTCAGGAGCGTCCTCACTTCAGTGTATTTCCAGTCCTCAGGGAAGGACAGCAATGTGATCTAGTTGGTTTACCTTTTCAACTTTACCCCTGTGGTTTGGAGTGAGTTGCTTCCTCTTTTGTTTATTTGTAAAGGCTTGAGAAATGTTGTAAGTACACTCTTTGATCTGTGATGCTGGGTGTTGTGCCCTCTCCTTTTGTGTATATGTTTCCATTTATTCAAGATGTTTCAATAAAAGCGGTACTCAGACTCCTTCTAGTGCTCATTTGCCCCTAAGATTCCCTTTTCTCACATATTAATACTCGTTTTTGCACAGTGCTTCATACCGCACTTCTGCTGTTTCTAAGCACAGTACATAACACTCCCATTTACCACTTGTCCTGAGGGGAATGATTTGGCCAGGGAGGTGGTGGGGAAAGTTGTGGTATTAGCAGCAGTGTGCAGGTGAAGATATGAACTGGGGGGGGGGGGGGTTGCAATACATGTTCCCCCCACTCTGCTGCACTGGTAGACACACCTAAGCCGACTTTACTTGCTAGATTTTCCTACTAGCAAAATCAGATTGGGTGTCCTCACAACCAAAGGATCCAGGTGGTGCCACCCCTGGGTGCTTGCCATTGGTTAGAGTGGTATCAATCAATCAGTCAAGGATTTATAAAGCACAGCTTGTTTCATGGTGATCCCTTCATTCGAACAGCCAAGTCTTGAGTACTTTCTGAAAATGCTGGAGTAATGAGGCGTCCTGAGGTGCAGGGGAAGGTCGTTCCATTCTTTGGCCACCAGGTGAGAGAAGGAGCGTCCTCCACTGTTGCTTTGGTGGATCCAAGGAGTATCTGTGAGGAGGAGGGAGGCGGATCGTAGGTGTCTGGTTGGTTGTTGGAAGGTCAAGCATTTCTTTATATGCGTTTGTTAAAGTTAGTATATACCGGGAGATACCACCCTGCTTGACTCGTAACCAGGGCCTTAATGGTACTTGATTTTACCAAACTTTGGAAGGATTGAAGGCTAAGTCTGCCTTGGTGGTTTCGAAGTTTTAACATGGCAGTCACCAGTTTTTTTTTTTAATTCCTTCTCTGTGTTTGAACTGTAATCAGAGCAGAGTTTGACATTTTCTTTAAGAGGCCTGTAGTCTGCATTGAGACCTGTTTTGTACCCTGAGTTTTGACTGTGTTCTCTCAGTAGCCATAGTGTGGTTGTCTTTCTGTCTCCTCACTGTTTGGGGTATGTGCTCTGTGTGGTACGTGGTTGAGTGTAGGTGGTTTTGGGATTCTTGTTTAGTACAACAAATGTGTTGTTTTACACCGCAGATTGGTCAACAGTGGAAGTGGTGGGTCTGTTAACTCTGACTGCTTGAATTATTTTTGTTGGTAGGTCTGTGATGGTCTATAGTATCACACTGCTTTCTTTGTGGTGCTGTGTGTGATTTGTGCAGTGGAGGCTAGTGTATTTTGGTCAAAGTGGTGAGTCTGTGAGATCTGACTGCTGGGTGGTGGGTGGTGTTCATTGGTAGGTCTGTGAAGTCTGTAGTATCCCACTGCTTCCTTTGTGAGACTGTGTGTGATTTGCCCAGAGGCAGTGTAGTTGTGGTCAGAGTGGTGGGTATGTGAGCTTTGACTGGATGGTGTTTGTTGGTAGGTCTGTGATGGTCTGTTACATCACACTGCTTTCTTTGTGGTGCTGTGTGTGATTTGTCCAGTGTAGGGTAGTGTTTTGTGGTCAGTGTTGGGTCTGTGAGTTCTGACAACCTGGACAGTCTGTTAATAGGTCTGTGATGGTCTGTAGAACTGCGGGTCTGTGATCACTGACTGCCTCGATAGTGTTTGTTGGGAGATTTGTGATGGTCTGTAGTATCACACTGCTCTCTTTATGCTGTTGTGTGGGATATGTCCAGGGGCATTGTAGTCAGAGTGGTGGGCCTGTGAGCTCTGACTCTCTGGATAGTGTTTGTTGGCAGGTATGTGATGGTCTGTAGTATCACACTGCTTCCTTTGTGGGCCTGTGTGTTACTTGTTCAGTACAGGGTAGTAAAGCTGGGGTCAGAGTGGTGGGTCTGTGAGCTCTGACTGCCTGGATAGTGTTCATTGGTAGGTCTGTGATGGTCTGTAGTACCACACTGCTTCCTTTGTGGGTCTGTGTGTAATTTGTCCAGGGGTAGTGTATTGTAGTCTGAGCTGTGTCTGAATGCCTGGATGGTGTTTGATATTAGGCCTGTGATGGTCTGTAATATCACACTGCTTCCTTTGAGGGCTGTGTGTGATTTGTCCAGGGGTAGTGTATTGTAGTCAGAGTTGTGTCTGACTGCCTGGGTGGTGTTTGTTGGTAGGTCTGTGATGGTCAGTCAGAGCTGTGTCTGACTGCCTGGGTGGTGTTTGTTGTTAGGCCTGTGATGGTCTGTAATATCACACTGCTTCCTTTGTAGGTCTGTGTGTGATTTGTCCAGGGGTAGTGTATTGTAGTCAGAGTTGTGTCTGACTGCCTGGGTGGTGTTTGTTGGTAGGTCTGTGATGGTCAGTCAGAGCTGTGTCTGACTGCCTGGGTGGTGTTTGTTGTTAGGCCTGTGATGGTCTGTAATATCACACTGCTTCCTTTGTGGGTCTGTGTGTAATTTGTCCAGGGGTAGTGTATTGTAGTCTGAGCTGTGTCTGAATGCCTGGATGGTGTTTGTTGGTAGGCCTGTGATGGTCTGTAATATCACACTGCTTCCTTTGAGGGCTGTGTGTGATTTGTCCAGGGGTAGTGTATTGTAGTCAGAGTTGTGTCTGATTGCCTGGGTGGTGTTTGTTGGTAGGTCTCCAATGGTCTGTAGTATCACACTGCTTCCTTTGTGGGCCTGTGTGTTACTTGTCCAGTACAGGGTAGTGAAGCTGTGGTCAGAGTGGTGGGTCTGTGAGCTCTGACTGCCTGGATGGTGTTCATTGGTAGGTCTGTGATGGTCTGTAGTACCACACTGCTTCCTTTGTGGGTCTGTGTGTAATTTGTCCAGGGGTAGTGTATTGTAGTCTGAGCTGTGTCTGAATGCCTGGATGGTTTTTGTTATTAGGCCTGTGATGGTCTGTAATATCACACTGCTTCCTTTGTGGGTCTGTGTGTGATTTGTCCAGGGGTAGTGTATTGTAGTCAGAGTTGTGTCTGACTGCCTGGGTGGTGTTTGTTGGTAGGTCTGTGATGGTCAGTCAGAGCTGTGTCTGCTTCCTGGGTGGTGTTTGTTGTTAGGCCTGTGATGGTCTGTAATATCACACTGCTTCCTTTGTGGGTCTGTGTGTAATTTGTCCAGGGGTAGTGTATTGTAGTCTGCGCTGTGTCTGAATGCCTGGATGGTGTTTGTTATTAGGCCTGTGATGGTCTGTAATATCACACTGCTTCCTTTGTGGGTCTGTGTGTGATTTGTCCAGGGTAGTGTATTGTAGTCAGAGTTGTGTCTGACTGCCTGGGTGGTGTTTGTTGTTAGGCCTGTGATGGTCTGTAATATCACACTGCTTCCTTTGTGGGTCTGTGTGTAATTTGTCCAGGGGTAGTGTATTGTAGTCTGCGCTGTGTCTGAATGCCTGGATGGTGTTTGTTATTAGGCCTGTGATGGTCTGTAATATCACACTGCTTCCTTTGTGGGTCTGTGTGTGATTTGTCCAGGGGTAGTGTATTGTAGTCAGAGTTGTGTCTGACTGACTGGGTGGTGTTTGTTGGTAGGTCTGTGATGGTCAGTCAGAGCTGTGTCTGACTGCCTGGGTGGTGTTTGTTGTTAGGCCTGTGATGGTCTGTAATATCACACTGCTTCCTTTGTGGGTCTGTGTGTAATTTGTCCAGGGGTAGTGTATTGTAGTCTGAGCTGTGTCTGAATGCCTGGATGGTGTTTGTTGGTAGGCCTGTGATGGTCTGTAATATCACACTGCTTCCTTTGAGGGCTGTGTGTGATTTGTCCAGGGGTAGTGTATTGTAGTCAGAGTTGTGTCTGATTGCCTGGGTGGTGTTTGTTGGTAGGTCTCTAATGGTCTGTAGTATCACACTGCTTCCTTTGTGGGCCTGTGTGTTACTTGTCCAGTACAGGGTAGTGAAGCTGTGGTCAGAGTGGTGGGCCTGTGAGCTCTGATTCCCTGGATAGTGTTTGTTGGTAGGTCTCTAATGGTCTGTAGTATCACACTGCTTCCTTTGTGGGCCTGTGTGTTACTTGTCCAGTACAGGGTAGTGAAGCTGTGGTCAGAGTGGTGGGTCTCTGAGCTCTGACTGCCTGGATGGTGTTCATTGGTAGGTCTGTGATGGTCTGTAGTACCACACTGCTTCCTTTGTGGGTCTGTGTGTAATTTGTCCAGGGGTAGTGTATTGTAGTCTGAGTTGTGTCTGAATGCCTGGATGGTGTTTGTTATTAGGCCTGTGATGGTCTGTAATATCACACTGCTTCCTTTGTGGGTCTGTGTGTGATTTGTCCAGGGGTAGTGTATTGTAGTCAGAGTTGTGTCTGACTGCCTGAGTGGTGTTTGTTGGTAGGTCTGTGATGGTCAGTCAGAGCTGTGTCTGCTTCCTGGGTGGTGTTTGTTGTTAGGCCTGTGATGGTCTGTAATATCACACTGCTTCCTTTGTGGGTCTGTGTGTAATTTGTCCAGGGGTAGTGTATTGTAGTCTGCACTGTGTCTGAATGCCTGGATGGTGTTTGTTATTAGGCCTGTGATGGTCTGTAATATCACACTGCTTCCTTTGAGGGCTGTGTGTGATTTGTCCAGAGGTAGTGTATTGTAGTCAGAGTTGTGTCTGACTGCCTGGGTGGTGTTTGTTGATAGGCCTGTGATGGTCTGTAATATCACACTGCTTCCTTTGTGGGTCTGTGTGTAATTTGTCCAGGGGTAGTGTATTGTAGTCTCAGCTGTGTCTGAATGCCTGGATGGTGTTTGTTGGTAGGCCTGTGATGGTCTGTAATATCACACTGCTTCCTTTAAGGGCTGTGTGTGATTTGTCCAGGGGTAGTGTATTGTAGTCAGAGTTGTGTCTGATTGCCTGGGTGGTGTTTGTTTGTAGGTCTCTAATGGTCTGTAGTATCACACTGCTTCCTTTGTGGGCCTGTGTGTTACTTGTCCAGTACAGGGTAGTGAAGCTGTGGTCAGAGTGGTGGGCCTGTGAGCTCTGATTCCCTGGATAGTGTTTGTTGGTAGGTCTCTAATGGTCTGTAGTATCACACTGCTTCCTTTGTGGGCCTGTGTGTTACTTGTCCAGTACAGGGTAGTGAAGCTGTGGTCAGAGTGGTGGGTCTGTGAGCTCTGACTGCCTGGATGGTGTTCATTGGTAAGTCAGTGATGGTCTGTAGTACCACACTGCTTCCTTTGTGGGTCTGTGTGTAATTTGTCCAGGGGTAGTGTATTGTAGTCTGAGCTGTGTCTGAATGCCTGGATGTTTTTTGTTATTAGGCCTGTGATGGTCTGTAATATCACACTGCTTCCTTTGTGGGTCTGTGTGTGATTTGTCCAGGGGTAGTGTATTGTAGTCAGAGTTGTGTCTGACTGCCTGGGTGGTGTTTGTTGGTAGGTCTGTGATGGTCAGTCAGAGCTGTGTCTGCTTCCTGGGTGGTGTTTGTTGTTAGGCCTGTGATGGTCTGTAATATCACACTGCTTCCTTTGTGGGTCTGTGTGTAATTTGTCCAGGGGTAGTGTATTGTAGTCTGCGCTGTGTCTGAATGCCTGGATGGTGTTTGTTATTAGGCCTGTGATGGTCTGTAATATCACACTGCTTCCTTTGTGGGTCTGTGTGTGATTTGTCCAGGGTAGTGTATTGTAGTCAGAGTTGTGTCTGACTGCCTGGGTGGTGTTTGTTGGTAGGTCTGTGATGGTCAGTCAGAGCTGTGTCTGCTTCCTGGGTGGTGTTTGTTGTTAGGCCTGTGATGGTCTGTAATATCACACTGCTTCCTTTGTGGGTCTGTGTGTAATTTGTCCAGGGGTAGTGTATTGTAGTCTGCGCTGTGTCTGAATGCCTGAATGGTGTTTGTTATTAGGCCTGTGATGGTCTGTAATATCACACTGCTTCCTTTGTGGGTCTGTGTGTGATTTGTCCAGGGGTAGTGTATTGTAGTCAGAGTTGTGTCTGACTGCCTGGGTGGTGTTTGTTGGTATGTCTGTGATGGTCAGTCAGAGCTGTGTCTGACTGCCTGGGTGGTGTTTGTTGTTAGGCCTGTGATGGTCTGTAATATCACACTGCTTCCTTTGTGGGTCTGTGTGTAATTTGTCCAGGGGTAGTGTATTGTAGTCTGAGCTGTGTCTGAATGCCTGGATGGTGTTTGTTGGTAGGCCTGTGATGGTCTGTAATATCACACTGCTTCCTTTGAGGGCTGTGTGTGATTTGTCCAGGGGTAGTGTATTGTAGTCAGAGTTGTGTCTGATTGCCTGGGTGGTGTTTGTTGGTAGGTCTCTAATGGTCTGTAGTATCACACTGCTTCCTTTGTGGGCCTGTGTGTTACTTGTCCAGTACAGGGTAGTGAAGCTGTGGTCAGAGTGGTGGGCCTGTGAGCTCTGATTCCCTGGATAGTGTTTGTTGGTAGGTCTCTAATGGTCTGTAGTATCACACTGCTTCCTTTGTGGGCCTGTGTGTTACTTGTCCAGTACAGGGTAGTGAAGCTGTGGTCAGAGTGGTGGGCCTGTGAGCTCTGATTCCCTGGATAGTGTTTGTTGGTAGGTCTCTAATGGTCTGTAGTATCACACTGCTTCCTTTGTGGGCCTGTGTGTTACTTTTCCAGTACAGGGTAGTGAAGCTGTGGTCAGAGTGGTGGGTCTGTGAGCTCTGACTGCCTGGATGGTGTTCATTGGTAAGTCAGTGATGGTCTGTAGTACCACACTGCTTCCTTTGTGGGTCTGTGTGTGATTTGTCCAGGGGTAGTGTATTGTAGTCAGAGTTGTGTCTGACTGCCTGGGTGGTGTTTGTTGGTAGGTCTGTGATGGTCAGTCAGAGCTGTGTCTGACTGCCTGGGTGGTGTTTGTTGTTAGGCCTGTGATGGTCTGTAATATCACACTGCTTCCTTTGTGGGTCTGTGTGTAATTTGTCCAGGGGTAGTGTATTGTAGTCTGAGCTGTGTCTGAATGCCTGGATGGTGTTTGTTGGTAGGCCTGTGATGGTCTGTAATATCACACTGCTTCCTTTGAGGGCTGTGTGTGATTTGTCCAGGGGTAGTGTATTGTAGTCAGAGTTGTGTCTGATTGCCTGGGTGGTGTTTGTTGGTAGGTCTCCAATGGTCTGTAGTATCACACTGCTTCCTTTGTGGGCCTGTGTGTTACTTGTCCAGTACAGGGTAGTGAAGCTGTGGTCAGAGTGGTGGGTCTGTGAGCTCTGACTGCCTGGATGGTGTTCATTGGTAGGTCTGTGATGGTCTGTAGTACCACACTGCTTCCTTTGTGGGTCTGTGTGTAAATTGTCCAGGGGTAGTGTATTGTAGTCTGCGCTGTGTCTGAATGCTTGGATGGTGTTTGTTATTAGGCCTGTGATGGTCTGTAATATCACACTGCTTCCTTTGTGGGTCTGTGTGTGATTTGTCCAGGGGTAGTGTATTGTAGTCAGAGTTGTGTCTGACTGCCTGGGTGGTGTTTGTTGGTAGGTCTGTGATGGTCAGTCAGAGCTGTGTCTGACTGCCTGGGTGGTGTTTGTTGTTAGGCCTGTGATGGTCTGTAATATCACACTGCTTCCTTTGTGGGTCTGTGTGTAATTTGTCCAGGGGTAGTGTATTGTAGTCTGAGCTGTGTCTGAATGCCTGGATGGTGTTTGTTGGTAGGCCTGTGATGGTCTGTAATATCACACTGCTTCCTTTGAGGGCTGTGTGTGATTTGTCCAGGGGTAGTGTATTGTAGTCAGAGTTGTGTCTGACTGCCTGGGTGGTGTTTGTTGGTAGGTCTGTGATGGTCAGTCAGAGTTGTGTCTGATTGCCTGGGTGGTGTTTGTTGGTAGGTCTCTAATGGTCTGTAGTATCACACTGCTTCCTTTGTGGGCCTGTGTGTTACTTGTCCAGTACAGGGTAGTGAAGCTGTGGTCAGAGTGGTGGGCCTGTGAGCTCTGATTCCCTGGATAGTGTTTGTTGGTAGGTCTCTAATGGTCTGTATTATCACACTGCTTCCTTTGTGGGCCTGTGTGTTACTTGTCCAGTACAGGGTAGTGAAGCTGTGGTCAGAGTGGTGGGTCTGTGAGCTCTGACTGCCTGGATGGTGTTCATTGGTAAGTCAGTGATGGTCTGTAGTACCACACTGCTTCCTTTGTGGGTCTGTGTGTAATTTGTCCAGGGGTAGTGTATTGTAGTCTGAGCTGTGTCTGAATGCCTGGATGGTTTTTGTTATTAGGCCTGTGATGGTCTGTAATATCACACTGCTTCCTTTGTGGGTCTGTGTGTGATTTGTCCAGGGGTAGTGTATTGTAGTCAGAGTTGTGTCTGACTGCCTGGGTGGTGTTTGTTGGTAGGTCTGTGATGGACAGTCAGAGCTGTGTCTGCTTCCTGGGTGGTGTTTGTTGTTAGGCCTGTGATGGTCTGTAATATCACACTGCTTCCTTTGTGGGTCTGTGTGTAATTTGTCCAGGGGTAGTGTATTGTAGTCTGCGCTGTGTCTGAATGCCTGGATGGTGTTTGTTATTAGGCCTGTGATGGTCTGTAATATCACACTGCTTCCTTTGTGGGTCTGTGTGTGATTTGTCCAGGGTAGTGTATTGTAGTCAGAGTTGTGTCTGACTGCCTGGGTGGTGTTTGTTGTTAGGCCTGTGATGGTCTGTAATATCACACTGCTTCCTTTGTGGGTCTGTGTGTAATTTGTCCAGGGGTAGTGTATTGTAGTCTGCGCTGTGTCTGAATGCCTGGATGGTGTTTGTTATTAGGCCTGTGATGGTCTGTAATATCACACTGCTTCCTTTGTGGGTCTGTGTGTGATTTGTCCAGGGGTAGTGTATTGTAGTCAGAGTTGTGTCTGACTGCCTGGGTGGTGTTTGTTGGTAGGTCTGTGATGGTCAGTCAGAGCTGTGTCTGACTGCCTGGGTGGTGTTTGTTGTTAGGCCTGTGATGGTCTGTAATATCACACTGCTTCCTTTGTGGGTCTGTGTGTAATTTGTCCAGGGGTAGTGTATTGTAGTCTGAGCTGTGTCTGAATGCCTGGATGGTGTTTGTTGGTAGGCCTGTGATGGTCTGTAATATCACACTGCTTCCTTTGAGGGCTGTGTGTGATTTGTCCAGGGGTAGTGTATTGTAGTCAGAGTTGTGTCTGATTGCCTGGGTGGTGTTTGTTGGTAGGTCTCTAATGGTCTGTAGTATCACACTGCTTCCTTTGTGGGCCTGTGTGTTACTTGTCCAGTACAGGGTAGTGAAGCTGTGGTCAGAGTGGTGGGCCTGTGAGCTCTGATTCCCTGGATAGTGTTTGTTGGTAGGTCTCTAATGGTCTGTAGTATCACACTGCTTCCTTTGTGGGCCTGTGTGTTACTTGTCCAGTACAGGGTAGTGAAGCTGTGGTCAGAGTGGTGGGTCTCTGAGCTCTGACTGCCTGGATGGTGTTCATTGGTAGGTCTGTGATGGTCTGTAGTACCACACTGCTTCCTTTGTGGGTCTGTGTGTAATTTGTCCAGGGGTAGTGTATTGTAGTCTGAGTTGTGTCTGAATGCCTGGATGGTGTTTGTTATTAGGCCTGTGATGGTCTGTAATATCACACTGCTTCCTTTGTGGGTCTGTGTGTGATTTGTCCAGGGGCAGTGTATTGTAGTCAGAGTTGTGTCTGACTGCCTGAGTGGTGTTTGTTGGTAGGTCTGTGATGGTCAGTCAGAGCTGTGTCTGCTTCCTGGGTGGTGTTTGTTGTTAGGCCTGTGATGGTCTGTAATATCACACTGCTTCCTTTGTGGGTCTGTGTGTAATTTGTCCAGGGGTAGTGTATTGTAGTCTGCACTGTGTCTGAATGCCTGGATGGTGTTTGTTATTAGGCCTGTGATGGTCTGTAATATCACACTGCTTCCTTTGAGGGCTGTGTGTGATTTGTCCAGGGGTAGTGTATTGTAGTCAGAGTTGTGTCTGACTGCCTGGGTGGTGTTTGTTGATAGGCCTGTGATGGTCTGTAATATCACACTGCTTCCTTTGTGGGTCTGTGTGTAATTTGTCCAGGGGTAGTGTATTGTAGTCTCAGCTGTGTCTGAATGCCTGGATGGTGTTTGTTGGTAGGCCTGTGATGGTCTGTAATATCACACTGCTTCCTTTAAGGGCTGTGTGTGATTTGTCCAGGGGTAGTGTATTGTAGTCAGAGTTGTGTCTGATTGCCTGGGTGGTGTTTGTTGGTAGGTCTCTAATGGTCTGTAGTATCACACTGCTTCCTTTGTGGGCCTGTGTGTTACTTGTCCAGTACAGGGTAGTGAAGCTGTGGTCAGAGTGGTGGGCCTGTGAGCTCTGATTCCCTTGATAGTGTTTGTTGGTAGGTCTCTAATGGTCTGTAGTATCACACTGCTTCCTTTGTGGGCCTGTGTGTTACTTGTCCAGTACAGGGTAGTGAAGCTGTGGTCAGAGTGGTGGGTCTGTGAGCTCTGACTGCCTGGATGGTGTTCATTGGTAGGTCTGTGATGGTCTGTAGTATCACACTGCTTTCTTTGTGGTGAAGTGTGTGATTTGTTCAGTGTAGGGTAGTGTAGTTGTGGTCAAAGTGGTGAATCTGTGAGCTCTTACCGCCTGGACAGTGTGTTGATAGGTCTGTGATGGTCTGTAGAGTGGTGGGTCTGTGAGCTCTGACTGCCTGGGTGGTGTTTGTTGGTAGGTCTGTGATGGTCCGTAGTATCACACTGCTTCCTTTGTGGTGCTGTGTGTCACTGGTCCAATACAAGGTAGTGTAGTTGTGGTCAGCGTGGTGGGTATTTGAGCTCCATCTGAATGATGGAGGTTTTTCCTTGGTAGGTCTGTGAGGGTCTGTAGTATAACAGGGCACCCTTGATGGTGCTGTGTGTGATTTATCTCACTGAGTCCCCTCTGCTTCTAAGAATTCGACTTCCCAGGGATTTACAGAGGAAAACTAATTTTCCACCAATACCTTATTTCTCCTGAACTCCAGCACCTTGGCCTCTCTGCTGACATAAATCAATGTGTAGGCGCTTAGAAGCCCTGCTTTAAGTGAAAAGAGCAGGTAAAAGCCTGAGGAAGTCACAGTTTGCCAATACTCAGCCAATGGAATTATGTAGCAGGAGAGGGCCAAGTTAAGCAGCAGTTGAGTAACTTTTACGCCAAGAAACAGCAAATTATATGGCAAAATGCTGCACATTTTGTAATAGTATTTTTTCATTATTTTGTCATTTTTAGGTTGAGTGCGCCAGCGCTTCCGAACTGCTGTTATCTATTCTGTGGGCTTTAACCACGCCCATCACTTTCATTTGTTCACAGGCTTGCGTTTCAAAATTCCCTTCTTTTCATTTGTTAAAGGCATGCATACGTCATGCCTTCTCCACATTTTAGCCCTCCTCGAGAGCACTGGCCAACTGCTGTTAACATACGCAGAATCCATGTTTTACAGACTGTTTGTAAAGTACTTTTTAGAGTCGAGCGCGCAATCGCTCTGGACCCTGTTGTAATTTCCCTGTGGGCTTTTAACCATGCCCATGTCACTCCCATCACTTTTGTTGGTTTGTGGGCTTGCCTTTTAAAATTCACTTGATTCCATTAGTGGAAGGCATGCATACATCATGCCTTTTCCTGTGTTTAGCCTTCCTCAAGAGCACCGGCCAACTACTGAAAACATACGAGGCTCGATGTTTTGCATATGGTTTCTGGACTACTTTTTCTCTTTATTTTGTAGGCAGCGCGATCTCGCTGGGCAGTAATCAAGCGCTTTTCATGACTACCAGTTTACTTCTATTGTTTATCCTAGTGCTCCTTCGTGAATTCAATGTTTTACACAGGGCGATCACGCTCGTTTTTTGTTTATTACTATGGAAAGGCGAAACTGGACCGGTCTTTTTATTCTGATTAATCTCCTTCACGCTCATGGGGTGGCGCTTTAAATCGGCTCCCTTATGTGAAATTGTATTACTTTTCATTTTCAGTTTATGTGGCAAGAAAAGTCTGGTTAGGAGTTTACAACGCTAATAGCTCTAAATCGAGCAAATATGAGACCCATTGCATTGCAAATGCTTGTTTACTTTTAGCTGGATCTTCTCTCGATCGGGAAAATTGGAGCGCTTTATGCAAATTGCTGCAATACTGCAGATCGAGTTCCTGCTGTATAAAAATTGAAAGCGCGATGAACGCAACTCAAAAAACAAAAGAAACAAGAAGTAACTGGTAGTTATGCACATCGCTCCAATACTGCGATCGAGTTCCCGCTACGAAAGGGCGCTATACACAAGTGTGAAGTGATGACATTGCATCTTTGTGTTGGTGTTTGTGCTGTTTCTCTGTTGGTCTGTGCAGTTTATTTTCAAACGTGCTGGTCTCTTCACGGGAACATACTACATGTCTGGGCCTCTCCTGATGCTTTGGACTTTACATACCCACAACAAAGGGGGCATGTTGCAGGGCTTCTTGCTGCTATGCATGGTTTGCAAAAGCTAATGTCCTCCTGCTGATGGAACAATATGTTTTTTTGCAGCTGAGTGTTTGCCTTATCCCAAGTTTTATTTAATTTTCTGCCCTGGTCCGACTTCAGTTCTCGTTTTTAAGGGAAGGAACATCCAGTCCTAGGCACAACGATTGTTTCATTACTCTGCCATGATTCACAGGATGGTCATAGTGTGGCTGTCAATCTTTCCTGTAAAGTGTTTTCTTCGTATTTCCCTCCAAAGATGAGTGGTTTTGTCTCTGGTGTGGTCTGTTTTCCTGTATGAAAGCTCACTATCCCTCTCCTGCCGCTCTGTTCTGGGGCTGCTGTGAAACAGATCGATTTGCGGGTTTCGGAAGAGTTTTCTCCTTTAATTAGAGCATAAAAGAAACCTCTGTTGTTGTGGCTGCAATATCTGCAAACTTTCTGCCAGTCTCTGGAGCCAGGAACAGGACAGGACATTCTGCACTCTGCCTTTCTACATTCACCTGGGTGTTCAGTGAAGGCCGAAGAGTAGGGAAAGAGGAAATACTATCTATCTATCTATCTATCTATCTATCTATCTATCTATCTATCTATCTATCTATCTATCTATCTATCTATCTATCCATCTATCTATTGATCTATCTATCAATATCTATCGATCTATCTATGTCTATCTATCTATCTATCTATCTATCTATCTATCTATCTATCTATCTATCTATGCATCTATCGACCTGTGTCTAGCTCTGTGTTTATCTATTTGTACCTATCTCTTTCTTTGTATCTATCTATCTATCTATTGATCTATCTATCAATATCTATCGATCTATCTATGTCTATCTATCTATCTATCTATCTATCTATCTATCTATCTATCTATCTATCTATCTATCTATCTATGCATCTATCGACCTGTGTCTAGCTCTGTGTTTATCTATTTGTACCTATCTCTTTCTTTGTATCTATCTATCTATCTATCTATCTATCTATCTATCTATCTATCTATCTATCTATATATGCATCTATCAACCCGTATCTATCTATCTATCTATCTATCTATCTATCTATCTATCTATCTATCTATCTATCTATCTATCTATCTATCTATCTATCTATTTATCTATCTTTATCTCTGTATCTATCTATATCTATCTCTGTATCTATCTCTGTCTATCTGTACCTATCTCTGTATCCATCTAGTTCTCTCGCTATATATCTCTCTATGTCTCTGTATCTTTATCGATCTCTCGATATCTATCTATCTATCTATCTATCTATCTATCTATCTATCTATCTATCTATCTATCTATCTATCTATCTATCTATCTATCTATCTATCTATCTATCTATTGTAGGAAAGTACCATCTTGCCTGGCATGTTATCCCCATATTTCACTGTATATATGTTGTTTTAGTTGTATGTGTCACTGGGACCCTGCCAGCCAGGGCCCCAGTGCTCATAAGTGTGCCCTGTATGTGTTACCTGTGTTATGACTAACTGTCTCACTGAGGCTCTGCTAATCAGAACCTCAGTGGTTATGCTCTCTCATTTCTTTCCAAATTGTCACTAACAGGCTAGTGACCAATTTTACCAATTTACATTGGCATACTGGAACACCCTTATAATTCCCTAGTATATGGTACTGAGGTACCCAGGGTATTGGGGTTCCAGGAGATCCCTATGGGCTGCAGCATTTCTTTTGCCACCCATAGGGAGCTCTGACAATTCTTACACAGGCCTGCCACTGCAGCCTGAGTGAAATAAAGTCCACGTTATTTCACAGCCATTTACCACTGCACTTAAGTAACTTATAAGTCACTTATATGTCTAACCTTTACCTGATAAAGGTTGGGTGCTAAGTTACTTAGTGTGTGGGCACCCTGGCACTAGCCAAGGTGCCCCCACATTGTTCAGGGCAAATTCCCCGGACTTTGTGAGTGCGGGGACACCATTACACTCGTGCACTATACATAGGTCAGTACCTATGTATGGCTTCACAATGGTAACTCCGAACATGGCCATGTAACATGTCTAAGATCATGGAATTGCCCCCCCAATGCCATCCTGGTATTGGGGAGACAATCCCATGATCCCCCGGGTCTCTAGCACGGACCCGGGTACTGCCAAACTGCCTTTCCTGGGGTTTCACTGCAGCTGCTGCTACTGCCAACCCCTCAGACAGGTTTCTGCCCTCCTGGGGTCCAGCCAGGCTTGGCCCAGGAAGGCAGAACAAAGGACTTCCTCAGAGAGAGGGTGTTACACCCTCTCCCTTTGGAAAAAGGTGTCAGGGCTGGGGAGGGGTAGCCTCCCCCAGCCTCTGGAAATGCTTTGATGAGCACAGATGGTGCCCATCTCTGCATAAGCCAGTCTACACCGGTTCAGGGATCCCCCAGCCCTGCTCTGGCGCGAAACTGGACAAAGGGAAGGGGAGTGACCACTCCCCTGACCTGCACTTCCCCTGGGAGGTGCCCAGAGCTCCTCCAGTGTGCTCCAGACCTCTGCCATCTTGGAAACAGAGGTGCTGCTGGCACACTGGACGGTCATAGAGGGTGTAGCATGTAATCTGGATAATAAAAAAACCCTGGGTTGTATTGTCTCTGCTGAGGGCACTACCGGGGTGGGGGGGGGGCAGGGCCATCACAAGGGGGGAGCAGACGTGGCTGTTCGCCCCCTGGCCCTGCTGCTGTCAGGGTTCCACGCTGCCACTACTTAATGTATTTATTTATAAAGTGCAAATTTAACTTCCAGGCTGTGATCTACACCGAACAGTTCACCATCACTCAATGCTTCCTTTTTTACTGCACAAGGACACCTTACAAGATGTACGTGGACATTACTTTTCTGTGAGTCCCATAGTGCGCCAACCACTTGGTACTTTGGTGCCTCTATGAGCTTTCTGTTATTGTATCCAGGTATATAGCACAACAACTGAGATACACCTGAAATCACCCAGGACTATTGGCTTTGTCATGATCACTAGCGGTTTAAGATAAAGCGCTATCGAAGAGCAAAATGCTACATGGAGAAAAATACAAGAAACAGCATCCTGGAAATAGCTAACCCTCTTAGGGAATGCAAGATTAAGTAAAACTGGAATTAAATTACTGCCATGGATTTTACTCTAACGATTTTTTACATTTGTTGTACAAAAATCCACATTTATTTTTACCAGTATGTTTAAAGAAGTTTACAAGGGGCCCAATCGGCACACAGTTCAATGTCTGTTTTCAATTACTCCTGGGACTGAGTGAGACCCGGCCCACTTAAAGCCCTGCTTTAGGGTCCGCCTTGATCTGATCTGCGCAGGGTGTGGGATCCACATAGAAGGTGTCCTCCTCACCATGGACGGGGTGGTGCACCGGCCATAATCTGCCAGCAGGGGGAGTGCCGAGAGCACAGGAGGGTCCCTAGGGGCCCGAGACTAAGGTCCCATGTGAGGGTCTCCCCAACAGCGGAATGAGAGTCACGGGGCCGGCACAACCCGAGGGAGCACTGAGAAACATCCTCCCTGCCCTGAACCAGAGTAGAGGCCCCTGGCTCCGGCCGAGTAGCGTCCTGCACCTGAGACCCCGACGCCACTGCAGTGGATCCTCAGGCCCATTTTTAAGGGCTTTTGGCGCAGGGCAGAGCAGCGAGTCACCTTGCTGCGCTGTCCCGCATCAAATCTAAGGGGCAGGACTGTGCCGCATCTATGGCATACAACGCATTCCTGTCCTTTCCCTAGCATCCTGAACCTGAGACCCCAACGCCACTGCAGTGGATCCTCAGGCCCATATTTAAGGGTTTTTGGTGCAGAGCAGCGAGTCACCTTGCTGCGCTGTCCCGCATCAAATCTAAAGAGCAGGACTGCGCCGCATCTATGGCATACAACACATTCCTGTCCTTTCCCTAGCATCCTGCACCTGAGACCCCGACGCCACTGCAGTGGATCCTCAGGCCCATATTTAAGGGTTTTTGGTGCGGAGCAGCGAGTCACCTTGCTGCGCTGTCCCGCATCAAATCTAAGGGGCAGGACTGCGCTGCATCTATGGCATACAACGCATTCCTGTCCTTTCCCTCCTGCGCTGGCACACGATGGGCTGCCAAGCGCCCACATAGGCACCCTTGCATCATGGTGCAAGGGTGCCTGCGTTGCATGCAGGATTGTTTTTGTGCAGGAAGGGGCACCTTCCTTCACAAAAACTATCCTGGGAGGCTTTTTCTTCTTTCTATGCACTCATAGAAAGAGGGAAAAATGAGGAGAAATAAAGATATTTCTCCTTGTTACGCCTCCTCTGGGGAGGCGTAAGGTTTTGAACCATCCCCAGGTTTACAAGCCCTTGTAAATCTGGGGATGCTTCAAAATCCATGGGTGTTGCTTGGGAAACGCACCGCAACTCCCATGGAACACTTCCCTTGTGCAGAGTAAGGCAAGGCAGCGACTTGCGCTGCCTTACTCCACATCTATGAGGCCTTTCAAAGCTAGGCAAAATGGCTTTGTGTGGCCTCATAGATATGATTTTAAGGTTTGTGATGCCATTGCGTCATAAAAACGTAATGCAATGGTGGTGCAAGGGGCTGATAACTTAGCCCCTCGGGGTCCGTGGATCATTCAGCGCACGCCATGCACTCAGCCACCACCGTGAGCAGACGCTTGTGATCCGCAGCACACTCAGCCACCACCGTGAGTACACTCAGCCACCACCGTGAGCAGACCCTTGTGATCTGCAACACACTCTGCCACCACTGTGAGCAGGCCCTTGTGATCTGCAGCACACTTAGCCACCACTGTGAGTACACTCAGCCACCACCATGAGCAGACCCTTGTGATGCGCAGCACACTCAGCCACCACCGTGAGCAGACCCTTGTGATCCGCAGCACACTCAGCCACCACCGTGAGTACACTCAGCCACCACCGTGAGCAGACCCTTGTGATCCGCAGTACACTCAGCCACCACCGTGAGTACACTCAGCTACCACCGTGAGCAGACCCTTGTGATCCGCTGCACACTCAGCCACCACTGTTAGCAGACCCTTGTGATCCGCAGCACACTCAGCCACCACCGTGAGTAGCCTCAGCCACCACCGTGAGCAGACCCTTGTGATCCGCAGCACACTCAGCCACCACCGTGAGTACACTCAGCCACCACCGTGAGCAGACCCTTGTGATCCGCAGCACACTCAGCCACCACCGTGAGCAGGCCCTTGTGATCCGCAGCACACTCAGCCACCCTTGTGATTCGCAGCACAATCAGCCTCCTTTGTGATCCACAGCACACTCAGCCACCACTGTGAGCAGACCCTTGTGATCCACAGCACACTCAGCCACCACCGTGAGCAGACCCTTGTGGTCCGCAGCACACTCAGCCACCACCGTGAGCAGACCCTTGTGATCCACAGCACACTCAGCCACCACCGTGAGTACACTCAGCCACCACTGTAAGCAGACCCTTGTGATCCGCAGCACACTCAGCCACCACCGTGAGCAGACCCTTGTGATCCACAGCACACTCAGCCACTACAGTGAGCAGACCCTTGTGATCCACAGCACACTCAGCCACCACCTTGAGCAGACCCTTGTGATCCACAGCACACTCAGCCACCACCGTGAGCAGACCCTTGTGATCCACAGCACACTCAGCACTCCCAGAACCCCTTGCAACAAGCAAGAGTTCTAACAGGAAGATCTGGTTGTCTCAGCCCAGTTTACCCTACACGCAGACTTGGCCCTTGCTAAGATAGCATCCCGGGCCAGAACAAGTCTGACGTCCTTCCTGATGCTAGTGAATAAAGTGAGACAGCGGGCCTCTTTTGTGTTCACTGGTCAGTCCCTGGCTGGTCAGCGAATGCCCCCCGAATAAAAACATCTCCAGACCTCCCCAGATCACCGAGTTCACTGGTCAGTCCCTGGCTGGTCAGCGAATGCCCCCCGAATACAAACATCTCCAGACCTCCCCAGATCACCGAGTTCACTGGTCAGTCCCTGGCTGGTCAGCGAATGGCCCCCGAACACAAACATCTCCAGACCTCCCCAGATCACCGAGTTCACTGGTCAGTACCTGGTTTGTCAGCGAATGCCCCCCGAATACAAACATCTCCAGACCTCCCCAGCTCACGTAAATCATCCATATCTTAGCAGCCTCAAACTGGTGAGGGCGTTATTGGTGTGTGTCAGTGGGGGTGAGAGGGTGGAGGGAGGGCAAGGAAGGGGCGTCATGGGGGTTTTAGAATCATCACCTACATTATGATAATTAGGGCTCCCCGCTATACGTTTTTTTTTTGTTTTTTACATTTCCGCCTGTATTTAGCCATATTTATTTTTTGGCCTATTTATCCACATTTATTTTGTTTTTTTCTGATAAATGAAGTTGCAAAGTTGTACATTTCCATACATATTTAACTGAGTTTAAATGAGTATGTACTCATACTTTGATATCCGTGTGTTTTACCTACTTCAGCTGCTAAATATTACATAACAACACACCTGATGGTAAATATTAGCACTATACCACAAATGTACGTTGATTCATACCCTTTTTTAAAGAAGTTAAAGAACTATTATCTTGTTTTTTTTTTTTATTTGCCATGCTATGTATTCAGCTGTTGGCCTATAATTCTTAAAAAGCAGCACTTAAAAGAAGCCCATTTTTCTGTGATTATCTGCTTTTAAAGTCTGTATGTATCTGTAAAAATCAGTAAAAAGGGAAACCTGGGAGCCTTAAGAATAATGAAAGGACCACTTTTAAATGGTAAATGTGACAGAGAATCGAGCGCTGCACCAAGCTGAGAGGGGCGCTGCTGTTGGTTAATGCACACGGCTCCGTGCGCCCCTCCGGAGACCGGCGCCCTGTGCCTGGGCCCGGCTCGCCCTTGCCAAAAGCCGACTTTCCACTTTTAGGACAAGTTTGCATTTTACTGTTCTCTAAAGGATAGAAGGCTCAGCAGGCAGTGTGGGTATTCCGGGGTCTTCAAACTTTGTAATACTCTGCACCCCCCTCGTGTGAAAATAAAAAGTCATGAGTTCCCCCACCCCCTCGGAATGAAAAACGCCTTTCCCCGATTCTAACATAAAATCGGCACCTCTAAACATATATAACGGTACAACCGTCGCAGTCCTTTTCAGCTATCGTTTCTAAAAATGCAATCACATACATGACGGCCAACATATCGTGAGCAGTCAGGTCCCCCTAAAGTTTAAACATATCTAGAGGGATGATCCTTTCGCAGAAACTGGGGAGGGACTTTGAGTGGTAGATGGAGCGCCCCCTTGGCACCTACTTCCGCCCAGGACAGGGGTGATAGAGGGAGACGGTGATGGGCATTAGTGTATTGTATTGTAATACAATTTATATAGCGCTTACTACCCCTGACGAGGCGTCGAAGCTCTTTTTAGCGAGTAGCGCGCTACTCCGGAACCCAAAAGGAATTAGTGGTGGATTAGTAGAGAGAAATATGAGTACAGTTTTAGTAGTATTAAGAGTTAATTTGAGCCACGGGTACGTGAGTTTGTTAGTTGGATTGACTGGAGTAATGGAGGGATAGAGGAGGGAAGAATCCAGAAGTGTTATTTGGGAGTTTATAGTAATAGGATGTAGGCTTGGGATGAGTAAAGGGAGGATGGAGGAGGGAAGAGTCTGTGGAAGGGTTAGGGAGATCATAGTAGCATGGTGAGATAAATGAGGGTGAATTTAGTAGGTTGTGTGGGAGGTCACGGTAGTAAAGTAACGTTTGGGTGAGTTAGATGTGGAAACGGAGGGAAGAGCTTAGGCAGAGTTATTTAAGAGATGAAAGTAGTATAATGGATTTGGGATGAGTCAGAGTGGGAATGGAGGATAGATTGATAGAGACATGATATATCTATAGAGGATGATGAATAGGAGACAGACGCCCTCCTCTGGTCTTTCAGTACAGACTCTGGCCCTTTCCTACATTTTATAAAACGCAGGTACTCTTGAGTACTTCTTCAGAATGAGACACTTCCTACTCCGAACCTCCGTCACAAGATGTTTTGTTACTTTGGTGGTACAAAAAGTAGTGCAACCGTTAGAATTAACCTTGATCACTACTCAGGCCACAACCTAACATTTTGACAGAAATCTTGCAACTGTCCCCTGAGTGTCATCTTAAAAGGTGGCACAGAATTTGCAGAGTCTGGACTGGCGGACCACAGGAGCATTACTACAGCACACAAACACACTCTGTGCAGATCAAATATTTTACTGTCACATGTGTGGCTCGATGCCACTCTGGGTTGTTTCACTAAAACACAGCACTTTTTCCAACTTGGTGCTTCTCTAGGGCAGGGCTTGCCCCCCCACCCCCTTCATATCAAGTCAGCCCTCAGGGGGAGGGCGGGCCACCCCCAGTCTGAAGACTTCTGCAGTATTCAAACCTATGACCAGGGCCGCTGGAATTATGCGGCAGGAGAGAGCCTAATTACGCAGCAGGGTTGCGTAAATTATGTGGCAAGCAAAGCCAAATTATGCGGCACATTTTGTAATAGTATTACTTCATTATTTTTAAACTTGGTAACACTGTCTGGACATTGGTTGTACCTCATAAGTACCAGTTTAACACCCAAACCTAGCAGTAAGCAACAAAAACTGAGCATGCCAGCTCTCCAAGTGGCCTTCCACTGCACGGCTACACGTGTGGCTGCCTTTTTAGAAACCTATGAACCGTTTGAGGTAGAATCATTTTTTGGGGGTTAAAATCAGCAGATTACGCATCAAAAGATGGTTTATGTGGCAAATCTATAATTATGCAATAATCACCGCGGCCGCACAATGGCAGATAACGTGCAGGTCGCAGCCGAGGGCATTATCCCACCGAGCGATCCTACCGGGACAAGGTGCTTCACCACCAAAGGAGCATCTGCGCAGAGCACCTAATATGTGTGCCAGGGATATGTGTTATTGTAAATGTGGCATCTTGGGTAGCCATGGCAACTGAACTCCAAGAAGAAGCCATCACATACCCGTGCACCTCTGGATCTAACACGGACGAACAAATGTGACGTCGAAAACCCAAAACGAGGCTGAGAACACCACGGGTACTCTCCTGGCGACTGACCCCACCCCACCCCCGCCGCTGGCAGACGGACATTTATATGGGCACAGTCAGTGCTTTAAATGGGCCGGTACTGTCCGGTACTGAGTACAGGCACTTTTTTATTTTGAGAGGGAGAGTACCGGCACATCTCAGGAAAAACGTAATACTTTTAATTGGAGAGTACCGGCACTTCTAGGAAACAAGCAGGTACTCTGCCACAGAGTACCTGCACTTTAATTTTTCCATTTCAAGCACTGGGCACAGTGTTATTCACCTTAATGCTGCTTCTTGAATACCGCGCAGTGCAGCCTGGGAGCCGGTCATTGCTCATTGATTACTTTAAAATGTCAGAGTACAAATCATTCCGTTACTTGGGATGCAATTGCGTCCTCAAAATCGCCTTCGAACAAAAGCAAACTATTTCTTAAAGTTTTTTTTTTAAATGTCGTAATCCTGCAGGGGAGGAAATCCCCAAAATTTATATCAGTCACCAACATTACACCCCGCCTTCCTCTCAAGGCCTGGATGCTTGGAGGGTCTGTTGAGTGCCTTCTACACTGCCTGAAGAAGGAGCCCCCCCCCCCAATAAACATCCGTGCCCCTCCTCCCCCCGCACGTGACAGAGGGAGAGGTGATGAAAACACGCCCTTGACAGCCTCACAACTCTTGGCTTCAGGTGAGCTTTGGGAATGAGGGGCTCAGGGAGACCAAACTCCTGAAAACACAAGATGGACACTGGAGCCAAGCCAGCCTCCCAGACAAGCATCCACCTGCGAGCTCCAACTGCAGAGAGCAACAAGCACTGGCAAAACCAACAGCTCACACCTTAGGGACCTTCTGGCTCTGCCAGTGGTTTTTAGGATTGGGGTGCAGCACCCCCAGGCTGTCAAGCATGGCTGAAGTGGAAACCCCCGAAAAAAAGGCGCTATGATGCTGTAGCCACGTTCTTTTTGTAAGAGCAGCACACATGCGCGAGTCGTGACGTAGACAGCTTTTTTTTATTTACATATCAGAAGTGTGCGAAGGTGCACGTGTGCATTGACGCACCTTCGGTTAGAACTGGCACCTTATACACGATGCTAACTGATATTACAGGAAAACGACCTTCCTTCATCCTGGATTTGAGTTCTTAGGCAACATCCTATGGAAAGTCCAAAATCTTGGAAACTGCACATGATAAGGCTTGACCACACCTTCGTTCTGGAAATCCTGGAATTCTCTTGGGAGTGAAAAGAAGTTCTCGTTTGATGTCCATCACGCAGCATCACATTCAGGGTCCCTCCGCCGTCGCCGTTCTCACCTCGTATTCAGACAGCTTGTCAATCCCCCCTGTGATGGTCGTGAGCATGAATACACCAGGGCGTGGCCACCAGCATGTGGCCACCTCCACTCCCTGAGTGGTCATCGCAGAAGGGCCTCCTGACAACACCATCAAAGGCTCTCCTTCGGCTCACACAAGGCCCCCGTGAAGCTCTCAACTCCATTCTCAACCCAGATGTCACACCAACTTCCTTCTTTGTAATTCTAAGGCCCATCCTCCAGCAGAAAGAATATACCCACCCTCGGCACGGTTGCGAAACACCAGCTTTCCTCTTTTTGCTTGTGATGCCAGGTGGGCACAACATGCAAAGCCCATGAGCTCAAAGAGCTGCAGTGTCCAAGCCTCTCCAAGGAACACAGCATCATCTCATGACAACTTGGCAGAATTCCTGCTCACTTGAACTTTCTATCCTTACGCAGTATTCCAAAGCATTACACATACTTCGTGCCAGGATCGAGAACAAAACATTTCCAAAGCTCTTGCACCTAAAGCAGTGACCACTCAACGCAGTATAATCTCTAGTGCCATTGGGGGCCCTTTCCACAACTTTCTTCAGATATCCAAAGCTCACACCACAGTTGGTCAACCTCACTCCCTAGTCACCACCCAAAAACACCAGCAGCTCTCTCCCAGTACCCTAAGCTCATACTACAGCCACACACCAACCTCACTCCCTGTACTATACCTGAAACACCAGCAGCTCTCTCCCGGTACCCTAAGCTCACACTACAGTCTGACACACACCAACCTCACTGCCTGTACTATACCTGAAACACCAGCAGCTCTCTCCCAGTACCCTAAGCTCATACCACAGTCTGTCACACGTCAACCTCACTCCCTGTTCTCTACCTGAAACACCAGCAGCTCTCCCAGTACCCTAAGCTCATACTACAGACTGACACACGTCAACCTCACTCCCTGTTCTCTACCTGAAACACCAGCAGCTCTCTCCCAGTACCCTAAGCTCATACTACAGCCACACACCAACCTCACTCCCTGTTCTCTACCTCAAACACCAGCAACCCTCTCCCAGTACCCTAAGCTCATACTACAGTCTGCCACACACCAACCTCACACCCTGTTCTCTACCTGAAACACCAGCAGCTCTCTCTAGTACCCTAAGCTCATACTACAGTCTGCCACACATCAACCTCACTCCCTGTTCTCTACCTGAAACACCAGCAGCTCTCTCCTAGTACCCTCAGCTCATACTACAGTCTGCCACACACCAACCTCACACCCTGTTCTCTACCTGAAACACCAGCAGCTCTCTCCTAGTACCCTCAGCTCATACTACAGTCTGCCACACACCAACCTCACACCCTGTTCTCTACCTGAAACACCAGCAGCTCTCTCCTAGTACCCTAAGCTCATACTACAGTCTGCCACACATCAACCTCACTTCCTGTTCTCTACCTGAAACACCAGCAGCTCTGTCCCAGTACCCTAAGCTCATGCTACAGTCTGTCACACATCAACCTCACTCCCTGTTCTCTACCTGAAAGGACTTACCTCCACCAAACTTGGACTGAAGAGTCACTGGACTGTGGGAGTCACTTGGACAGAGTTGCTGAGTTCAAGGGACCTCGCTCGTCGTGCTGAGAGGAGACCCAGAGGACCGGTGATGCAGTTCTTTGGTGCCTGCGGTTGCAGGGGGAAGATTCCGTCGACCCACGGGAGATTTCTTCGGAGCTTCTAGTACAGAGAGGAGGCAGACTACCCCCACAGCATGCACCACCAGGAAAACAGTCGAGAAAGCCGGCAGGATGAAGCGATACAAGGTTGCTAGTAGTCGTCTTGCTACTTTGTTGCGGTTTTGCAGGCGTCCTGAGCAGTCAGCGGTCGATCCTTTGGCAGAAGGTGAAGAGGGAGATGCAGAGGAACTCTGGTGAGCTCTTGCATTCGTTATCTGGTGAGATCCCCAAAGCAGAGACCCTAAATAGCCAGAAAAGGAGGTTTGGCTACCTAGGAAGGATGATTGGCTACCAAGGGAGGTAAGAGCCTTTCAGAAGGAGCCTCTGACGTCACCTGCTGGCACTGGCCACTCAGAGCAGTCCAGTGTGCCACAAACACCTCTGTTTCAAAGATGGCAGAGGTCTAGGACACACTGGAGGAGCTCTGGGCACCTCCCCTGGGAGGTGCAGGTCAGGGGAATGGTCACTCCCCTTTCCTTTGTCCAGTTTCGCGCCAGAGCAGGGCTGGGGGATCCCTGAACCGGTGTAGACTGGCTTATGCAGAGATGGGCACCATTTGTGCCCATCAAAGCATTTCCAAAGGCTGGGGGAGGCTACTCCTCCCCAGCCCGTCACACCTATTTCCAAAGGGAGAGGGTGTAACACCCTCTCTCAGTGGAAATCCTTTGTTCTGCCTTCCTGGGCCAGGGCTGCCTGGACCCCAGGAGGGCAGAAACCTGTCTGAGGGGTTGGCAGCAGCAGCAGCTGCAGTGGAGACCCCGGAAAGGCAGTTTGGCAGTACCCGGGTTCTGTGCTAGAGACCCAGGGGGATCATGAAATTGTCCCCCCAATGCCAGAATGGCATTGGGGTGACCATTCCATGATCTTAGATATGTTACATGGCCATGTTCGGAGTTACCATTGTGACGCTGTACATAGGTAGTGACCTATGTACAATGCACGCGTGTAATGTGTCCCCGCACTCACAAAGTCCGGGGAATTTGCCCTGAACGATGTGGGGGCACCTTGGCTAGTGCCAGGGTGCCCACACACTAAGTAACTTTGCACCCAACCTTCACCAGGTGAAGGTTAGACATATAGGTGACTTATAAGTTACTTAAGTGCAGTGGTAAATGGCTGTGAAATAACGTGGACATTATTTCACTCAGGCTGCAGTGGCAGGCCTGTGTAAGAATTGTCAGAGCTCCCTATGGGTGGCAAAAGAAATGCTGCAGCCCATAGGGATCTCCTGGAACCCCAATACCCTGGGTACCTCAGTACCATATACTAGGGAATTATATGGGTGTTCCAGTATGCCAATGTGAATTGGTAAATTTAGTCACTAGCCTGTTAGTGACAAATTTGGAAAGCAGAGAGAGCATAACCACTGAGGTTCTGGTTAGCAGAGCCTCAGTGAGACAGTTAGTCACAACACAGGTAACACATACAGGGCACATACTTATGAGCACTGGGGCCCTGGCTGGCAGGGTCCCAGTGACACATACAACTAAAACAACATATATACAGTGAAATATGGGGGTAACATGCCAGGCAAGATGGTACTTTCCTACAATCTGGCGCTGAGGCTGAAGGGAAAGTGCCTGTCAGTGTGTTGGCCTCTCTGCAGAGCGCACTGGACAGTGCTCATGTATTCCAGTTGCAATTGGAATTCAGTGTAAATGTGTGTGAAGTGGGTACGTAGATGTCAAAATATTTAGTAGGCAAACGCAAAAGGAAATAAAGAGCTTAAATGGGAATGAGTGCGGTGTATGCTTAGGGTGGTGAAGTGAGGGAGATGCTAGGAAGTGCATTCGGGGAGAGCGAAAAATGTGCTGAAGACGAAAGAGAGGAGATTGACGATGTGCAAATGGACGAGATGTGCAGAGAGCCAGTAGCCCTTCCACAGGCCTCAATAATATTTAATTCACAGTCTCACAATTTCAGAATGAAAACATTTCAATGGTATTTATTTATAACTAATCATTGTTGTTACTCGTTTATCTTAAACAGCTAACGACCATTGACAAAGCCAACAGTACTGACAGGTTTCAGATGTATGCCACTTGTTGTGTTATATTTCTGGATGCAATACCATCTCAGATATAAACTAAAATAGAGGCCATACGGCACAATATAGGAATCTCCAGTTTTTTCATCCCACTTAGACACCTGTCTGCACATATTTCTGTATGACTGATTGCAGCCAGTGGCTGTGGGTACTTCCTGATGCCTGGTTAGAGCATTTTCTTCCAAAGCTGATGCTGCATGCAGTAAGCACAGACTTTAAAGGGCCTGAAGTTGTTGCAGTCTATAATTCCCACATTAAACTAAAGGGTGAACATATTAATGCAGTAAGATATGCAGCAGTTTTAAACGTATTAATATTTCAAGACTATAAATTCCCACTGCTGTATAAACCTTGCTTTCCTACTAAATTAATTTTCTTTAAAAAGCACCATTTGCGAATCCTTTTTCAACTTTTTCTTGGAAGGAGGACCCACCCTGGACTCCATGTATGTCCATTAAGCTTGCTCGCTTCGCTCACTACATAAAAGTCATACCCAACTTTTACGCCTCACCACTTTCAAATGTGACCTGCCATCACTGGTGTACTAGTTAGGTGACAATGTCACTTTAAACATAACATTTTAAACTAAAAGAGCACTGAAATTGACCACTACAAGTATACTAGAACTCCAACCCTTGTAATGAACTGTTTATGACCTCACATATTACATCATTCATAACATGTTCTGTGATCACTGATAACATCTGAAATCACATCATTGATGTGATTATTGTGCATGGTGGGGGCCGTTACTTAAGGTAACTATAACTGGGGAATTTTAATACTTTTATTTTATGTTTAAACTGACATTTTTACCCTAACTATAACTTTGAACCTTTGTTTTTTTGGTGTACGAAATGCTAGTAAGGGAATGTCTTCCTAAAAAACATTGGAGTTCTTTGTAGATCCCACCCTGTTCAATCTCTTTGAAAAATGATAAAAACAGAGATATCTCACGGTAGCCCCCCTCTTAACTGGTGAGGCTGCACCTCTTGAGATAGTGGGTGTGTTGCCCGTGTGGAGGTGAACACCAGGCAGAGAGGAAGGCGGAGGATACAAATCAAGCAATTATAGAGAGAAACTAACTCTCGTCTCCTACACTCATTGGTATGTGCTTAAATCATCAGTGACTTGTGATGCCAGCACACAGCAGTGCCAGTGGTGTTGTCATGGGCTGCTAATCAATGGCCCTTTCTACTGCTGCTCTCATTTCAAATTCCACAAGAATCCCCTCATTTACAAAGCACTACGGAAAACACTTAGGCCCATATTTATACGTCTGTTGCGCTGATTTTGCGTCATTTTTGTCACCCAAATTCAGTGGAAACCTAACTCCATATTTATATTTTGACGTTAGACATGTCTAACGTCAAAATATAGGAGTTTGCACCATTTCTTAAATGCGTGAACCTACCTTGCGTCAATTAGATGTAAGGCAGACGTTCCCATCCAAAAAATGGTGCTATCCCTATAGCCCCATATTTATCCCCGTGCTAAAATAACGCACGGGTGGGAGGAGAGGCTAAAAAATGGTGCTAAGCTTGCTTTACACCATTAGTTAACGCCTGGATCAGACCAGGTGTTAGGAGACCTGTGGAGCCATTTCCATGGTTAAACACCATGGAATGGGTCCACATGTACCCTCCCCAATCCCCCGGAACAACCCCACCCCCACCCCCACCAGAGGGACACTGGAGGATGGTGAGCCCCATTCCAGGTAAGTCTAGGTAAGTCTAGGAAGTACTTGGGGCCCTCTGCATGGCACAGGGTGCAATGGCCATGCCCAAGGTACACTTTGCCCCTGTGCTGGCCACTGGGGTGGTGGGCATGACTCCTCTCTTTCCTAAGACAGGAGCCATATTTTTTCTGGTTGTGCGCCAGAAAATGGCGCTAGTCTGGTTAGAGGTATTTTTTTTGCCTCTAACGAGGCTAGCATCATTTTCTGATGCACAACCCCCTCCTTCCCTACCACTATCACCACCCAGATAGCGTCTTCTTCTAAGACACAATCCCTAGCTTAGCGCTGGCTTGCACCATTCAATTAATATGGCACCCCGGCTGGCACTGTGAAATTACACAAGTCGGTGCTAAACTTTTGCCGCAACACTGTGTTAGCGCAGTTTTGTGGCAAAAAGTATAAATCTGGGCCCTACAATTAAAAAGTCAGGTGACACACCATTTCTGGGTGCAGATGGCCTCATGTCATGAACCAGAGAGAATGTGAGTTGGCCTGCCTCGCATTGAGGCATGCTGCTGTCACTCACCCAACTTCCCATCCAAGAGTGCTATTTTTAGGCAGAAATGCTCCTTTTTTAAAGAAAAAATAATCAAGTAGTCATTAATCCCTTGAATTTACTTTTTTTCATAGACTTATTTTAATTATTGAACTAAATTGCCTTTATTTACTCCTGAAGACCTAAGTAGCTTGCTATCTTTGCTATACCACAAATCATTTTCTTTGCCCAGGCTCACCATCACAGGGGTGTAGTGAGTTCACATGGGGTTTCTCTATGAAATTAAATCAAGGTTTCCACACCCCCATTGCATGATTCTAGTATGAAACATGTGCCAGGACAGGGATCCTTGTGAGAGAGATATATAATGCATGTCACCGCTGGGTGCGGTACTCCTTTTTCTCTGAATAGGCCCAGGGGAGGTAGTTGGCAGCCTTAGTGTACAAGTCAGATTGAGACAGAAATTAGGCCCAGGAACCAGAATAAAACTCAATCTCCTTATTGAATCAAATAGCTAAAATGTGCCACCATTTGCAGGTCTAGGCAGTTTCGAACTTATAAAGAGACACTGTGTAGGCGTTTTAGAAAAATATGGGAGTCTGTGTGCATTTGTGCTAGCTGCAGTGTTGGTTTGTCACCTAGGGCATCAGGGATCTGCCCTCCAAGTTCCAAATTAGGGGCATATTTATACTCCATTTGCACCAAACTTGCGTTTTTTTTTACGCAAATTCGGCACAAACCTAACTTCATATTTATGTTTTGACGTTAGACAAGTCTATCGTCAAAATATTGGAGTTTGCACCATTTTTTGGACTTGTGAACCTACCTTGCATAAATGAGATGCAAGGTAGGCGTTCCCATCTAAAAAAAATGGTGCTATCTCCAGAGCCCCACATTTATCCCCCCATGGGGGACGCACGGGTGGGAGGAGGGGCCAAATAATGGCACAAAGTTTGCCTTGCACCATTTATTAACGCCTGGATCAGACCAGGCATTAGGGGACCTGTGGCCCCATTTCCGTGGTGAAATACCATGGAATGGATCCACAGGTGCCCTCCCCAAGCCCCAGGAACACCCACACCCGCACCAGTGGGACACCAGAGGATGGGGGATCCCATCCCAGGTAAGTAGGGTAAGTATAGGTAAGTATTTAAAAACAAAATTGAGGTGCCAGTTGGGGGCCCTGAAATGGCCCCCCCTGCATGGCACAGAGGAAATGTTCATGTCCAGGGGACACTGGTTCCCTTTGCTGGCCATTGGGGTGGTGGGCATTACACTTGTCTCTTATAAGACAGGAGTCATGTGGTATGGATGGTTTTGCGTCAGGAAATTACTCTAGGCTGGTTAACGGCATTTTTCTTGCCTCTAACCAACCTAGTGTCATTTTACAGGGCAAAACCTCCTTCCCCCGTACCATCAACCCCAACCCAGCTAACGTAATTTTCCCTGACCCTAGCCCAACCTCAGCGCTGGCTTGTGGTATTCCATTAGTTGGTGCCTGGCTGGCGCTTTGGAGTGACAGAAGCTGGCGCTATACTTTTTGCCACAAAAACTTTAGCAGTTTTGCAGCAAAAATTATAAACATGGGCCTAAGTTTCTTTACCATTTAATGTGTCTTAAAAAAAGCAGATGCAAAGACACAGACAGATACACTGACCGGGGGCTGCACTCACCTCAACATTGATGGCTCTTGTGTTCCAAGTCTTTGAAGTCTACTGATGCCCCTCTGCAGACATGCCATCTCAGACTGACTACAAACACATCTGCTGGGCTGATGATCTTCCAGCCATGAGGTCAGCAACATTATCAGCCCAGTAAAACCATAGGCTCCCGGGCTAAGCTCCACCCACTGGTGACATGAAGGCAAAAAAAGTTACTCCAGGTGCATAAAGCTGAGCCCTCACAGCACGTCTTGGCATGTCAATCAAATGTTAAAGCCATGCCACCCTCCCTTCACATCTTGTCACAGGATGTGATGGGATCAGTAACCTTCACTGACTCTACGTGGCCCTTTGATGTTGTGTTACGTGTACTTGTAAAGTGCACAACTCACCGGGATGATATCCTTGCACTGAAGCAGGAGCTCGAAGTGCCAAGCCAGGGAGCGCGGCTAGGGACGAGCCAGGCCTTCAGTTTTATGTGGAATTCAAGAACTGAGGAGGAGGCTTTAATGTGCAGGAACAGATCTTTAGGAGCAGGGTAAGAGGAGGCACGCTGGCCCCATCTCGTTCTGCATATGCGGGGTATATTATGCAAGTAAGAGTCTGGCTGAGCGGTGTGTCTGGTAGGTTTGTGGAAGTTTATCCAGTTGTTGATGTATTTAGGGCCGATGTTGTCTGAGACTTTGTATGGGTGCATAAGGAGTTTGACGAGTGCTCGATTGGGAAACAGTGGAGCTTTTTGGGGTATATGGGCTGATATGAGTGTGGGGTGGGAGGTTGAGGGTGAGCCTATCTGCACGGTGTTATATAGTCTGGAGCCTTCTGTTCAGTTAAATGTTGGCTCCAGCATAGAATGGGTTGCAGTACTCCAATTTGCTGGTGACAAGGGATAGGGGACGATTTTCTGAGTGTTAGTGGGGGGCCATTTGAAGATCTTCTTGAGTATCCTGAGTGTGTGGAAGGAGGATGTGGAGTCAGCGTTCACCTGGCCGGTAACAGTGAGTTTGTTGTCAGTTACTATTCTGGGGCTCTTTGTGTGGGTTTGCCAGGAAAGGTGCGGGTCCACGTCTGGCAGGTCAACAGGTGGGTCCCAAAGCAAGTTGTCTTTGCCATAGATAACTATTTACACCTTGTTTGTGTTGAGCTTGAGGCAGTTGGTTTTCATCTTGGGTCATGTAGGGGGAGAATTTGGTCCAGGTGTTTGGTGTCTTGTCAAAGAGAGAGAATAAGCTAGATGTTGTCAGCATAGGACATGATGTTGATTCTGTGGGCGTGGATCTTGTGGGAGTGGGATTGTGTAGGAGCTAAACAGAGTGGGGCTGAGTGAGGATTCTTGTGGGGCTCTGAAGGTGAGGTTGACGGCCTCCGAGGTGAAGGAGGCCAAGCTGACAGATTGGGTGCGACATGTCAGAAAGGAGCTAATCCAGCGAAGTGTGGGACCTTGGATGTCGACTTTGTGCAGATGCTGGACAAGGATGGGGTGGGAGATGCTTTGTGAAAGTGTGGGATAGAGAATGCGGGTGGGATGTTGGGTACTTTGGTCCTGACCATTGTGCAACCATGAGCTTTGCAGAGCTATGATTTGTTCACTGATCTGTAATTAAGAAATGCACTGCACCGTCACTCCATGTCCTAAGTGGACACAGACTGACTGAGCATGCGTTCCACTTCCACCCAGTGCCACCAGGGGCGCAGAGTGTGTCCGGTATTCATCACCTGACCGAGACTGGACCAGTGTGTGTCCGGTATTCATCACCTGACCAGGAATGGACCAGAGTATTCCGGTATTCATCACCTGAACGAGACTGGACCAGTGTGTGTCCGGTATTCATCACCTGACCAGGAATGGACCAGAGTGTGTCCGATATTCCTCACCTGACTGGGACTGGACCAGTGTGTGACTGGTATTCATCACCTGACTGGGACTGGACCAGTGTGTGTCCGGTATCATCACCTGACCAGGAATGGACCAGAGTGTGTCCAGTATTCATCACCTGACCAGGAATGGACCAGTGTGTGTCTGGGATTCAGCACCTGACCGGGACTGGACCAGTGTGTGTCCGGTATTCAGCACCTGACTGGGACTGGACCAGTGTGTGTCTGGTATTCATCACCTGACCGGGACTCGACCAGTGTGTGTCCGGTATTCATCACTCGACCGGAACTCGACCAGTGTGTGTCTGGTATTCATCACTCGACCGGAACTCGACCAGTGTGTGTCTGGGATTCAGCACCTGATCTGGGTTGGACCAATTTGTGTCTGGTATTCAGCACCTGACTGGGACTGGACCAGTGTGTGTCTGGTATTCATCACCTGACCGGGACTGGACCAGTGTGTGTCTGGTATTCATCACTTGACCGGAACTCGACCAGTGTGTGTCCGGTATTCATCACCTGACCGGGACTGGACCAGTGTGTGTCCGGTATTCATCACCTGACCGGGACTGGACCAGTGTGTGTCTGGTATTCATCACTTGACCGGAACTCGACCAGTGTGTGTCCGGTATTCATCACCTGACCGGGACTGGACCAGTGTGTGTCCGGTATTCATCACCTGACCGGGACTGGACCAGTGTGTGTCCGGTATTCATCACCTGACCGGGACTGGACCAGTGTGTGTCTGGTATTCATCACTTGACCGGAACTCGACCAGTGTGTGTCCGGTATTCATCACCTGACCGGGACTGGACCAGTGTGTGTCCGGTACTCATCACTTGACCGGGACTGGACCAGTGTGTGTCTGGGATTCAGCACCTGACTGGGACTGGACCAGTGTGTGTCCGGTATTCATCACCTGACCGGGACTGGACCAGTGTGTGTCCGGTATTCATCACTTGACCGGAACTCGACCAGTGTGTGTCCAGTATTCATCACCTGACCGGGACTGGACCAGTGTGTGTCTGGGATTCAACAACGGACCAGGACTGGACTAGTTTGTGTGCGGTATTTATCACCTGACTGGGACTGCTCTGGCAATGCCAGATATCCTTACAGCAGAGTCCAACCCTGTCAGCGGAAGAGGAGAAGTTAGATTCTGCTTCAGGAAATCCCACAGCCTTGCCTCTCTGTGGGATGCTCACAAGACCCCGAGAGTGACATGGACTAAACCAGCACTTTTAAAGAGTATCTCGATTCTCTGCCACATAAGTGCACCAATCTAGTAGTTTATGCTTTATTGTGTAAATACTTAAAATCATTACAACCGTACAAAAGGAAATGTTAAAAACATTCTTGCTTTCCTTGTGGTTGTTAGTCCAGAAAAGCCCTATTCACATGTTGATCGTCTTGAGATGTATAGTCATGCATACTGGATCAACACTGAGTTACTGACTGGTAAATTAGACCTACTCAAAGGGGCTTTACGTGAGAAACATCAGAAAGTGTTTTTTTTTTACTAATAAAATATAAGTAGTCCAGTCCACAGGTGGGGTATGCAGAGTGCAGTTGGCGGAAACGCTGCGGCCATGGCTCGTAAGCCTGGAGCTGACAGTGTTCATTTCCTGTGCCAGCTGAGGCCTTGTTTTATCATCTTGGTTTTTTGTGGCATGTTTTAAGGAGTGTTCTGTTTATAAAATACATTTTGCAAAACAGTCCATGTGTTGCGGAGTCAATCCTTTCAGACTAAACAGGATATCCTGCTGGCATGTTCTGATACCATTGGCGTTGAAGATGTTTTTCAGATACAGCTTTCTCCAGGGTAGTAGAGCGGGACAAATACAAAGGATGTGTATAAAGTATTCTCGGTGATGTGCGCAAAGTCTGCATCGTCTGTTGTTTGTGGGTCTAAGCCATTTTGGTTCGACCTTCAATGAAGGCGTGCAGCACCTTTATTTTTAGTGACGTTTTTAATATTTCTGCCATTTAGGGCTGTGCTGTTGGAGCCTTATGTGTGTTAATTGTCATCCAAGCGTGTGATCGATTTCTGAGCTTATGTTCGTCCTTGCTCCAGGAGAGCATCTTGATTTGTTTGTTTAGAAGTTGCTTGACACTTTTATGGGGTAAAGACTTTTGCCATAGCTCCTCTGCCTGCAGATGCTTTATGGCTGAAGCGATTCTCTTTGGCCATGGATTTGAAACTTCCATCTGGTTTGTGTTGATTTCTTCCCAAATCAGTGCCTTTAATGTGTTTGGTTGGACCTGTCTTAACATGGACACATATTTGAGCAATGCTCCGTCTTGTGCTAATGCTTGGTCTTGTAATCTGAATTCCAACCTAATCTGTGCTGGAGAGGAGCTGTGTGGAAGGCAGAAGAGAAGGCGAAAGACTTTGCTTTGTGCAATGTTCATGAAGTCGTTAAGTTTACCTTGAAATATTTCTGAACCGTATGTCAGGGCTGGCAGGAATTTTGCTTTGATCACTATAAGGAGTGGACACCAGATTGGGGATGCAAGTAGAGATGCCAACCTAGCTTTCAGGGTGTTTAGGTGCAGGTGATGCGACCAGCGTTCCTGTAGCCAGACACCAAGGCATTTATAGCGTCGGCTTCTTTCCACAGATTGATTCCCACAGAACAATTTATGTTTCTTAATTATCCATTTGCCAAAGATGATTACATTGGTTTTCTCCATGTTTACCACCAGCTCATTAGTTGTGTAATATTGATTGAAGGTGTTTAGCACTTTTTGGATTCCTGTACCCGAGAGATTCAAAAGGTCGATGTCATCTGCATATAGTAATGCTGTTAGGGGGTGGTTGCTCAGTTTGGGGGGATGGGAGCTAGTGGTCTTTAGCTATGTGCACAAATCTGCCAAATAAAGTTTGAAGCGCATTGGAGCCAGAACACAGCCCTGCTTAACACCTCTGTCCATCTGGATTCTGGCTGACACTGTTCCATTATTTCCTACTTTCACCCTTGCCCAATTTTCTGAGTGCAGAAGCTGTATTCCTTTTAGCAGTTCTGGCGGGACTTTGAGGTTTGCTAGTTTCCCTCACAACTTGTTCCGGTCCACTGAGTCAAAGGCTTTGGACAAGTCCATGAAGCAGGTGTATAGAGCCATTTTGTTGTTTGTATATTTTTCTGCAAGCATGGCTAGAGTTATCAGGTTGTCAGAAGTGCTCGCCGAGGGCTGGAAGGTATTAGATTGAATTTGCTAGCCCATTCTTTGAGTTCCTCAAGCAGGAGACCCACAAATATTATTCCGTCTATGTCAAGCAGTGATATTAGTCGATAGATGTCTGAGTTCCCGTAGGGACCCTTCTTGTAGATTGGGTGGATAATTGCCCCTTTCCAGTAATGTTTTGTTTTCCATGCTGCTGACATTGAAAAAGGTTGCAGAGCAGGCCAGTCCAGAGGGACTCCTGCCGGGAGACCATTTGGCCCAGGAGCCCCACTCTGTCTGCAGCATTGTAGTTGTTCCTCAACGTTTTGTACTTCAAAGGATAATGGCTTTGACTCGCAGCTTGAGGTGGGAGATGGTTTCTCTGTGTTTGGCGGCCGTAGAGGTTGAAGATGTGTTCAATCCACTTTCTCTCTAGAACCACATTACTTTGGATCCCGGTTGTCCTGCGCTCCAGCTGATTGACAATAGACCACAGCGACCGGCTGTTCTTTTCTTTAGTGGCTTCCACAATTCTGATACACTCCTGATCTATGTGAGCCTGCTTTGCTTCCCATATTGTCTTCTTGTATTCCTTTCTTAGTTCATGAAATGTGCACTGGTACCTGTTACCTGGCGGTTGATTCTTTAGGAGTCTGGCGGTTTTGTTAAGCTGTTGCCTTTGTTGCCTTAATGTCTGCGTGAACCAACGTTTTCTGCTCAGCAGTTGGGCGACCTTGGATGGTTGATTAGGCTCTAGCTGGTTCCTTAGTGGCCTCCCATTTTGAAATTATGCCCACCTGTTCCGTTTGATCCGATGTTGGGTTGGCTTTCCATATTCGTATTTCTCCAAACACTTGTTGGACCATCTTATGTGATGAAGGTGGCTTCCTGGGTCTTGTTCGCCTATCCGCTGTAGTGGAGCAGCAAGAACGTTATTGTTCGCTATTTTCATTGTTTGTGGGTGGTGGTCACTTTCGCATCTAACCTCTATGCTGAAATCTTGGAAGTACTTGAAGATGTCCATTGTAACAAAAGTGCACTCTAGGGTAGAAGCGGACTTCTTGGCGGTGTGACTCGGGTTCATTGGGATGTCTTTAGGGAATCTGACATTTAGGGCCCTCAGCCCTAGTGCCTCTAGGAGTCTGACCAGGAGGTGATCACATTTGTCCTTGTCCCTAAAAGGCTATTCTTGTGGTGGAATACCCAGACGCTGGTCCAGGGCGCCTTCTCTGGAGCTTCTTATGCCATTTTTGGCCATGTTAAGGTTAAAATCACCTGTGGTGATCCAGGGGGCTTTTCCGAATACCGTTTTTAGAGATAGCAACTCTTTTTCGGTTGTGTCTAGTAGGTGCTGATTATGCGTCAAGTTAGGGTTGATGTAAATATTTATTAGTATGATGGACATGGGTATTTGTTCCAGCATCCAATTTTCAATAATGATAGCTAACATGTGAGCTGACTTCAGGTCTATGATCTTGGCATTGAAAGATTTGCGTGTGGTTATGTAGATTGAGAGGCCACCTTTTGGGTGCCCTTTGGGCTTAGGTCTTGCAGCCGGGCTTAGGAATTCTTCAAATCCAACTAACGGATTTTCAGCTACTTTCCAGGGTTCCTGTAGGCAGATGATGTCGAAGCCATTCAAATAGGCTTGCAAATTTGGGTCTTGCATGATTTTGCTGGCCCCTGCAATATTCAAAGATATTATGTTTGTGACGCTTAACTTGCTTTTAGACAGAATTAGTCCAGTTGGGATTGTTTTGGCAGAGCAACTTCCAGATCTGACATTATGCTGCAGGGTTACGTCAGGATCGAGAAGTGGATCTGTACTAGCTGACTCCCTCGTCTTGCAGTCCCCCTTCCTGACAATGCCTTATCCATGAGATGCCCTGGGTGATGGATATAGTGATCTCTCTTGGGCTCATAGTGAAGGTGGGGGATGCCCCTTTAGCGTGTTGCAGGAAAGATCGCTGGTTAACTGCTCGGGGATTATTGTCCAGAAGTTGTCCCTTTTATTGGTCTGTTCTTGCGGGATTAGAAAGGAGGGGTATTTTGCTTTACATGCTTCCTTTAACTCCACGCCCCAGTTTTTGTATAACTCCGATTTGGACCGTGCTAACTGTGCTATCTCTGTGCTGTTGAAGCAGACTTCAGTACTCTCAATTATGTTGCCCTTTTTGGTGCTAAGAAGGCCACATATTGTAGATCTTTACTAAGTATTGTTTCTAATCCTTGGATAACGCTGCAGATTCTCATAAGATTGCCTCGATTAAGGATGTCCCAAGGGCCCTGAGATTTGTAAGTTGGGGAAAATATAAGGGTGTGAGCGCCCCGACTTTTAGGGGTGTGAGCTTAATTGATGATTTATCGCCGTTTGTTGTGTGCAGGGCTGATGTAACTGCAGCGTTTATGCTTGCCTTTTCTTCTGATGCGGCAATTTCTTGAGTCATGATATTTGTACAATGCTGATGATTTGGAGGGTTTGGGTAGGACATCATTGTTTTTGGAGTCCAGAGTGTAGACCCCTCGTAGGTGGGATTACCGGTCCACTTGCTTGTGCCCCAGAGGCCCTTTCGAGGAAGGATACCTGTGCGAGAGTCTCAAATTGATCTGGGTGGAGCTGGTTCTTACTGTGCTCTTGTTCACTTGTTCTTTTCAGGTGTGTCTTTGAGCTGGATAAAGATCTATGATTTAATCCTGAACTGTCCAACTTCTCCATAGATGGAAGCTGAGTGGTTGCTTCTGTGGTTGTGGATTGTGACTGGCTTTGGGTCCTGAGCAGTTTTCTTGTAATCCGTTTGAGTCTCCTATTGTGATTTTCGGGCTGAGTGCCCCCATGATCTTATGTCCAGTTTGTCCTGTTATTCCTTCTTCTTGCTGGAGGATTATTCCTGAGCAGTAGGGGCAGCTGCTGTTCTGTTGTGGTCGGCGACTTTGAATCTCCCAGTTGGGCAGCAGCTGTACACTCTTTTGAATTGCTTTTGTTTTGCCCTGGTGTTTCCTCTTGGTGGGCTGTGATCGCCGTGGCTGGAGGGGTGTATTTACTTTCCGGATCCATCACTGTTTTATTGTGCATTTGCCTGAGGCGTTTTTAGTTTTTCCTGGACGGGACAGGAATGAAGGGGCCTTTCGTAGCTGTATGTTGCTGGTTTGAGCCTTCAACTGAAGATCCTAAAGCCTCTACTGGACTTGCTGCATCCTGAGTGGTCTGGATAGATGTTCTCTTTTGTGTGCTGTTTGCACCTTGTGGGCACTGTGGGAGCTGCTTGACGTTTCTCCGCTGGAGCAATTCCTGTTTTAGATCTGTCACTAATATGAACATGACTGATGGCAGTTCTTGGAGTTTATCCAAAATTGGGCTGCTGTGACACTGGTATGTCTGATTAACCAGGCCCTTGTCGGCCTCCATGTGGGATCATGCTCTTCGAATAAGCGTGTTTAACTTGTCCAGCTTATTGACTATTGCCATAGTGGTGGTTGCCAAACTTTGCAGAATTTCGATTTGGATGTCTAATTTGTCTGTCTTGAAGATCGTTGCATTGGTTATGGCCGTTATTGTGTGGCACTAAGACCATGTGCGCCGCTGCTATAAATAAGCTTACGCTAGCCTCTCTTCGTGCCACCTGGCGGCGTGCCACCTGCTGTCTCCTCATGTGTATGCATACAGTGACCTATGAGCAGGGCCTCTGGAATTATGTGATTTTGCAGCTGTGGCCACATAATTATGGTTTTGCTGCATTTGTCACATAATCCATCATTTGCTACTGAATCTGCAAAATTTAACCAAAACAAATTAGCTCAAATGGAACAAAACCCAGTCCTATTGGTTGCTGCACAGTAGAAGCTCTTCCACAAAGGTTGACTGTTCACCTTCCTGTTTGTTATTGCAAATTTGAGTGCAAGGCTAGCACTTTTGAGGTGAAAACTATGCTTGGACAGTGTTAACAAGTGTAAAAATGGCTAAATAATGAAGTAATGCTATCATAAAATGCGTCGCATTATGCCACATTATTTCCTTTTGTTTTCCTCATAATTTGGTTCTCCCCTGCTGCATAATTCGAGTGACCCTGCCTATGGGCGACTTCCCTGCACCAGAACGACCTGGTTCTCAACACAAGATCTCTGCGTGTTGTCACAGTGACCCTGGTAGAGCGAGGAAGCCAAACTAGGGACGTTTCTCCTAGTGATGGTGCTGAAAAGAAGCCCTTTTGCTTCACATGCAGGTTTCACCTATTTCCTGGACCACTAGAATTATGCAACTTTACGGCGATTTTCACATAACTGTAGATATGCCGCATTTGCCACATAATCCATCATCTTTTGCATAATCTATAGATTTTAACAAAAAAATTGCTTCTAGCACAAACGGTACAAAAGTTACTAAACATGAAGCAAATCATGTTGCTGCACAGTGGGGGGCCTTTGCAAAGGTTGACCGGTCACTTTTCTGTTGCTTGTTGCTATACTAATACCCAGACAGTGTTAACAACTTTCAAAATTACAAAATACTGTCACATAAGGTGTCACAGAATGCTGCATAATTTAGCTTTTCCTGCTGCAGAATTTACTTAACATCACCGCATAATTTAGCCCACTCCTGCTGCATAATTCTAGAGGCCCTGCCTATTTCACACCACAAACCCTCCCTGACAGTTAAGAGAACCCCCCCCCGAGCCTTTGGGCTTGCCTCTGATTGGCTGATGGGCAAGCACGCTAGAAAGGTCACGCCCTCTCTCTACCATGTGACCCTTTCCTTGGAAACACATCTTTCCTTTTTTCCAGCTCTCCCATTGGCTGCCAAAAGGTTCATTTATCACCTTTTGCCGCAGCCTCCGTCAGTTTTTAATAATGCCTCTGATTTGCATACATCTCCCGGCAGCTCCAGCTGTGCCAGGGGTTCCGCAGGACCGAACTGCAAATTATTCAAAGTGACAGCCTCAACATGGCGCGTTAAATATCAAGAAAAGACATGCGTGTGGGGGCGGCGCCTGGTTCCTCTCAGCATCAGATGTGTCTGCATTACCGTCCTCCATGCAAAGGATGCTTGGGGGCTGAAATATGACTCCTGATTCTGTGGCTGTTGGCGTACTCAAGTAGGCCGATCTTTGTTTGCTGGTGTCAAGAAGGTCTCTAAGAAGCGGCCATCTTGGAGCGGGGTCACTGACTTGAGTACACAAATTAGCAGACACAGGCCCAGGTTTATTAAATTGTCAGGCAACGTAGTGAAAAATGCTGCGCTACGTGAGAAGCATGGAGAAGGATAGCTCCATATTTACAAAAATATGGGACTCTCCTCCCCTCTCCCTGTTCCATGGTGCAAGGGTGTCTGCGTGAGTCTAGCGTAGCTTTTGTACTGGAAGGGTCAATTCAAAGCGCCACGGCCACCATGAGCATGAGCGCGAAGGAGAGACACAAAAAGAAAAAGGAGTTCGCTCGCAGTCAAACGTATCGGCAAAAGTGCAATTATCCATGTAACAGGGAAGATGGCCAAGGTGGTAACCAAACTGCCCCAAGGAGGGACAAACGTAAAGCATTTACCAATAATAACAAAGGAATTTTGAAAGGCAAGCCCATGAACCACGCGTGCAGTGGGCATGGTTAAAAGCCCACAGATAGATTACAACAGGTCAGCGCGCTATCATTAACATTTATAAAGCGCGCTACTCACCCGTGCGGCTCACGCGATCGACCTAAAAAGAGTGACATAAAAGGGCAGAGAGAGTACTGTGGTGAAAGTAACAGGCATTGAGTGGAATCCAAACCAGGAAGCCTTGGTATTCGGCAATTTAAACCTTCCTCACTGCAGGCATCTGAATTACAATACAAATTAACCACTGATGTGAGGCAGAACATGCTCTGGCATGCAAGCCTTGGTAGTCAGAAGAGGGAGCTACAAATGACCCCCCGCCTTCTGTGGCCTATGGACCGATGAACTGTCAATGGCAAAATGTGACGATAAGTCCTATCGACAGATGTGCAAAGAGAAACAAAAAAGGTAATTAACAAACAAAGACAGAATCAATACCTGGCTACTCAGCCGTCCAAGGGTAGAGATGGACTGTGCAGGAACAATGGCTGCTGTGGGTAATGCGGACGTGATTGGACCCCGTGACTAGGGTGGGCTTGCGGTACGTTCGAGTGGGTGCTTCAGCCAGAAGGGTGCGCTTCACAACCTAGCCAATGAAAGCAGAGAGGAGGGCCGGGGACCAATGTGCTCCACCCCACATCGTTCACCCCCATGTTGGAGGGACCATCGTGACATGGCAGGAGCACATGCAAGCTGTGGGCAATCATAAGGGTTGGCATCTAATGTTCCCCACCCCGAATCGTCCTCATGTCTCATTCTGTGTGTGGCATGGGCAACCCCGAGCCACACCAGGTACAAGGGTTCTTACAGATCATACTTTATGACCAGGTGCAACAACACAACAATGCAACACATTGTATTACCCAGTCAAGGCACTGCCATTCTCCAGTACCATTGTGTAGTGATCATTAACTAGATTAGGTGGTTACTAGTGCAGGGTAATCAGGGCTGACAAACTGGGCCGAGGCTGTTTATCCTACCCCCGCTCTTCTCAGGCCCCAACTGTCTCTGCTATTTCTGTTAATAAGACGTGGGATTCTGTAATCTCTGCATAAATGACGGTATTTAATGTATTTATAACCAGCGACTTGTGACGCACAAGACGCCAGAATTCGAATGTAATATGTTATTACAGTTGAGTTCTAGTGTCACAATGCCTGCCAGCCAGCAGCTGAGGTGAAAAGCAGATCAGGTCATGGAGCATAATTGAAGCAGCTGTTTAAATCAAGGAAAATTGCTTTTCTTTCTTTGCTCTATTATACCTCATTATGACAAGCGGAGAGGACATGTCTATTTCTGCACTCCTTATGTAGTTATTCAAAAGCTAGAATCTTTCTGCATGTTTCTATAGATCTCGATCTAGTGCAGATTTTATTAAAAAAACTGATTTCCATCGAACTGTTTCAAATATCTGTTTGCAACATATAACTATTATTGTTTGATGTGTTTAATTTTGCAATAGAGGTTTTATTTGTATTATTCATGTTTGCAAACATACTGTTCCTTCATATGAAAGAGCCACGCACCAAGGGTTTCAGTTGTTTGTTGGAAAGGTGATGGTGTGACCATGTATTATATGAGATAAAATGCTCCCTACCGTACATCAGAAGGATATTGCAAGTCACCTCAGAATTCCATAACCTTACACAGCAATCTAGCCTTCGGCCTCGTTCCTCTATATGTTTAAGGTAACTCCTCAGTGACTTGCAATATCCTTATAATGTATGGCAGGGAGTACTTTATCCCCTAAATATAACACCAAGAAGGTTTAGACAGCTCTGAGATATATGCTCATAAAGCAGGTAAGCTTAGCCGCCACCAGGTGTCACATAAACCCAGAGAAGGTCCTTCCATCGCATTTGTGACCCAAGACCCACAAAAGCGTCTGACAAGACGGAGTGTACAAACTGGTAGAAGTGATAGTTGTGCTCATAAGACCTCAGTCAATAATCTAGATCTGACGGTGTCACTAGTCACCTATTTGACAAAAGTAGTGGTGTGTGGTTTCAAGAGACAGAACTCCCACTGGCACTGTCTGACCAGAGTGTGTGAATGAAAACAGTGAACAGAAGTGCTCCCTACTGAAAAGCCTTATTCAAAGTGCCCTGTAGGGTTAACACAGAGGTGTACAGTTTGTGTTCTGAGCAGTGTGACTTATAAAGTCATTGAACGTGGGAGGTGTGAAATGACTATGGGTGTTGTGGTTCTGAGAGTGTGTGGTGTGAGTCGGGAGACATGCTGTTGTGTGGCATACAACTGAGTGTGAGAGGTGTGACGTGAAGGTGAGCGGTGAGTACTGAACGTGTGAGGTGTGTAGTGTGTGAGTAACTGTGTCAGGAGTGCAGTAAAGCATGCTTGGTGCCAGGCTAGGACACAGCCAGGAGATGTCGGAAGGATCAACAGAACAGTCTTTTCTATTCAGAAAAGCCAGGGCTGGAAGTTCCATACGGCATATTAAGGCAGCGGCCTTAGAATGCCACCTTATGTTGGAAAAAATACTGAAAAAAGGCAGAAACTCCCTTTTTTTAGGTCTCGTCTACAAACATCTTCAGCTCTCTATTGTCGAAAATCCTATTGTGTACAATACCAAAACTTAGAATGGGCTTTGGGTCAGCCAACCATGTATCATTTGTTGTTGCACTTGTCAAGCAAATTCACTAGCTTCCTAGTTAATGGAATTCCTTCCTTTCCTTCTGTTTGTCTGTCCCAGGACCATAGCTGTTTTACAGTGTTCCTGATTGGATGAACTGTATTCTTCCACTGCTTACAATCAGGGAACTATTTTTTTTCATTGTCCTTTCTGTGCCTTCGGGAGGGTTAACTTACCTCTCTCTCGGTGGCTCTTTCCCCTTCTTTCAATACACTCCCCCTCACTCTTGAGCCCTCCCCCACATATCTGTTTCTTCCTTATCCCTCCCTGCAGTAAACAGCATTGTTTTTTAAAGTACTTTCCGGACAATTTTTTGTTTCAAATTCATGTTGTGAATGCCTAGCTACTTCATAGTACTACTGGGCCTCTCGCTTCTGTAGCTTTGCGCAGCACAGAGGTATTTAAAGGAATGGGCAAAGTGGGCTCTGGTCCTGGGCCCCGGCCTCTCAAGCTTACGAAATACTGTGTTTCCCCTCATTTAGTACCCCTACCAATCTGCATTCCTCTCGCTTTCCAACGCCCCTTCAGCCGCTCTCATGCACCCTGCCCCCGTATAATATATGTTTACATAATATGTCAGTGTTGGGAAGTTTGAAGCTCCCAACCCCTAAATCTTACTGCCCAAGCCACGCCCCTGCTTCCCATGCACGTGTGTACATCGTGACACTACAGCGGCCATTTTGTTTTGTTTTTTCTTTTACTTTTTTTAACAATGCTTATTGAGCTGGTGAAACGTCTTGTTTTCCTGGAGAGCGCACCGTTCCTGACAAGTACCCGTGAACTCTTCCCAGACCATGACAAATCGTCTTGTGGTTTCTCCTGGAGTGATTATCTCTCAGCACCATGTTTGGCGCGGATCCTGGCTGAAAATCGTTTTATCTTGTACACATGAGTAATTTTAAATATCTTCCATTTGTCAGATCCAGGCATGCCTGCCAACCTACAAGTACATTTCACAGTGTGAGGAGGGGGGTGGGGCCTTAGAGGGGGCAGGGCCTCGTGCAGGGAGCCACCTTAGAGGTCCTCTGCTGCTACCCAAGCCCCTCATCGTCACCCCCCAAAAAAGGGTTATTGAGACTGTCACCAATGTCCTGGGATGTTCTCACACCTCTAAATAGACATCAGCGCTTGCCAGATAGAAGGTGGAAAGCCACTTTGTGCAGTGGGTTTCGGCTTCTCTTGCCTGTCACTGTGTGATTTTGGCTCCTCACCAGGTGACCGTGTGAAGGGAGCAAAAACCATGTGACACACAGTGGCACATGTCAGTTGGCAGGCCCCTACAGGTCCATGCTCAGGTGAACAGAGCTGTGCATTTGGAGCGGTCTTGAAAGGGCACTGAACTCTGCACTCAGATCCTCCTGGCGTGGAAGGCCATAGATCTGTGGTGGCATGGTCTGGCATCCTGGGCAGTGCCCAGGCTCAGGGAGAACAGTGTGGGCACAAGCACCTGGTGAGTGCGGATGCATCCTTCCCTGATGGTGAGGTATCATTTATTCCAGGAGAGCTGGCATTTATTATTCATGGGGAGGTGTCCTTTTTCCAGGACACTGCTGCAGTCAGATGGATGACTGATGCTCTGGGGTGGTGACGTCACTGCCTGGTTGTGTGGGATTCATCTGAAAGCCAGGGATCAATGGACACTGTCACACAAGAGATGCCAGCCGCTGGTCCTCTGCTGGCTCACAGGGTTGGGGGCAATAGACTGCATCCCCAGCACACTGCCAAAAACAGCCTGTATGGTGCCAGCTGCGCTCGGAGTGCATTAAAAACAAGCATTTGCAATGCAATAGTGTCTCGCATTTGTCGGAGTTACAGCTATCCCAAGTTGTAAACTCCCAACCGGATTTTTCTTCCATTAAAAGAAAAAAACAGAGCTGCTACAGTTTACACGTAATAATACCTATGGCAAAAGTGCAATTATGAACGTAACCGGCAAAAGTGCAATTAACTGTGTAAAAAGGTCCATAGTATGCAAAGCGCTTGACTTCTGCCCAGCGAGATCGCGCTGCGAAAATAGAGAAAAAGTAGTCCACAAACCTGATGGGAAACAGCGAGCCCCGCATGTTTTCTGTACTTGGTCGCTGCGCTCGAGGAGGGCTAACCACCGGAAAAGGCCTGACGTACGCGTGCCTTCCACTAATCAAAGGAAGCGGATTCTAACAGGCAAGCCAATGTGCCAATGAAAGACACTGACATGACGTCGACGGGGCTCCGAGCCTTTTTCTAATACCTAAAGCGTCTCGCTAGCGACACGCATATGCGAGAGCATGCCACGCAGGCTCGACCATAAAAAGTACAGAGACTGTGACCTTGTGAGTGTGAGGGCGGGATTAAAGGTTTAGCTAAAAAGGACAAAATACTTTGCAACTAATCTGCTGGTGTTTCATTTTAATGTAATTTCGTATAAAATATGTAACCTCTATTGGTTAAGGCTGTCACTGCAGATGTCTGTATGTGAATAAGAGAGCCACAGACTGAATCCTGGTTGGTGCAGTGGGGAATGGTGACTTGTGTATTTTGTGTGCTATGAGGTCCCAGCATGTGACAGAAAGCACTGTGAATATGTAAAAAGTTATTGTGAATGTGCGCAATACGCAGTACAAGACAGGCAGGCTGCCACAAAATGTGCAAAAAAAATTCAGTTTAAGATTTTAAAAAAGTGCTTCCAAGTTATAAGTTTTAGTGATGCACAACCAAAGTGCATCTACTGCAAACATTTATGTGCGTATCTATGAAGAGCACACACTTCAGAGCTCAGCTGGAACACCCTTACATTGCTCTCAGAAATAATACATCTTTGTTATTAGGAAGCTTCAAATGATTCCATCATTTAAAGTCAATACTTCCAGGAATCCTATACATTTGGGCACATAGGGTGTGTTCCTGTCCTTTTCCCCTGCGGTGGCACACAATTGGCTGCCAGTGCTGCATGCAGGATTGCTTTTGTGAAGGAAGGGGCATTTTCCTGCAGAAAAAATAATCTAGAGAGCTGTTTTCCTCTTTCTATGTGTGCTGCAGAATGCAGTGGGGGAGAAAAACTAGGAGTAATGAAAATATTTGCTCTCGGGAGGCGTAGGGTTTTGCCTCTGCCCCAAGTTTACGTGATTAAGCAAATCTGAGGTAGCATCAAAATCCATGGGTGTTGCATACACCCTTGGACCACCTTCCTGGCACAGAGTAAGGCAACGCAGAAACTTGTGCTGCTTTACCTTACTCCATAACTACGAGATCATTCAAAGCCACACAAAGTGGCTCAACTCGTCCTTATAGACATAGTTGAGAGGCTTGCCCCCAAGCTCCAAAAAAAGTGACGTTTCGGTGGTGCAAGCCTCTCATAAATATGCCCTTTGGTGAATAAACAACTGCACACACGTACATTGTTTTTAGGTATCAGGCACTCGGTGAGATGGCTTGTTTGTTCTTTAGCTTTCTGTCCCTCTGCAGCACAGAAGACTTTCTCCCTTTCAGCTGAGGCATCTCAACTGTCTCTAGGGCGGTTGTCTTTTAACAAAAAGTCGGGAAACTTTCTCTAAAATTAAAAAAAATATGGGCATGTCGCTCCTCACAGATCCCACTCACTTCGACCTCTGGGTTGCAGGCACACGCAGCACTTACTGGAGCTGTCAGAGTGCTCGAGTGACACCACATTAAAGTATGTCTGAGACTTCCTGTGACTTCCCATGTCCTGTCCTCAGGCCCTTTTTCCTGGATGAGCCTTTCTTCATTTTCCAGCTTGATTCTCCTTTGCAGCTTCCTTCTGTTCTTTGTTTTAGTTTTAGTCTCTTTGTTTTTGTTTTAGTCTGTCCTCGGTTTCTGCCATGAATCTGTCTTCTGTTTCCTGTGTGTCTTTTTATCTCTGGTTCCCTCTCAAGTCTTTCCTCTGCTTCCTCTGTGAATTTGTCCTGTTTCTGTGTGAATTTGCTGTGTCTTCTGCATAAGGCCATGTACAAGGCCGGCTTTAGAGGGGTGCCACCATCTGGGCAAAGACCTGGAAGGTGAGGGTGGGGGCGCTGAGTTTAGCAATAACTTACAATTTTAAAACACCTCCTGCAGAGTTCCTTGTGCATCCAGCTTTCAGTGAGCAATACAAATGTCAAGATAACTTGTGATTAAAGCTTGTTCTCTCTGTGTTTATTCCCAGACGCCTCTTCCAAGTCAGAGTAATAGTGGGTTAACCTGAATGTTTTCAGTTGGTTGTAAGATGGGCACAAGCAGACTTATAGAGGTTTGTGGTTACTTCTTTGAACTGCATGTATGTGACTTGTCTTCTGTAAGTTGAGCAGCAGTTGTTACCATCCCATGATCACTTTTGCCATGTGTACAGTGACCTGATGAGTCCAAGCTTTACCCCAGGCGTTCACCAACAGCCCTCTGAATTATGGAGGTTGTAGCTCACAACAGGTGACCCAGTTGTCTTAAAGTACTAATACTAGACATTTTAAAATGAAACTCCAGGGACGGAACACAGTGCCGCAGTGACATGGGACCACTTAAACCCACTAAATATGTTATGCTTAGTACCACCCTTGCAGGGAGGACAGGCCTCCCACCTCACAGGGTCCCGTTGCGTGGCCCACGGTTTCATGCCTCATCACACAGGGAAGAGGTGAACTGGAATCCCTTTCCGAGAAGAGGTCACCAGCTCACGTCTCAATGTTCTGCGCAGCTGCTGCCATTTAAAAACAAGCATTTGCAATGCAATCGGTCTCACATTTGCTTGAGTTAGAGCTATTGGCACTGTAAATTCATAATTGGACTTTTGTTGCCCCATAAATTGATCAACCCTGCCTCATAGTTATGTATTTTCCTGCTATATGATTCCAGCGGCCCTGCATATAACCAGAACACTTTCATTTACTTTCTTCCTCTATCTGTAGCAAAAACAGAAAGTGTTGCCATTTAGCATCCTAATGTAAATCTACCATGCTAATCCCAATAGAATATCACTTCCACCACCCACCGTCAGCATTGCTGGATGGCTAACAATTCCCCCCAAAAAGTTACAAGACAGCCACAAAAGAGAAATAAACTAGAATGGTTACCCAAACATATCAAGGGTGTTCAAACAGTCATAGTGTAAAGAAGATGTTAAATTGGCTTGAATTATGGTGATAATTGTAATAAGGAGAGATTATAAAAATGTATACAATTATAATATAAACCTTTATCAGAAATGCACTTTTGGCATTAGAATGTAATGCTCAAAACAGCCCCTAGAGGGCACCATGACAAACATACCATTTGTAATAGACATGGTCATGTAACTATAGTGTTAGTCCCTAAAGGGTATAACCACATGAAAGCTCCATGGCTGTCGTGCAGCACGAAGGGGAGAGACGAAAAAAATAGTTTGCCCACTCTGAAGTATATCGGCAATCGTGTAATAATCCATGTAACAGGGGCAGTCTGTAAGGAGTGACAAACCAGCCTCAAAGCAGGACAAACGTAAAGCATTTACCAGTGATATCGAGTAATTTTTGAAAGGCAAGCCCACGAACGAGTGAAAGTGATGGGCGTGGTCAACAGCCCACATTACTTGCAACAGGTCAAAGTCCCTGCGCGCGACCTAAAAACCCTGGGAGGTGGACCAGGTGAGTGCCCTATTGCTGGAGGGTGGGAAGCAGAGGCTGCTTAGGCAGAGCAGGGGCTCCAAAGCCCAACTAGCCGTGGCCCTGCACCCGTCTAAGGCCACGCCCTCTTCTCCCCATGCACGAATATGGTTCTTGAATGGTATTGAGAAGGGACTGGATTCTGACTGGTAGGGTTGTGCAGGTTTAGTTCAACCATTCTCACTGTTTCTAGAAGTTCACTAGAATGCCTCTGAAGTGCCTTGAAGTGGGGTGGTTCTAGGTGGTAGGGGGGCTGGTCTGGAGTGGTTCTTGAATGGTATTGAGAAGGGACTGGGATGTGATTGCTATGGCTGTGCACGTTTAGTTGAACTATGCTCAATGTTACTAGAAGTTTACTAGAATGCTCCTTAAGTGCCTTGTCCTGGAATGGTTCTAGGCGCTCTATGGTGAATGATACTGAGAAGGGACTAGAATGTTACTGGCATGGTTCCCACTTGTAGTTTAGCTGTACTCAAAAGTTTGCTAGAGTGCTACTGAAGTGAATTGAAGTGGAGTGCCTCTAGGTGCTTGAAAGGTCGCAGAAGGTTGGTGATGACATGACATCTCGTTAGCGCTCATTACTAGTGATGTCGTCTCTGGGCGCTAGTCCCGGGTGTGCCCTCGGAGGGCACTGACCGGTGGCGGGTGCTTCTGGGTCGGTCCTGGGGGGCCCCTGGGACTGGCCTTCACCCAGTGCCGCCGCCTGCAGCTCCCTGGCATCGGTGCTGGAACAACTTCGCCTATTCAGATTTTTCATAGAAAATCGCATCTGTTCGGGACAATAGCGGGGGCCCCGCCGCAGACGCCGGAAATAAAACCGGCGCTGATTGGAGGCTCCGGCGGCCGCGGCCCTTCATTGTATGAGGCCTGCTGCTGATGAGGGCTTTTCAGGCGTCGAAGTGATGGGGAGGGTGCAGGGAGGAGGGGTGTCAGAGAGAGGGGGGGGGGGGTACGGGTGCAGGGAGGAGGGGTTGTTAGATACAGAGAGAGAAGGATGGATGGGCCGGGAAGGGATTGTTAGGTACAGAGAGGGAAGAGTGGATGGGCCGGGAAGGGATTGTTAGATACAGAGAGAGAAGGATGGATGGTCCGGGAAGGGATTGTTAGATACAGAGAGAGAAGGATGGATGGTCCGGGAAGGGATTGTTAGATACAGAGAGAGAAGGGTGGATGGGCCGGGAAGGGATTGTTAGATACATAGAGGGAAGGGTGGATGGGCCAGGAAGGGATTGTTAGATACAGAGAGAGAAGGGGGGATGGGCCAGGAAGGGATTGTTAGATACAGAGAGAGAAGGATGGATGGTCCGGGAAGGGATTGTTAGATACAGAGAGAGAAGGATGGATGGGCTGGGAAGGGATTGTTAGATACAGAGAGGGAAGGGTGGATGGGCCGGGAAGGGATTGTTAGATACAGAGAGAGAAGGGTGGATGAGCCGGGGAGGGATTGTTAGATACAGAGAGAGAAGGGTGGATGGGACGGGGAGGGATTGTTAGATACAGAGAGAGAAGGGTGGATTGGCCGGGGAGGGATTGTTAGATACAGAGAGAGAAGGGCGGATGGGCTGGGAAGTGATTGTTACATACAGAGAGGGAAGGGTGGATGGGATGGGAAGGGATTGTTAGATACAGAGAGGGAAGGGTGGATGGGCCGGGAGGGGATTGTTAGATACAGAGAGGGAAGGGTGGATGGGCCGGGGAGGGATTGTTAGATAGAGAGAGAGAAGGGTGGATGGGCCGGGAAGGGATTGTTAGATACAGAGAGGGAAGAGTGGATGGGCCGGGAAGGGATTGTTAGATACAGAGAGGGAAGGGTGGATGGGCCAGGAAGGGATTGTTAGATACAGAGAGAGAAGGGGGGATGGGCCAGGAAGGGATTGTTAGATACAGAGAGAGAAGGATGGATGGTCCGGGAAGGGATTGTTAGATACAGAGAGAGAAGGATGGATGGGCTGGGAAGGGATTGTTAGATACAGAGAGGGAAGGGTGGATGGGCCGGGAAGGGATTGTTAGATACAGAGAGAGAAGGGTGGATGAGCCGGGGAGGGATTGTTAGATACAGAGAGAGAAGGGTGGATGGGCCAGGAAGGGATTGTTAGATACAGAGAGAGAAGGGGGGATGGGCCAGGAAGGGATTGTTAGATACAGAGAGAGAAGGGGGGATGGGCCAGGAAGGGATTGTTAGATACAGAGAGAGAAGGATGGATGGTCCGGGAAGGGATTGTTAGATACAGAGAGAGAAGGATGGATGGGCTGGGAAGGGATTGTTAGATACAGAGAGGGAAGGGTGGATGGGCCGGGAAGGGATTGTTAGATACAGAGAGAGAAGGGTGGATGAGCCGGGGAGGGATTGTTAGATACAGAGAGAGAAGGGTGGATGGGACGGGGAGGGATTGTTAGATACAGAGAGAGAAGGGTGGATTGGCCGGGGAGGGATTGTTAGATACAGAGAGGGAAGGGCGGATGGGCTGGGAAGTGATTGTTACATACAGAGAGGGAAGGGTGGATGGGATGGGAAGGGATTGTTAGATACAGAGAGGGAAGGGTGGATGGGCCGGGAGGGGATTGTTAGATACAGAGAGGGAAGGGTGGATGGGCCGGGGAGGGATTGTTAGATAGAGAGAGAGAAGGGTGGATGGGCCGGGAAGGGATTGTTAGATACAGAGAGGGAAGAGTGGATGGGCCGGGAAGGGATTGTTAGATACAGAGAGGGAAGGGTGGATGGGCCGGGAAGGGATTGTTAGATACAGAGAGGGAAGGGTGGATGGGCCGGGGAGGGATTGTTAGATACAGAGAGGGAAGAGTGGATGGGCCGGGAAGGGATTGTTAGATACAGAGAGGGAAGGGTGGATGGGCCGGGAAGGGATTGTTAGGTACAGAGAGAAGGGTGGATAGGCCGGGAAGGGATTGTTAGGTACAGAGAGGGAAGAGTGGATGGGCCGGGGAGGGATTGTTAGATACAGAGAGGGAAGGGTGGATGGGCTGGGGAGGGATTGTTAGGTACAGAGAGGGAAGAGTGGATGGGCCGGGGAGGGATTGTTAGATACAGAGAGGGAAGGGTGGATGGGCCGGGAAGGGATTGTTAGATACAGAGAGGGAAGGGTGGATGGGCCGGGAAGGGATTGTTAGATACAGAGAGGGAAGGGTGGATGGGCCGGGAAGGGATTGTTAGATACAGAGAGGGAAGGGTGGATGGGCCGGGGAGGGATTGTTAGGTACAGAGAGGGATGAGTGGATGGGCCGGAGAGGGATTGTTAGATACAGAGAGGGAAGGGTGGATGGGCCGGGAAGGGATTGTTAGTAAGGTGAGGAGACCTCACAGGTTCTCCCGGACAGTCTCGGTTTTTAGAGGAATAAGTGAGACTATGCTCTCCTTTCAAGAGGGGACCCTGTAATTTAATTTTTCTGTTTCTTTCAGGGAGCACAGGAGGTGGGCTGTGCTGTGGTGACAGCAGAGGGAAGACCCACTGGGGAGGAGGGCAGAGGGCCTGAGGGTGGAGGGCCTGCCAGGACTTATATTATGGAGGGAAAGGGAGAGAGGAGGAGGGAAGGAAGGAAGGGAAGAGAGAGAGATTAAAAGCAACAAAACGACTTTAGTCCTACTTTTATTTCTGACCGTTTGCATCTCAGAATCGGGTCACCCTAACTGATTGTCAGAGAGAGAAGGGCCAGGAGGGTGTGCAGACAGGGCTGTTAGAGAGGGTCAGAGACAAGAGTGGAGTGAGATAGCCAGAGAATGGGTGATGGATATGGGGGGGCAGGGAGAAGTGATTGTTCGAGACAGAGAGAGGAGGGATAGGGGGACCAAGGAGGCGAGACGGTGTAGGGAGAAGGGGTTATCAGACAGAGGGAGCTGGGAGGGGAAGGGACATAGGGAGGCGGGATTGTCAGAGAAGGGGAGTGTGAGAAGGTAGCCTCTTTCTAGCCTTGTTACCCCCACTTTTGGCCTGTTTGTGAGTGTATGTCAGGGTGTTTGTCACTGTTTTCACTGTCTCACTGGGATCCTGATAGCCAGGCCTCAGTGCTCATAGTGAAAACACTATGTTTTCAGTATGGTTGTTATGTGTCACTGCGATCCTGCTGGTCAGGACCCCAGTGCTCATAGGTTTGTGGCCTATATGTATGTGTCACTGGGACCCTGTCACACAGGGCCCCAGTGCTCATAGGTGTGCATGTATATGTTCCCTGTGTGGTGCCTAACTGTCTCACTGAGGCTCTGCTAACCAGAACCTCAGTGGTTATGCTCTCTCATTACTTTTAAATTGTCACTAACAGGCTAGTGACCAATTTTACCAATTCACATTGGCTTACTGGAACACCCTTATAATTCCCTAGTATATGGTACTAAGGTACCTAGGGTATTGGGGTTCCAGGAGATCCCTATGGGCTGCAGCATTTCTTTTGCCACCCATAGGGAGCTCTGACAATTCTTACACAGGCCTGCCACTGCAGCCTGAGTGAAATAACGTCCACGTTATTTCACAGCCATTTTACACTGCACTTAAGTAACTTATAAGTCACCTATATGTCTAACCTTTACCTGGTAAAGGTTGGGTGCAAAGTTACTTAGTGTGAGGGCACCCTGGCACTAGCCAAGGTGCCCCCACATTGTTCAGAGCCAATTCCCTGAACTTTGTGAGTGCGGGGACACCATTACACGCGTGCACTACATATAGGTCACTACCTATATGTAGCTTCACAATGGTAACTCCGAATATGGCCATGTAACATGTCTATGATCATGGAATTGCCCCCTCTATGCCATCCTGGCATTGTTGGTACAATTCCATGATCCCAGTGGTCTGTAGCACAGACCCTGGTACTGCCAAACTGCCCTTCCTGGGGTTTCACTGCAGCTGCTGCTGCTGCCAACCCCTCAGACAGGCAGCTGCCCTCCTGGGGTCCAGCCAGGCCTGGCCCAGGATGGCAGAACAAAGAACTTCCTCTGAGAGAGGGTGTGACACCCTCTCCCTTTGGAAAATGGTGTGAAGGCAGGGGAGGAGTAGCCTCCCCCAGCCTCTGGAAATGCTTTGTTGGGCACAGAGGTGCCCAATTCTGCATAAGCCAGTCTACACCGGTTCAGGGACCCCTTAGCCCCTGCTCTGGCGCGAAACTGGACAAAGGAAAGGGGAGTGACCACTCCCCTGACCTGCACCTCCCCTGGGAGGTGTCCAGAGCTCCTCCAGTGTGCTCCAGACCTCTGCCATCTTGGAAACAGAGGTGCTGCTGGCACACTGGACTGCTCTGAGTGGCCAGTGCCACCAGGTGACGTCAGAGACTCCTGCTGATAGGCTCCTTCAGGTGTTAGTAGCCTATCGTCTCTCCTAGGTAGCCAAACCCTCTTTTCTGGCTATTTAGGGTCTCTGTCTCTGGGGAAACTTGAGATAACGAATGCATGAGCTCAGCCGAGTTCCTCTGCATCTCCCTCTTCACCTTCTGATAAGGAAACGACCGCTGACCGCGCTCGAAGCCTGCAAACCTGCAACATAGTAGCAAAGACGACTACTGCAACTCTGTAACGCTGATCCTGCCACCTTCTCGACTGTTTTCCTGCTTGTGCATGCTGTGGGGGTAGTCTGCCTCCTCTCTGCACCAGAAGCTCCGAAGAAATCTCCCGTGGGTCGACGGAATCTTCCCCCTGCAACCGCAGGCACCAAAAAGCTGCATTACCGGTCCCTTGGGTCTCCTCTCAGCACGACGAGCGAGGTCCCTCGAATCCAGCGACGCTGTCCAAGTGACCCCCACAGTCCAGTGACTCTTCAGCCCAAGTTTGGTGGAGGTAAGTCCTTGCCTCACCTGGCTGGGCTGCATTGCTGGGAACCGCGAGTTTGCAGCTACTCCGGCCCCTGTGCACTTCCGGTGGAAATCCTTTGTGCACAGCCAAGCCTGGGTCCACGTCACTCTAACCTGCATTGCACGACTTTCTAAGTTGGTCTCCGGCGACGTGGGACTCCTTTGTGCAACTTCGGCGAGCACCGTTTCACGCATCCTTGTAGTGCCTGTTTCTGGCACTTCTCCGGGTGCTACCTGCTTCAGTGAGGGCTCTTTGTCTTGCTCGACGTCCCCTCTCTCTTCAGGTCCAATTTGCGACCTTCTGGTCCCTCCTGGGCCCCAGCAGCGTCCAAAAACGCCAAACGCACGATTTGCGTGTAGCAAGGCTTGTTGGCGTCCCTCCAGCGGGAAAACACTTCTGCACGACTCTCCCAGGCGAGAGGGATCCGTCCACCAAAAGGGAAGTCTCTAGCCCTTTTCGTTCCTGCAGAAACCTCAGCTTCTTCTGTCCAGTCGAAGCTTCTTTGCACCCGCAGCTGGCATTTCCTGGGCATCTGCCCATCTACGACTTGCTTGTGACTTTTGGACTTGGTCCCCTTGTTCCACAGGTACCCTAGATTGGAAATCCACAGTTGTTGCATTGTTGGTTTGTGTCTTTCCTGCATTATTCCTCTAACACGACTACTTTGTCCTTAGGGGAACTTTAGTGCACTTTGCACTCACTTTTTAGGGTCTTGGGGAGGGTTATTTTTCTAACTCTCACTATTTTCTAATAGTCCCAGCGACCCTCTACAAGGTCACATAGGTTTGGGGTCCATTCGTGGTTCGCATTCCACTTTTGGAGTATATGGTTTGTGTTGCCCCTATCCCTATGTTTCCCCATTGCATCCTATTGTAATTATACATTGTTTGCACTGTTTTCTAAGACTATACTGCATATTTTTGCTATTGTGTATATATATCTTGTGTATATTTCCTATCCTCTCACTGAGGGTACACTCTAAGATACTTTGGCATATTGTCATAAAAATAAAGTACCTTTATTTTTAGTATAACTGTGTATTGTGTTTTCTTATGATATTGTGCATATGACACTAGGTGGTACTGTAGTAGCTTCACACGTCTCCTAGTTCAGCCTAAGCTGCTCTGCTAAGCTACCATTATCTATCAGCCTAAGCTGCTAGACACCCTATACACTAATAAGGGATAACTGGGCCTGGTGCAAGGTGCAAGTACCCCTTGGTACTCACTACAAGCCAGTCCAGCCTCCTACAGGGAGCAGGGAGCTGGGAGAGGAAGGGACATGGGGAGGAGGGATTGTCAGACAGAGGGAGCTGTGAGGGGAAGGGACATAGGGAGGAAGGATTGTCAGACAGCGGGAGCAGAGAGCTGGGAGAGGAAGTGACATAGGGAGGAGGGATTGTCAGACAGAGGGAGCTGGGAGGGGAAGGGACATAGGGAGGCGGGATTGTCAGAGAAGGGGAGCAGGGAGCTGGGAGAGGAAGGGACATGGGGAGGAGGGATTGTCAGACAGAGGGAGCTGTGAGGGGAAGGGACATAGGGAGGAGGGATTGTCAGACAGCGGGAGCAGAGAGCTGGGAGAGGAAGTGACATAGGGAGGAGGGATTGTCAGACAGTGGGAGCTTGGAGGGGAAGGGACATAGGGAGGAGGGATTGTCAGAGAGCTGGGAGCTGGGAGAGGAAGGCACATAGGGAGGAGGGATTGTCAGACAGAGGGAGCAGGGAGGGGAAGGAACATAGGGAGGAGGGATTGTCAGACAGAGGGAGCTGGGAGGGAAAGGGACATAGGGAGGAGGGATTGTCAGAGAAGGGGAGCAGGGATCTGGGAGAGGAAGGGACATGGGGAGGAAGGACTGTCAGACAGAGGAGCTGGGAGGGGATGGGACATAGGGAGGAGGGGTTGTCAGACAGAGGGAGCATGGAGGGGAAGGGACATAGGGAGGAGGGACTGTCAGACAGAGGGAGCAGGGAGGGGAAGGGACAATGGGAGGAGGGGTTAGTAGAGAGCGACAGAAAGAGGAGGATGAAGAGTGCTGTGGAAGGGTTGTAGGGAGAAGGGATTGTTAGTGGAACGGGAAAAAAAGGTTGGAGGGACTCTGGGGGGTAGGGAGAAGGTGCTGTTGGGGAGGGACAGAGTCTATTTTCCCCCTTTCATTACCATTTTTCATGTATTTCTAGAAGCTACCATTTTTATTTGTAGTCATCTTTGTACAAACGATGATGCATTTGTATTTCCAAGTGACGTCCGTCTTAGTGCCTAGTTAATGGCTAACTCCTCGGGCTAAGGGTAGCGCTATATAAAAGCATGAATAGAGTCGGCAATAAGTTATTGGCGCACGTGAAGACTGCTGATGTGTGGGGGGGGGTAGGCTGGAGAGAGCAAGGTCAGGCAATTATCTGTCATGTTATGTCTAAATATTTGGATGCAGTATATACAGATTTGTAATGTAGATTAGCAGAGCCGGATGCTGTGTCATACAGTTCACCTTTGTGTAGTCTGGTCCCACCCGGACGCCAAACATACATGTCTGCTCCGTGCCCATCAGTACAGCCGTTGGCACTGGAGCAAATAACATGGTGTCTGTAAAGGGGGGTGCTGAGTATTTGGGGGCGAGGGCAAGGGTCAGCTTCCCTGTCTGCCTGGGGGTGTTAATGATGTGGTAAAGTGTGTTATAAGCAGGACACAGGTCCTAAAAAACAGAAGTGGGGCCTAACCACGTTCGGCAGTATGCATGTGACGTCATGGCGCTGACATCACAGTGGATGATGTCACGGCTCGTGACATCGCACATGGGATCACAGGACGTGGCATAGGAGCCCATGATCTCTACAGGAAATGACATCACAAGAAATGACATCACATATGAAGACCACACAAGAGTAACACGGAATTACCGAAATTTCTCCGACGTAATGGAAATTCTGCCCGGGCCTAATTAGACCCTTGTGGGTGGGTTCAGTTTGTTGAGGTGGAAGCGGACTTGTAGCGGTTTGATGCACTGAAAGAGAGTGAGACTGAGGCGAGGGGACAAGTAAGAGAAAGCAGGGACACACAGAGGGCACCATGATGGGAGAGTGGGGTACCACCGCTCACTACACAGGCCATGCTAAGAGCACAGACACTGGGCCCCCCGCTTGTCGAGCTGAATACAGACACGGAAGCTGAAAGGGCGTGGGCAGGGGCCTGCTCTCTTGCCTACATATCACTGTGTCCCCATTAACAAAGGATGCCCTTGGACCAGTCTCACATGATTGGCGTATACAGAACTGAACATCTGGTAACAAACAGGTACATCTTAGCAGAGAACAGAACATCCTAACAGAAGCAACACCCAAAGCTCGGGTTTCTTCTTCAGAAAACACCAGCATGCTCAAAAACTGGGCTTTGTGACCAGGAACGAGTGGGGTTCGGATTTGACACAATTGTTTAATGGGAAAGGAGGGGGGAGTCACAGAAAATGACGTATGCTAGGTAAGCCCCCAAATACCAGTAGGAGAGCTTGCTAATCACACACGACAGCAGCTGGCAGCCATTGAATCAAGGCTAACATGCATGCAAAGAGTTGCACAGGTGGGTACTCAGGTTAACAAGCATTTGTTGGAGTTAGAGCTATTAGCGTTGTAAAGCAAAAAAAAACGCAGCGCGATCGCGCTATATAAAATGCAGCGCGATGGCGCTGGATGGAAAATAGACAGATAAAGTAGTCCGGACTCCAGGCTGAAAACATCGAGCCTCGTATGTTTTCAGTACTTTACCGGTGCCGTGTAGGTGGGCTAAACACCGGAAAAGGCATGACGTATCCATGCCTTCCACAAATGAAAGCAACCGGATTTTAAAAGTCAAGCCCACGAACCAATGAAAGTCACTGACGTGGCATGGGCGTGGTTTCAAGCCCAAAGAGAGATTACAGAATGGAAGGAGCACTTTGTGCTCGCCCATAAAAAGGACAAACTGTATTACTTTTGTATGTCAATGGAGAATTATCCCCAGTTATTAGGAAATATTTTTTATGGGTAAACACAACCTTATCCAGGTGGTGTTTTTGTTCGGTTTGGATTCTCCATGTCTATGTTAGTAAACCTTGCTACCTGTTTTGGGGCAGCTCACTTGCTGACATCATTATATCAATCCATCCGTAGCGTTAGACCGTTCCCCGTTCAAAGCTGGACACCCCGATTGTGGGGAATCCACCTTTGCTGCATCGTTGTCATAGGTTTTCTACCTTTTTCCAGACTTCTTTTTTGCTGGCTTTAGAACTCTGTGCTTTACCCCTTGTAACCCTGTAGTAAGATCCATGTGTTTCTCCATTAAACATGGTCAAATTGGTATAGAGCTAATGGATATATTTAAATTGCCTGTAAGTCCTTAATATATGGTACAAAATGTATCTAGGGCTTGGAAGTTCAATCCACTAGTGGATTGCAACACCTACTGTGCCGTCCACTACTCTGGCAGTGCAAACACGGCTTCAGGCCTACAAGTGTCGCCTGACTGTAGCAGTGTAAAAACTGCAATTCTGCCTGTCAAAATAAACCTTTTGACAGGTCAATACCTCTCTTTAAATAATAATAAGTCACCACAGTGTAGGCCTTATAGCCCATTAGTCAGGGTGAATAGTATTTAAAAGTATGACATGTAATCATTTAATATTAAACATGTCCTTCCAGTGACTAGCACCCCAGAGCTACTTTGACTGTAGGAAGGCAGGCTGGCCCATAGAGAAAACCAGCGAGTGGATCAACATAATAATACTGTATCCCAAGAATAGGAATAGCTAGAGAAAGAATGAAACAACTATTTTTAGCAGCTTTTAAAAATCCAATTCAATGGTGAAGTTGTATTTTTAACAAACATTTAGGAAGCAGAACTTTTAGAGAGTAACCTTTTCCCTGCCTAAAAATCATTCAGGGTAAATTTGCATTTCTCTCCAACTTCTGCCAGCCAGAACCTAGCTTTTGAATAAGTATTAAAAATGTGTGAGATGCCTCCCTGGAGCAAACAACAGACTGACCTGAATGGACAGAGTCTCTTAACCGCACATGGTCGGGGCTGCGAGCATCCTTTTTAACATTACAGTGTGAAATCCTGCTTGACAGGTCTACTGCGTTTTCATGTAAACTGGGGTGCACTTAAAAAGGAGACAAGCAGGATGGTAAAACAATTCTCTACTCGAGTGGCAGCTTTCACAACGGCAGAGGCAACTTTCCCAATGCAAGGGGTAGTGACCTGCAGCAACCGCCCGTGTTGAGAAATCTCGCCGAGAGGCGGTCTAGTGCTCGTTTTTTCTCACTCAACTACTTAACATTGGTGAGTTGCACAAGAAAAACTCTGCCATGCTGCGGTTGGCAGAGTTTTTCTCAAACTCAGCGCTCCAAGCGGAACACAAAGTGGGCAATATCTCAGCAAACTCCGCTGGTGGAGCAGAGTTCACCTCCGATCCCCTCCTGGACTTGGGAAAGAGAAATTAACCTGCTGTATGTGGGCTGAGAGGAGCCCTGAAGGACTGGGCCTGGTCTCTCTCTTGTACCCAGGACACAAAAGTGGAGTACATTTGTCATAAGGCTGGCCTCCTGTTCAAGCTATAGGAATACAACAAGCTACAAGAGGCCTTTCCTGCAACTGCCCAGCTGTCCAGTGACAACTGGACCAGGACTGGACTCTGCTGTTGGTTTCTGTCTGACATCCTGTGAGTTTCTGAGTGCCTCCTCTGAGGTCCTGGGGACCTTAGAAGTGTACTCCTGTGGTGAATTGGGGATAAAGGAAATAAAGTCAGAAGGTTAAATCTTTGACCATGATGAATCTGCTTGGTGTATCCGACCCACACTCCTTTGCAGTCAGCATCAAAGTGGACCAAGGTCCCTGCTGTGATCATTGACTATTATTGGCATTTCATACTTATTGGTGCTCTTCGTACTTAAAACTTTAAAAAATCACGTGTGGTTTACCCTATTGGAGTTTTATCACTTTAGTGTAATTTTGTTTATTAAGTTGTACTTTATTTTTATAATTCAGTTTGGGCTTTTTACTGTTTTGCATTTTGTTTTTATTACTGTTTTTGTACTCCATAAACACTTTACACTTGCCCTGTTAAGCCTGTCTGCTGTGTGCCATTGCTCCCAGGGGTTGAGCTCAGGTTACATTAGTGACTTTCAGGATTCACCCTAACAAGGGTTGTAATAGTTCAGTGAAGTAGGTAACTGATTTTCCCTTGCAACATTAAAAATAAGCCACACATTCCCAAAAATATATTGTCGCAAGGTAAGCTGACCCTAATTCATGAAGGGTTATGTCCTGTCTAAAGAAAGTGCTGTACTAGACTACACTCTATATTTCTGGTGAAAGACCTTCTTAAGATTGTCTTTTCAGGCTTCAGATCAACTTAATGCTTCATTAAACCAGGGTAAACCCTTGATAAATTGAGGAAAAACTTCCCTGAGAAAAACATTTCTAGAGCTGACTTGAGTCAGGGAGCCTTTGTTATACCAGAGCCTAAGGGAGCGATTCACAAAGGTGTTTATGAGTATGTGAAGCAGTACTCCAGTACTCAGGTGTTTGTGAGTATGTGAAGTATTACTCCTGTAGTATTAAGGTATTTATGAGTGTGTGAACTAGTAATGTATCAGTACTAAGGTATTTACGAGTAAATAAAGTAGTACTCCTATAGTATTAAGGTACACATGAGCATTCGAAGTTGTACTCCATTAGCACTAAGGCACTTATGTGTATGTAAAGGTGTACTCCTTTCATACTATGGTATTTGAGTGCCTGAAATAGGACTCCTATAGTTGTAATTCACTAGCATTTATAACTAGTACTCCTGTAGCACTAATGTATGAATGAGTATGTTAAGTAGTACTCCTATAGTGTTAAGATACTCATGAGTATGTGGATTTATGCTCCTTTAGTACTATCTAATACTAAAGCATTTAGGACTATGTAAAGTTGTACTCCTTTAGTACTTAGGCATTTATGTTGACGTGACATAGTACCCCTGTAGTGCTAAGGTATTGATTGAGGATGTGAAGCTGGGGTGTGAGCCCTGGCCAAGCAACAACCACGCTCCTTGTCAGTGCAAGGCACAAGCACATTAACCTGTGCTCACCCCCTGGTAGCTTTGCACAGAGCACTCAGGTTTTACTTAGAGGCAATATACACATTATTTTTTTGCAACACTTCAAATAGTAAAACAGTTAAAGCAACACACAAGATCCCACTACAGGTTAGCAAAATAGAGCTTAATTTAATAAATACTTCAAGACTGAAACAACAAAAATCCAGTCAGTAGAACCAGAGTTATGAATTTTTGAAGAATAAACTGTAAAATAGCGTCTAAAAGCATAAAGTGCCGACCACATCTATCTGGTCATGCTGGACTGGGTCAAAGTCAAAAGTTCAGGCCAACCATAATGGATCATGGGTAAGATGCCATCCCAGATTAGTCCAGCTTGAGAAGGTTTACCTTCTTAAGTTTTGTGGCAAGAGTCCTGTTCATGTTGGAGAGGTTTGCGGGGGAGGGGGAAGGAGATGCCATGGGCAGTGGCTGCATGGCTTGAAGAGCAAGCTGGGCGTCACGGATGGGCAGGCTTGTGCTTCCCGTTGGTGGTCCTTGTAGGAGGCTGGACTGGCTTGTAGTGAGTACCAAGGGGTACTTACACCTTGCACAAGGCCCAGGTATCCCTTATTAGTGTAAAGGGTGTCTAGCAGCTTAGGCTGATAGATAATGGTAGCTTAGCAGAGCAGCTTAGGCTGAACTAGGAGACGTGTGAAGCTACTACAGTACCACAAGTGTCACTTGCACAATATCATAAGAAAACACAATACACAGTTATACTAAAAATAAAGGTACTTTATTTTTATGACAATATGCCAAAGTATCTTAGAGTGTACCCTCAGTGAGAGGATAGGAAATATACACAAGATATATGTACACAATACCAAAAATATGCAGTATAGTCTTAGAAAACAGTGCAAACAATGTATAGTTCCAATAGGATGCAATGGGGACACATAGGGATAGGGGCAACACAAACCATATACTCCAAAAGTGGAATGCGAACCACGAATGGACCCCAAACCTATGTGACCTTGTAGAGGGTCGCTGGGACTATTAGAAAATAGTGAGAGTTAAAAATTAGCCCTCCCCAAGACCCTGAAAAGTGAGTGCAAAGTGCACTAAAGTTCCCCAAAAGACAAAGAAGTCGTGATAGAGGAATAATGCAGGAAAGACACAAACCAGCAATGCAACAACTGTGGATTTCCAATCTAGGGTACCTGTGGAACAAGGGGACCAAGTCCAAAAGTCACAAGCAAGTCGGAGATGGGCATATGCCCAGGAAATGCCAGCTGTGTGTGCAAAGAAGCTTCTACTGGACAGAAGAAGCTGAGGTTTCTGCAGGAACAAAAAGGGCTAGAGACTTCCCCTTTGGTGGACGGATCCCTCTCGCCGCGGAGAGTCGTGCAGAAGTGTTTTCCCGCCAAAAGAACGCCAACAAGCCTTGCTAGCTGCAAATCGTGCAGTTAGCGTTTTTGGACGCTGCTGTGGCCCAGGAGGGACCAGGAGGTCGCAAATTGGACCAGGAAAGAGAGGGGACGTCGATCAAGACAAGAAGCCCTCTCAGCAGCAGGTAGCACCTGGAGAAGTGCCAGAAACAGCCACTACGAGGATGCGTGAAACAGTGCTCACCCGAAGTTACACAAAGGAGTCCCACGTCGTCGGAGACCAACTTAGAAAGTCGTGCAATGCAGGTTAGAGTGCTGTGGACCCAGGCTTGGCTGTGCACAAAGGATTTCCGCCGGAAGTGCACAGAGGCCAGAGTAGCTGCAAAAGTCGTGGTTCCCAGCAATGCAGTCCAGCGAGGTGAGGCAAGGACTTACCTCCACCAAACTTGGACTGAAGAGTCACTGGACTGTGGGGGCCACTTGGACACAGTTGCTGGATTCGAGGGACCTCGCTCGTCGTGCTGAGAGGAGACCCAAGGGACCGGTAATGCAGCATTTTGGTGCCTGCGGTTGCAGGGGGAAGATTCCGTCGACCCACGGGAGATTTATTCGGAGCTTCTAGTGCAGAGAGGAGGCAGACTACCCCCACAGCATGCACCACCAGGAAAGCAGTCGAGAAGGCGGCAGGATCAGCGTTACAGAGTTGCAGTATTCGTCTTTGCTACTTTGTTGCAGTGTTGCAGGCTTCCAGCGCGGTCAGCAGTCAATTCCTTGGCAGAAGGTGAAGAGAGAGATGCAGAGGAACTCTGATGAGCTCTTGCATTCGTTATCTAAAGTTTCCCCAGAGACAGAGACCCTAAATAGCCAGAAAAGAGGGTTTGGCTACTTAGGAGAGAGGATAGGCTACTAACACCTGAAGGAGCCTATCAGAAGGAGTCTCTGACGTCACCTGGTGGCACTGGCCACTCAGAGCAGTCCAGTGTGCCAGCAGCACCTCTGTTTCCAAGATGGCAGAGGTCTGGAGCACACTGGAGGAGCTCTGGACACCTCCCAGGGGAGGTGCAGGTCAGGGGAGTGGTCACTCCCCTTTCCTTTGTCCAGTTTCACGCCAGAGCAGGGCTAAGGGGTCCCTGAACCGGTGTAGACTGGCTTATGCAGAATTGGGCACATCTGTGCCCAAGAAAGCATTTTCAGAGGCTGGGGGAGGCTACTCCTCCCCTGCCTTCACACCATTTTCCAAAGGGAGAGGGTGTAACACCCTCTCTCAGAGGAAGTCCTTTGTTCTGCCATCCTGGGACAAGCCTGGCTTGACCCCAGGGGGGCAGAAGCCTGTCTGAGGGGTTGGCAGCAGCAGCAGCTGCAGTGAAACCCCAGGAAAGGCAGTTTGGCAGTACCAGGGTCTGTGCTACAGACCAGTGGGATCATCGAATTGTGCCAACAATGCCAGGATGGCATAGAGGGGGCAATTCCATGATCTTAGACATGTTACATGGCCATATTCGGAGTTACCATTGTGAAGCTACATATAGGTATTAACCTATATGTAGTGCACGCGTGTAATGGTGTCCCCGAACTCACAAAGTTCAGGGAATTGGCTCTGAACAATGTGGGGGCACCTTGGCTAGTGCCAGGGTGCCCTCACACTAAGTAACTTTGCACCTAACCTTTACCAGGTAAAGGTTAGACATATAGGTGACTTATAAGTTACTTAAGTGCAGTGTAAAATGGCTGTGAAATAACGTGGACGTTATTTCACTCAGGCTGCAGAGGCAGGCCTGTGTAAGAATTGTCAGAGCTCCCTATGGGTGGCAAAAGAAATGCTGCAGCCCATAGGGATCTCCTGGAACCCCAATACCCTGGGTACCTTAGTACCATATACTAGGGAATTATAAGGGTGTTCCAGTAAGCCAATGTGAATTGGTAAAATTGGTCACTAGCCTGTTAGTGACAATTTAGAAAGAAATGAGAGAGCATAACCACTGAGGTTCTGATTAGCAGAGCCTCAGTGAGACAGTTAGTCACTACACAGGTAACACATTCAGGCACACTTATGAGCACTGGGGCCCTGGTGAACAGGGTCCCAGTGACACATACAACTAAAACAACATATATACAGTGAAAAATGGGGGTAACATGCCAGGCAAGATGGTACTTTCCTACAGTCCTCCACAGGCAATTGATGTTTGCTCTGTGAAGAGAAGGTCTGGACGCAGCTTGCTCTGAATTTTGGTTTGAGCAGCACAGTGTCAGTGCATACGGGCCCATTTGCAGTCACGAAGACCCCAAAAGCTTGATTCTAAGAGCCTATGAGCCACACCATGGATCCAGGACCTGAGAAGCACCATGAGGGACTCAGGAACTTGCTGCAGCTGGATCCAGGAGATGGTTGGGGAGCCTTTCATGCCCCTAAAGCTCAGAGCAGGAGGCCAGCAGACTAGCTTTTGAAGTCACTTTGGTGTCCAGGGTTCAAGATGAGGTTTCAGGTCCAATTTTTTTCCCCGGGCAAGAGGGCAGCAGGTCAGTAAAACAGGGCAGCAGTTCTTTTAGAGCAGGGGTCCAGCAGAGTGGCAGTCCTTGTAGCAGCACAGCAGTCCTTCTTCCAACAGGGTATCCATATGTCCAGAAGTGTACTGAAGGTTGGTGTCTGAGGTCCAGTATTTATACACAGTTGTGCCTTTGAAGTTAGGGGAAGCTTCCAGAGGCATGCCTTTGAAGTGCACAGATGCCCTGCCTCCCTGGCTCCAGACTTACTACAGGGGGTATGCAGCTCTTTCTGTGGAGACAGTACACAACCTATTCAGGGGTAAGTGGGGCTGGGCCCAGCTCCTCCCTACCATCCTGCCAGTTATGGCCCATTCAGTCACACCTACGCTTCCAATTGTGTGTGGCTGTCTAGGAGAAATACACAAAGCTCAACTGCCAGCTACACCCAGTCTTGTAACCCAGAGATAGGCTGCAGGCACCAAATGGCTAAGGCAAGAAAATACCAACTTTCTAAAAGTGGAATTTTCAGAAATGCAGTTTAAAATATGATTTCACTATAAGTTAGGATTTTAAATTGTGATTCCAGAGACACCAGAGACGCACTGATTATCTCTTTCCATTTGGAAATTACACTTGTAAAATGCAATAAGGCTGCTTTAGTGTTATCCTATGGAAGAGATAGGCCTTGCAGTAGTGAAAGTGAATTTAAGAGTTTTTCACTTCCAGGACATGGAAAACTTAAAAGTACATGTCCTACTTTTTTTAAATACATTGCACCCTGTCCTCTAGGCTGTTGAGGACCAATCCTATGGGGGACTTATATTTATTAAAAAGGAAGGCTTGTGTCTGACAAAAGGTTTATTTTTCCAGTTTAAACTGCACCTACAGACCTGAGACATGTTTAAAGTAGAACTTAAGTGGGAGGCACAACCAGTATTGCAGGTATACTAGTAGCATTTAGTGGCATGTAGTGCCACTTTACTAGGGACTTACCAGTAAAATAAATATGGCAGTTGTGGATTAGTCAATGTTACCATGTTTTAGGGAGAGAGCACATGCACTTTAGCACTGGTTAGCAGTGGTAAAGTGTGCAGAGTCCTACGGTCAACAAAAACACATTCAGCAAAAACGGAAAAGTGAAGGCAAAAAGACTAGGGATGACCCCACAGAAAGGGCCAATTCTAGCAGTACTCCTTTATTACTAAGGTATTTATGACAATGTGAAGTCGTACTCCTATAATATGGTAAAGTATTTATGAGTATGTGGAATAATGCTCCTGAAGCATTCAGGTATGTATGAGTATCTAAAGTTGTATTATTTTCTCTTTCAGCATTACACCATTTATGAGTATATGAAGTGGTACGTCTTTAGAACGAAGGCATTTAATCAAGAAGTACTCCTTGAGTACAATGGTTTTATGCATATGTAAAGTAGCACTTCTTTGGGACTAATGCATTTCTGAGCATGTGTATAGTACCCTTGTAGCGCTACTTCTCATACTCTTAAAAACTTTGTTGATTGGACTTAAAACATCTAAAATAGTATTATTCAGAGAATATTCATAACCAGTTAGTAAATTGAGAAATGAATCTGCCGTCTTTCCACGTTCACTAAAATTTCTGCTGAGAGTATCTTTTTTGAGCAATAAACCATATAATTTGTCCGGACCAAGGAGTAGTACTGTCTCGTGTGTTACTTACTTTCAGTCTGGGCGTATGATCTGCACTGAGGTGACTCTAAGTTCCTGAGTAGTACTTTTCAGCGTTCAATTCTGGAGTTATCGATTTCTGTCTTAAGCAAGAGTCTGTAATGGAGCACCTTTTGAGCTTATTCAGATACTGTTTCACCTCATCTGTCACCCAATCTATTTGGAGATACATTTTTAAATCTGTAAGGTTACCTGCACTAGTGCCTGACCTAGTATGGTATTGAACACTATACAGAAGTCATAAGCCCAGGTATCACTGATCATGAGCCAGGCCAGACATGGACTCTCATGGTTTAGCGACCATGAGCTATCTAAAACAGACTTTGCCAGAGCACTGTGCAAAACCTCAGCTTTAATGGCTGCTCTGTCCCATCTCCTTATGGAGTAACTTTAATGTTTGGGAAATTAAATACCACTGTAGTGCATATCGCCATTGTCCTAAGTCAGGGGAGTAAAGTTACTGGCTGCTAGTTAGTGGCCTCTGGCTGTACCTAGAAGGACTTTCCTTAGGTGCACGGTCAAAGTGCCACAATGAAGATCTCTGTGTGCATCTGCTACGTATCTATGGTATGACTGCAAGCACAAAGCACCATGGCACTGAATGTAAGATCAGAGAGTAGCCACTTTACGCAGAAAGAGTCAATGGAAAGATACTAGCAAGAGAAAATAAGCTAAGCTAACCGGTCAAAAAGTAGAGGCAGTCAATCTGTAAAAATAAATCAGTAATAATAAAAAAAATGGAAACTGAAAAGAGCATCTAGTGAGATAAAGTAGCCTTCAGGACTCATGATAGTTACAAGGATCACAGCAAGTGTAATAGGAGGAACGAAAGACATAATAAGGGCAATGCTACAAAATGCACAGTAAATTACACTGCACAGATGTATGGCTTAAACTGGACGGGACAATGCTATTTGACCTGTAAGAAAATCTTTCTTTAGCTGTGGTTCTCAAGCTTTTCTTTTCTTTATCTCTGGACAGCTGGTGTTTTGACCTCTGCTGCAAATGTGGCCTGCTAAACTTGGCAGTCCTATGTGCTGTGTTAAAAAAAAAACATTTTTATTACCAATTATCATAATTGTCACTTTGATTAAACCATCGTCTGTGCTGGACCCATGCATTCAGAATATGAATATGGAGAGCAGGAGGGAAGGATATAATTTTCACATCTACTTCTAAGTAAAGCTTGTGACTTTACATTACCTGTTTTTTCTGGGTGCAACCCCGGCCTCCCTTCCTCTTGTAGAAGACTGCAAACCGTGTTCACTGTGTGCACATGCGTGTATCATTTCTCATCCTCTGGTTGGACAAAACAAGAGCTCACCATCTTTCTGGCTTTTTTGTGCAAGAGTCCATAGCCAGTGTGTGACATGCTCCTTGCTCTGGCCACAACGGCTGGTAGGCGGGGGACTTAGTAATCCTCACTGTAGTGTTTTGACAATAACAGTGAAATCACAGGCATGAAAAGGACTCACTCTATCAATGTTATTAGTAAGCTGTCTGTTTACTTCCCAGAGTTCAGAAACTGAACCAATGGAAGATGGTTGAAATGGGGGTCCACATACCCACAAACAAAGCATTGCATGCCCACCCTCAGGCGGGATGAGACCAATAAACTCATCCCACATAGCTACAAGGACCATCACTGGGGAGTCAGGATTGGAAGGCTGGAAATGAAGGTTTACCACACACTGGCAATTTGTGGTAAGCACTGTTCCCACAATAGAGAGATGTGAATACTTCCGTCCACACTGCAGTACAGTATAGGAGGGAGAGCAGCTATATATAAATACATCAATGGTGCATACTGTTGGGAAGGGGATAGGATAGGCTCTTACCTGGCACTATCACTACAGTCAGGATATGAGCCTATCCAGCAGAGCTGTGAAACCAGGTACAGGGACCATGAACTAAGTAAGGCCAGCTGTAGGCTCAGCATAAGAGAAATCGAACTTCCAGAGAGGAGGAAATATTATACAAATGTGTCTGTTAGTGGGATAGCAAGATTCACTTTGATGACTCCAAGCCAACAAAGGGGTTTGATGGTCGTGTAAGAGGTAAGACTCCTGGCCACCGTAGAGACCAGAGAGATGATCCATGCAGTAAAAGGGCAAACAAAAGGGCATGAAATGGATGGAAAAGGTAAGATTCCTGGCCACTGTAGAGACCAATGTGTTGAACCAAGCAGAGAAAGGGCAGACAAAGAGACATGATGATCAATCAATCAAGGGATTTCTAAAGCACACTACTTACCCGTAAGGGTCTCAAGATGCTGAGGTGTGAGGGGGGTAGGTGCTGCTACTACTCGAACAGCCAGGTCTTGAGAAGTCTCCTGAAGGTAAGGAGGTCTTTGGTCTGATGCAGGTGAGTGGGAAGAGTGTTCCATGTCTTAGCGGCGAGGTGCAAGAATGATCTGCCACCGGTTGTAGGGCTGTGAATACATGGGACGGTTGTGAGGGCGGGGTCGCAGAGTTGCCGGGTCAGGGTGTAGGAGGAGAGCCGTCTGTTGAGGTATTCTGGTCTGGTGTTGTGCAATGCTTTGTGAGCATGGGTGAGGAGTTTGAAGGTGATTCTCTTGTTGACCGGGAGCCAGTGCAGGCATCTCAGAAGGTCTGTGATGTGGCAGTGGTGGGGGACGTTCAGGATGAGGCGTGCGGAGGTGTTTAGGATGAGTTGCAGCCTCTTCTGGAGTTTGGCCATGGTTCCTGCGTAGAGGGCATTGCTGTAGTCCAGTTTGCTGCTTACGAGGGCTTGGGTGACTGTTCTACTGGTTTGGGTGGGGAGCCATCTGTAGATCTTTCGGAGCATGCAGAGGGTGTTGAAGCAGGAGGAGGAGATGGAGTTGACTTGCTGGGTCATGGATAATGAGGAGTCCAAGATGAATCTTAGGTTGTGTGTGTGGTCGGTGGGGGTCAGAGTGGATCTGAGAGTGGCAGGCCACCAGGAGTCATCCCATGACTCATGTAAGAGGTAAGACTCCTGACCACCGCAGAGACCAGAGAGATTATCTATGCAATAAAAGGCCATACAAAGGGGCATGATGGCCGTGTAAGAGGTAAGACTCCTGGCCACCACAGAGACCAGAGTGTTGACCCATGCAGTGAAAGGGCAGACTAGATGCACCAGGATGGCTACTGTCATGCACCAATGTGTGCATCCTTCATACACGCGAGCTCTCTGCAATGCGGCTGATGAGCACATGGTATTTAACAAAGTCCCCTTGTTCTGTGGTCTGGTGACACAGCTGCAATAGCTTGCTCTGGGTTTTAAAACCCCTTCAGTGCGGGTGACGTTCTTCGTGTGTGGAACAGGACTGGCCCTTCTGGAACCCCGAAATGGGCTGCCATGGGCAGACCAGACCCCCATTGCTCCATCTTCTCGCATCCTCCTTCAGTGCGGGATTGGCTTCCACATTTTTGCCAAGGCTGATTTATTTTCCACTCAGGCCCATACTGTGCGGATCTGCACCTTGCTGGGATCTCTTGCCATGGCCATGTGCCAGGTAACTGGAGTAAACAGGGGGCCCAGGTTTCTGCTACGCAACCGTGTGTGTGCCGCTCCCCTTTCCAAAGGGCCGTAATAGCCAAGACATTAAGACATTTATTATTCACAGCAGCCTGGGAAATGAAACACTAATGCAGCCCACCCCAGGCCTGCTGTATTTAAGGCCAGCTGTGGCACATCTGTAAGTGCCAGATGCACTGCGCGGCACCAAGCTTGCCGGTACCACCGGGGCGCCTCTTCCCAGTAGCCTCCTCCGCCGAGGACCACTCCCGAGCTTTCCCAGCAGCACACATGACTTCTTTGGATGTGTTTAAATATATCATGGACACCCTGTCTCCCTCATCTCTTGAGAGCCTCCGGGAGTTAGAGGACCTCTTCTGCCATCATGCAAACTCCAGAGAACCTCTAGAAACCTGCAGGTTTTGAGGTGCGCTGAAAACACCCCATCACCAGCGGTGTAGCTGGGGGCTGTTTGGGGTGTTACGCCCCCTAAAAAAACTTTATTTTGAAATAAATAGTTGAGTACATGTGCTTTAAGCCGAGTGTGGTGAAGTGTCTGTGGATTTCACCTACGAGTTTTACACAAACACAGACAAAAACCACACACACACACTTTTTCCTCTCTGTTTTGAAGGCTTTAAAAATGTTAATTGGTTTGAAAAATATGTGTTAAGTGCCCCAGAAATCCACCTATCTCTCTCTTTCCACTGCCCTTTAGGCCCGCTCATGTCGTGGCTCTCATATGAGTTTTAACAAGATATCACAGTCTGGTTGTTGGGAAATCTGAAGCTCGTAGCCCTCCAAACTCCTCCTAATCATGCAATGGACTCCCAGCTCATCCATGCGGCCACACAACTTCCCAATCATGACCCCCCCAGGTTCCATTTGCTTCATAAATGCAAGGGAGCCTTTGTGGGGATTGTAAATGGCTGCAGTTTTATTACAACACATTTATCAACGCATTACATGGTGTACCAACATCGCATTGTAGGAAAGTAACATCTTGCTAGCATGGTTACCCCCACTTTTGGCCTGTTTGTCAGTGTGTTTGACTGTGTCTACTTGAATCCTGCTAATCAGGACCCCAGTAGTTATGCTCTCTCCCTTAAATTATGGTTATTCCATACTGGTAATCTAGTATTTCACCCACAATTGGCATACTGGTGCCCCCTTATAAGTCCCTAGTACATGGTACTTAGGTACCCAGGGCATTGAGGTTCCAGGGGATCCCTATGGGCTGCATCATATCTTTCGCCAGCAATAGGGAGCCCATGCAAAGGCTTCTACAGGACTGTCATTGCAGCCTGTATGAAAAGGTACATGCAGCCTTTCACTGCCATTTACACTGCACCAGGTCACTTATAAGTCACCCCTGTAACAGGCCCTACAGCCCTGAGGGCAGGGTGCAGAGTACATGTGTGTGAGAGCACCCCTGCACTAGCAGAGGTGCCCCCATGACCTTCAGGACCATTTTCCTGGACTTGAGTGCAGGACGCCATTTTACACATGTATTGAACATAGGTCACTACCTATATCCAGCTTCATAATGGTAACTCTGAACATAGGCATGTTTGGTATCAAACATGTTGGAATCATACCCCAATGCTTTTGCAAGCATTGGTTGTATGATTCCATGCACTCTGGGGGCCCCTTAGAGGACCCCCAGTATTGCCATTGTAGCCTTCTGAGGTTTTCCAGGCAACCCCAGCTGCAGTCACCTCTCAGACAGGTGTCTGCACTCCTGTTGCTTGAGTAGTGCATGCCCAGGAAGACAGAACAAAGGATTTCCTTTGGGAGAGGGGTGTTGCACCCTCTCCCTTTGGAAATAGGTTTTACAGCCTTGGGAGGGGTAGCCTCCTCAAGCCTCTGGAAATGTTTTAGAGAGCACAGGTGGTGACCTCCTTGCATGATACAATTTACCCCGGTACAGGGACCCCCAGACCCTGATCTGGCGTGAAATTGGACAAAGGAAAGGGGAGTGATCACTCCCCTGTCCATCACCACCCCAGGGGTGGTGCTCAGAGCTCCTCAAGAGGGTCCCTGGGTTATGCCATCTTGGATTCCAAGTTGGCAGGGCACTCTGGGAGCATCTGAATGGCCAGTGCCAGCAGGTGGCGTCAGAGCCTTCCCCTGATGGGTGCTTACCTGTTTAGCTGACCAATCCCCCTTTCAGGGCTATTTAGGGTCTCTCCTGGGTGGTTATTCAGATTCTGATTGCAAGACTCCAGCAGGAATCCTCTGCATCCTTTACTTCACCTTCTTACCGAAGAAACTGCATCTGGACCCTTCAGGAACTCTACAACTGCAACAAAGGAGCAAAGGTGACTTCTGCAACATTTTAGCTTCAGCTCATGCCGGCAACTATTTCCCAGTCAAACATTCTCAGGGGGCAGCCTGGCTTCAGCCTGCACCAGAAGAACAAAGGAATATCCCTTGAAGTGAAGGAGCCACTCCCCTGCTTCAGCAGGCACCTCTCTGCAATGACGACCGGTTGTGTGGGACCCCTGTCCTGATGAGCTGAATGGATCCTGCGTCACGTGTTGTGGACTGACGTGGTCCCGATGGTCTTGATGTACAACTGTTCAACTTTGGTGGAGGTAAGAGCTTGCCTCCCCTATGCACCACGTTTTTTGCAGTTCCCAAGGCCTATTGGCATCCTTCCGCAAAGTTCTTCATGCACCGTGCAGATCCGGCCCCCAGCACTCCTTCCTGTGATGTACAGCTTTGTGCATGGTTCCCCGGGGGCGTGGGACCCTTTGTTGTAGTGTTGCATGGCTCTCCTTTTTCTTTGTACCCATGCTGTGAGATTCCTGTGCACACTGCCTGGTCTTCTGAGGGCTCTCTGAGTTGCTAAGAGCCCGCTCTGACTCCCACCCCTGCGTAGAGTCCACCAGGTCCCTCCTGGTCCCAGGCAACGCCATTTTCCGCTAACCGCGAGCTTTGCATGTGCTAAGGCTTGTTGGCGGAATCCAGTGATGCAAACCAGACTGCAATCATCCATCCAGAGTGGGACATCTTCTGCAACAATCAGGAACCCGCATCTGTCTTCTTGGGTGCAGTACTGACTGTTGTTCTTCACCGGTGGTTCTTTTTTTGTACCTTCATCCGGGTTAGCAGGAGCTTTTGTTCTCTCTGGACTCTTCAGTGCTTTTTGGACTTGGTCCCCTTCTTCCACAGGTCTTCAGGTCCAGGAATCCATTGTTGGTGTCTTGGAGTCTCTTCCAGTTCTTGCAATATCTTCTTTCTCGCGTTCTTGTGGGTTCTTGGAAAGTTACTGTGATTTACTCCTGCTTTCCTGGGCTCTGGGGTGGGTTCTATTACTTATCTTTGGTGTTTTCTAACACTCCCAGTGCCCCTCTACACACTACATTTGCCTAGATGGGAAACCGACTTTCGCATTCCACTTTCTTAGTATATGGTTTGTGTTCCCCCTAGGCCCATTTCAAACTATTGTGATTTTCACTGTTTGCACTGTTCTCTAACTGTGTTTACAGCTATTACTGCATTCTAGTGTATATAATTTGTGTATTACCTACCTCCTAAGGGAGTAAATTCTCTATGTTATTTTTGGCATTTGTGTCACCAAAATAAAGGGGCATATTTATACTCCGTTTGCGCCGAATTTGCGTCGTTTTTTTTTACGCAAATTCGACGCAAAACGAACTCCATATTTATACTTTGGCATTAGACGCGTCTAGCGCCAAAGTTCATGGAGTTAGCGTCATTTTTTGGCGTGAACACCTCCCTTGCGTTAATGATATGCAAGGGAGGCGTTCCCGTCTTAAAAAATGACTCCGAGGCATGTGCGTGGTATTTATACTCCCGGGCAAAAATGACGCCCGGGAGTGGGCTGGGCAACAAACCCCGCATTTGCGCCTCTTTTTAACGCCTGGGTCAGGGCAGGCGTTAAGGGACCTGTGGGCTCTGAAGGAGCCCAGAGGTGCCCTCCCCTGCCCCCAGGGACACCCCCTGCCACCCCTGCCCACCCCAGGAGGACACCCAAGGATGGAGGGACCCATCCCAGGGAAGAAAAGGTAAGTTGTGGTAAGTATTTTTTTTTTTTTTTTTGTGGCATAGGGGGGCCTGATTTGTGCCCCCCTACATGCCACTATGCCCAATGACCATGCCCAGGGGACATAAGTCCCCTGGGCATGGCCATTGGGCAAGGGGGCATGACTCCTGTCTTTGCTAAGACAGGATTCATGTTGATGGGGGATGGGCGTCGTAAAAAAATGGCGCAAATCGGGTTAAGACGATTTTTTTGCCTCGACCTGACTTGCCCCATTTTTAGACGCCCATACGCCATTTTCCCCTACGCCGGCGCTGCCTGGTGTACGTCGTTTTTTTTCACGCACACCAGGCAGCGCCGGTCGGCTAACGCCGGCTAACGCCATTCAATAAATACGGCGCCCGCATGGCGCTTCAGAATGGCGTTAGACGGCGCCAGATTTTTGGACGCAAAACTGCGTTAGCGCAGTTTTGCGTCAAAAAGTATAAATATGGCCCAAAGTACCTTTATTTTTGTAACACTAAGTATTTTCATTCATGTGTGTGAGTACTGTGTGACTACAGTGGTATTGCATGAGCTTTGCATGTCTACTAGTTAGGCCTTGGCTGCTCAGCTACAGCTACCCCTAGAGAGCCTGGCTGCTAGACACTGACTACATTTCACTAATGAGGGATAACTGGTATAAGGTGTAAGTACCTTAGGTGCCTACTGCAAACCAGGCCAGCCTCTTATGTTTGCATCTAGTGGTAATAAAATGCCCCATTTACTCCCAAAAAACTCATGAACATTTTGCATTCCTCCATCTGTCCATCAATCTGCTTTTGGCCCCTGATCAAGGACTGCCTACTTTCATGATGGCCTTCGTGGTCAGATACCCATCGTTTGGTGGCTACTAGGCTGACCCTCTTGTTACCAATGGGTGGTCCCTATGACCTCTTGAGCAACAAGCGCTGTGGCCACCCACTCTCACCGGTTGTGCCCCCCAGCCTGCTCTCCCCTGTCTTTGCCGTAAGGCATCCCAAGCACCACGTTGAAGCAGGCCTCTTTAGGCTTTCCTGCTTCTGGCCAAACGTGTGTGTCTCCGCCACACTTGTAGGAGGCTGGCCTGGATTATAGTGGGTACCTAGTGGTACTTACACCTTGTGCCAGGTCCAGTTATCCCTTATTAGTAGATTATAAGTGTTCTAGCAGCTTAGGCTGATAGAGGTAGCTATAGCAGAGCAGCTTAGGCTGAACTAGGAGACATGCAAAGCTCCTACTATACCACTTACATCACTTAGCATTATATCATAAGAAAACACAATGCTCTGAGTTACTAAAAATAAAGGTACTTTATTTCAGTGACAATATGCCAAAAGTATCTCAGAGGATATACTCCCTTAGGAGGTAAGTAATGTACACAAATTATATGCACACAAACCAAAATCAGGTAAGTAACAGTTAGAAAAGTAGTGCAAATAATGTAGAATCACAATAGACCCGAGGATGCATGCAATTGTCCCCCCAATACCAGAATGGTATTGGGGTGACAATTCCATGATCCTAGACATGTTACATGGCCATGTTCGGAGTTACCATTGTGACGCTATAATGGCGTATAATGGTGTCCCCGCACTCACAAAGTCTGTGGAATTTGCCCTGAACAATGTGGGGGCACCTTGGCTAGTGCCAGGGTCCCCACACTAAGTAACTTAGCACCCAACCTTTACCAGGTAAAGGTTAGACATATAGGTGACTTATAAGTTACTTTAGTGCAGTGGTAAATGGCTGTGAAATAACGTGGACGTTATTTCACCCATGCTGCAGTGGCAGTCCTGTGTAAGAATTGTCAGATCTCCCTATGGGTAGCAAAATAAATGCTGCAGCCCATAGGGATCTCCTGGAACCCCAATACCCTGGGTACCTAGGTACCATATACAAGGGAATTATAAGGGTGTTCCAGTATGCCAATGAGAATTGGTAAAATTAGTCACTAGCCTGCAGTGACAATTTTGAAAGCAGAGAGAGCATAAACACTGAGGTTCTGGTTAGCAGAGCCTCAGTGATACAGTTAGGCACCACACAGGGAACACATACAGGGCATACTTCATGAGCACTGGGGTCCTGAATGGCAGGATCCCAGTGACACAGGCAAAAAAAACCTGACACACAAATAAAAATGGGGGTAACATGCCAGGCAAGATGGTACTTTCCTACAACACTGCCATGCGGTTTCCCGATCCCCCCTTTTTGACTTATGAAAAACCAAATAGCTCCATGGCCCCTACTATATTTAGCAAGAATATGTCTATCCCTACCCCTGATAAGTGGACTCCATCTACCTCGTGAGAGCCTGGTGTTTTAAGGTTGAGAAATCAATGCCTTGTAAAACCTCAAGAGTGTGCTCTGCAGACTTTTGACTTTGATATGTTCAGCTTCCTTCTGGACCTCTCCAACACTCCCTGATCCTTTGCCACCTTCCAATCAGTCCTAGCTATATGTTCTGACTACAGAATTTCGGCAGGGTGCAACAGCGATGATATTGCCCGACAGTAGCGCTACTAAAAGGTCCTTCTGACCCAGCTAGGCTAAGTGTATCTGGCTTGTCCTGCTGTTAAAGGGCGTGCTCTATGTCAGGAAGCAGGTGAGCGCACCTCATGCCTGGCCCTCCCAACCAGGTCACAGCTGTGTTCTTGAACCAGATCCATCTGTAATCCTTCCGTGCTGTTGCCCACTGTTGCGCCCTCATGATGTATGAATGGCCAACTAGCCAAACCCTGTGCCTGTCATTCATTTGGCGTGCTGTGGAAGAAACAATATGACTTACGGGCCTGTGAGCCTGATGTAGTTTTTGTAGGCATCAGACGACCATCGCCCTATCTTTTTAATGTGGTCCCCCACCAGCCCTTTCACTGCTAACATTGTGGAGGCACAATTCGGAATGAGTGTCACCTGAATCTATTTGGAGGAAGGCCCACCTTAGCAAGGGCCATCTTGAATGCAGCAATGAACTGGAATTGGTTGAGAAATTACCCGTCCTTGTGGCAGAACAGGGGCAGTCCCTTCTGAATTCCTGGGACACATAAGCTCTCATGGATCACACCGGGCAACATGTGGCATTATCTATGCAATCCATCCTAGAATATTCCCCTTCCCTACCTGGTCCGTTTAGGACCAGCACCAATGGAGTGTCAAGTAACCGCTGCCCCGGTAAAGATCATCCCCTTGCAGGCACCTGTGCCTGGGGTCATTTCTGGAAGGTGAAACAATTTCACTTATGCTATAGGTTCTGAAAATTTTCAACGTAAAAGCTGCCCTGAACATGATAACTTTGTAACCTGAGCTGCAAACTGGTCCGCGGCCCTGGCGGATTTTACCGCCAGGGTCAGAATGAGGCCCATAGATTTAGATATTTTGGGGCCCATCCATGGTGAGGGGCAACCAGTGCATGTAAAAGTGGCATTAGATGTTTTTTCACTATGGCCGGAGATTTGTTTTCTGCATGCGATAGAGACTAGGCATGTTACATGTTTTTGAAAGAGCTCATGGCAAGGGAAGGATACTCAGAAACCTGAATTGGAAGAGTTTCTGGACAAAAGAAGGATACAGCACAAGAATTGTGCGCTACACCATTCAGAAACCAATGGCATGGTTGAAAGATTGAACAGAGTTCTCAAGGAAACAATTGTGTTGGCCAAAGCTAATTCAATGACCTGGAAATTGGAACTGCAAAAAAAAATGAAATGTATAGATTTACTCCCCATAGCACAACCGGAATAACACATTTTGAACTCTTTAGATGAAGGCTTCAAAACACTGCAGTGGAACCACTTTGAGTTAACAATTATGAGGGTGAGTTAGGGAAAGGTAGTTAAAATGAATCTTGGCAAGATAGAGAGACCGAAAGAATAAAGAACAGGAAAAGGAATTATGATGTGAGGAAGGCAGCAAAGAGGAAAGAGGTGTCTGAAGGAAATCTTGTGGTGATAAAACGTGCCGAAATGGGTCAATGAGAAATTCATCAGTGCTATCAAAACACAAAAATCACTATATATTGCAAAATGTGACCAGCCTCATGAATATTAATTAGGAAGGTCCCTTGTGACTTATTTGAGAATTGCAAACAGTGTTTGAACAGTGTTGTACATTATTGATTGCGACTCACAATTAGCAAATTGCGAAAATTCACAAATTACGAGTCACAATCTCCCAAGGTATGATATCTGTCCCCAGGTGTATCCTTATTCCAAATTGTGATCCCTAATTGTGATTCTCTGCAAATCACAATTAAGTCATTGCTGTTCTAATGCATGAAACTAAATGATTTTCATTTAGCGTTTCCTAATGGTTCTCAAATTGACCTACCTCATTAATAATAATGAGGCAGGTAGCAGTTTGTGACCCATTAGGAAAAGCAAAAAGCACAGGGATGGTGGCCTGTTGAGGTCAGCAGACCACCATGTCTGGGATTGCTTTTAAATAAAGCAATTTTTTTTTTTTTTTTTAATTCAGCCCGTTTTCCTTTTAAAGAAAACAGGATGCATTACAAAAAGAAAAATGAGACGTTTTATTTGAAGTAGGTTGTAATATGCAAATGTTTTTCAACCGCATTTTGGGCACAAAACATTCTTACATACTGCAATTTGGTATTAGGAAGGGACGCCCTCAACACGCCCCTTCCTAATACTGAATTGGTATGTATTCGCAATTCCAAATTGCAATTCCGAATCACGAACTGGAATTCATACATACAAAAATGCATTTTTGTGGTCGCAAATGGTCTGACTGTATGAATCAGGCCGTTTGTGACTGCAAAAATGCATGATACATATGGGTCTAAGTCATACAAATCTCACCATCACATGCTGCAGACAGAGGGGCTAGAGAAACCCTACAAGCCCCTGTGCCAACTCTACTGCTCAAGGACACAGTGCTCACAGGTTTAGAGAGTTCACAGGTCACACTGAGCTTACATCCACAGGTCTCAGACAAAGGTAGCCAGCTCGGATAGGTTTTCCCCAATATAGAGGCTGCATTGCGTTCAAGAAGTCATAAAAACAGCTGCATCAGTAAAAGGCACTAAAATCAACCCAAATCACCAACGAGTCTTCCACCTTCAAGCATCAATCTTAAATTTAATTCTGAAATGTAATTCTGAAGTGCAGTAATTATGCCTGAAGCATCGCTTGCCATTTTATGAAACTACCAAAGTTCCATCATGGATATATTAGCTCGTGTCTGCCAAAAAATTGTCCTGATCTCCTAAATTCTCCATGAAACCCTTAGTGTAAAATATGTCACAAATAAGTGCTTTCGATATGATTCCTCATCACTGATATTAACTTGATGACTCCCAAATGTGAAGGACAGCTTCTGAAAGCAACATTTGCATTCCCCAGTTTGTGCTGCATTGCATGGTTGGGAGGATGGGCTGTTTAATGATGGGAACATTGGTTTTTAAATGTTGCATCAAACAGTCAGCCCTTTTCAGTGTCAGATGGACAAAGACGAACAGCAGGCGTGGCAGAAGGCCATGGTAGGCAACACTATGCAGTGCTTGGCAGGACTGGCTTAGTGGTGGTGACTGTAGTGACCCTACTGTGGTGGTGACTCTGGCATGGTGTCCGCACCTATCTGGCATAGAGCCTTCCCAGTCCCACTCACTGCTGTGGTGTCTGCACCAGCCTCCAGGCACTGCTGCGGTGGTGACTCTAGCACGGTTCCCCACCAGTTCCTACTCACTGCTGTGGTGGTGACTCTGGGATGGTGCCTGGACCAGTCCCCATCACTGCTGTGGTGTTGACTCTGGGATGGTGCCTGGACCAGTCGCCATCACTGCTGTGGTGGTGACTCTGGCACGCTTTCTTCACCAGCCCCCACTCACTGCTCTGGTGGTGACTATGGCAAGGTGTTCGCACTATTCTCCACTCACTGCTGTGGTGGGGACTCTGGCGCGGGGTCCTCCCCAGTCCCAACTCACTGCTGTGGTGTTCGCACCAGTCTCAACTCACTCCTGTGGTGGTGACTCTGGCATAGTGTCTGCACCAGTCTCTACTCACTGGTGTGGTGTCTGCAAAAGTCTCCACTCACTGCTGTGGTGGTGACTCAGAAACGGAGTCCTTGCCAGTCGCCACTCACTGCTGTGGTGGTGACTCTGACACAGGGTCCTCACCAGTCCCCACTTACTGCTGTGGTGTAGAGTCTGGCACGGTATGTGCACCAGTCTCCTCTTACTGCTGTGGTGTGGAGTCTGGCATGGTGTCTACAGCACTATCCATGCACTGGTGGTGGTGAAGACTCTGGCACGATGTCTGCACCAGTCCCCACTTACTGCTATGGTGTGGAGTCTGGCATGGTGTCCACACCAGTCCCCACTTACTGCTGTGGTGTGGAGTCTGCACGGTGTCCGCACCAGTCCCCACTTTCTGCTGTGGTGGTGACTCTTGCATGGTGTCCACACCAGTCCCCACTTACTGCTGTGGTGTGGAGTCTGCACGGTGTCCGCACCAGTCCCCACTTTCTGCTGTGGTGGTGACTCTTGCATGGTGTTCACACCAGTCCCCACTCACTGCTGTGGTGTGTAGTCTGGCACGGTGTCCACACCAGTCCCCACTTTCTGCTGTGGTGGTGACTCTTGCATGGTGTTCACACCAGTCCCCACTTACTGCTGTGGTGGTGACTCTTGCACAGGGTCCTCACCAGTCTCCACCCACTGCTGTGGTGTGGAGTCTGGCACGGTGTCCTCACCAGTCCACCATGTGTCACAGATGTGCACATGGTCTGCCGGTTGCCATGCTCTGCACTCCACAGCCAGGGACAATGTAGGCTGGAGGTCACACCCGGTCTGCTCTAGTGGGTCCTGAGTGTGTGGACTTGTGCCCCCAATCTAGAGGGCACCAGTGTGAACTGCTGGTCCGTCTGGACCAACTCGAGAGCTAATTTAGGCTGAAGTCCAACAAAATCAGGCAGAGTGCTAAAAGTGGAGATCAGAACTAGTGGCATAGAGTGCAAGGGAAGAGCAAAATCAGAGCCGAGCGAGGGCAGTGCAGTGTCACAGCCTGGGCAGCCCAGCAAGGAGAGAAGTACTGGAGGGTGTACTGATGCCCTGTAAAGGCCAACCAACATATGGCCGGCAGCCCACTTCAGCTCACAGCCAATCCACTGAGCCCCTTAAGAGATGTTTAGGTCTCGCCTGTGACAGCATACGTTTATTAGAGGTATTGTATACAACACGGGGCTTGAAGCCCGCCCTTTGCTTAACATTTGTTGGCTTCATTGTCACTCTTATATGCTGCCTTCTAATTGGCCAGGGCGTGCTGGCTTCACTTCTTCTTTCTGTTGGACCATGGATCAAGTACTGATTGCTTCAGCTTAATTAATGTCCTTCCACTGATCGCTCTGAGATTGAGGCACTACTTTTATTTTTTCTTCTTCCCTGTTGTCCTTGTTGAGCCTCTAGTCATTTGTAGCCATGCTTTACTATTCCACACAGACTTTAGACACCCTTTCTCTTTTAAATGGATGTATATTGTGACAACAGATGTTATCTGCTTCCAAATGTATTTTCACCTAAGGCATGGACAGAGGAGCAATTGCTTTTTATGTGATTTTGTTGTGAAATGTCATATTATGTTTTCTTTTTCATGCACAGCGAGATTAACTGATTTGTTCAGAATCACAGGAGTGCTGTGTTTAGTTCTACCAAGCATTGGCAAAGCTAAAAGGTCTCGCCTTTGAGACTGTTGGCCATTGCCTATTCTCATGCTGTACAGCAAGGGGTTTGCTGACTTTAGCAATGATTTGTAGCCATGCTGTATGGCAGCATGTTTGCCTTGCAACATGGCTAAATAATGAAACTATATTATAATGCATTCAACACAAATTATCAGTTTTATCAACACTGCAAAGCATTGGTGCTACTTTACAGCAATGCTACAAAGTATTGCCAAAGTCATTAACTCTCATCTCATCGGCATCTGTCAATCTCTTCCACACACATTTCCACAGAACCACAGTTGCAGCTGGAAAACATGACCATTTCTTGGTGCACTCTGCAGAGCTGCCAAGGATTGGATGATCATGTATTCTGAACACCTTCTGACCCACTGACAGGTACCCTGAGAAACTGGCACTGACTTTAGCCCCACTCCAGAGGTCCCAATCATGGCTCATCCATTTCAAAGTGTGAAGTATGCAACAACCGAAACAAAAAATGTACACAGACACAAGGTCCTGGAATAGCTAACACTTCTGGGAAATGCAAGACTAAATAAAACTTGAAATATAAACAGGAATCGTAGCTATGATTTACATTCACTTTTTCACATTCCTTTTTCACAAATCGAACAGTGGGATTTTGCAATAACGTTAAGGACACACATGTCAGGATCCATTTTCATTGTCCGTTTTTTATTACTACCGGGTCTGGAACCGGAGGGACCCGGCCCACTTAAAGCCCTGCCTGAGGCCTTGCTCGAGCCTCTTCTGCTGGTGACTGGTATCACCTACCAGAGCGCTTCACCCAACACAACCACCCACGCATGCCTGGGCCCTGGTGCAAGCGGACAAGAGGCAGGTCAGCGTTTATTTAACAAGCATTGTCAAAATCAAAAGGCCTCGCCTTAGAACAGTGTTACCTAGCATTTTGGTTTTGTAAATGCTGAACAGCATGCGCCAAAAGAAAAGAAAAAGTTTGTTGCCCATGATGAACAGCATCAGGAAAAAATATATAAATAAAACTCCACATATATAAAGAAACTCCAGCCCCAGCATGATGACGTATGCATATTTATTTTGCGACTGAACTTGTTCGTGATTCTTCACAGCCTGTGGGCACAAGGTCTGGTGTTACATCGTTTACAGCTCGAAGCATGGCAGCGCCACGAGGTGTTACCCTTGGGTCCGACTCATCCTTCCGGAGGGTGAGGAACACAGTGGATGTCTAGAGATGCCCTTCACTACCCAACCCAGACCTGACTGCAGCTGCAGGGTATGGATCTGAGGGTGACGGGCACCCCCCGCCCCTTCCCGCACCTCTGCTCGTCATGACCCCTTCCTATAGGAACAAGCATCTGTGAGGCTACGTCAGCACATTGGAGCATCTGTGAGGCAACGTCAGCACACTGAAACATCTGTGTGATGATGTCATCACACTGAACCATCTGTGAGGCTACGTCAGCACAACGAAGCATCTCTTAGATTACTTAAACACACGAAGCATCGGTGAGATTACGCCACCACATTTAAGCATCTGTGAGGTTACGTCAGCACACGAAGCATCTGTGAGATTACGTCACCACATTTAAGCATCTGTGAGGTTACGTCAGCACACGAAGCATCTGTGAGATTACGTCACCACATGTAAGCATCTGTGAGGTTACGTCAGCACACGAAGCATCTGTGAGATTACATCACCACGTTTAAGCATCTGTGAGGCAACGTCAGCACACTGAAACATCTGTGTGATGATGTCATCACACTGAACCATCTGTGAGGCTACGTCAGCACAACGAAGCATCTCTTAGATTACTTAAACACACGAAGCATCGGTGAGATTACGCCACCACATTTAAGCATCTGTGAGGTTACGTCAGCACACGAAGCATCTGTGAGATTACGTCACCACATTTAAGCATCTGTGAGGTTACGTCAGCACACGAAGCATCTGTGAGATTACGTCACCACATTTAAGCATCTGTGAGGTTACGTCAGCACACGAAGCATCTGTGAGATTACGTCACCACATGTAAGCATCTGTGAGGTTACGTCAGCACACGAAGCATCTGTGAGATTACGTCACCACATTTAAGCATCTGTGAGGCAACGTCAGCACACTGAAACATCTGTGTGATGATGTCATCACACTGAACCATCTGTGAGGCCACGTCAGCACAACGAAGCATCTCTTAGATTACTTAAACACACGAAGCATCGGTGAGATTACGCCACCACATTTAAACATCTGTGAAGTTACGTCAGCACACTGAAGCCTCTTTGCGATTACATCAACACACTAAAACATCTGTAAAATTAAAAACAAGTAACTGTGAGGTCACGTCAGCACACTGAAACATCTGTGTGATTACGCCAGCACACTGAAGCATCTGTGAGATTATGTCGACACACACACACACACAGAAGCATTTGTCAGCACACTGAAGCATCTGTGAGATTATGTCAACCCACCGAAGGATCTGAGATTACATCAACACACTGAAGCATCTGTGAGGTTACACCAGTACACTGAAGGAGCTGTGAGATTACGTCAATACACTGAAGGAGCAGTGAGATTACGTCAGCACACTGTAGCATCTGTGAGATTACGCCAGAACACAGAAACATCTGTGAGATTACAGCACAGGAGAGTCTATCATCCTGCAGCCGGTGGGAGGGGAGGGATGACATACAGAAAGAAACATGGAACATCGTTCAGTGGTCTCAAACTGTAAGGAAACATGGCATACTGTACCGAGTAAACCAGAATTATACATAGGTTAATCCAGAATAATATACAGGGTAATCCAAAATAGTATACAGAGTAAACCAGAACAATGTACAGGTTAAACCAGAATAGTTCACAGGGTAATCCAGAATACTGTAAAGGATAAACCAGAAAAATAAACAGGGTAAACCAAAATATTATACAGGCTAAACCAAAATAATCTGTAAAGTAAACCAGGGTACTATACAGGGTAAACCAGAATAATATACAGGGTAATCCAGAAAATTGTACAGTATAAATCAGGATAATGTACAGTGTAAACCACAATATATTATAGGATAAACCAGAATAATATACAGGGTAAGCCAAAATATTATACAGGCTAAACCAAAATAATCTGTAAAGTAAACCAGGATACTATACAGGGTAAACCAGAATAATTTAGAGGTGAAACCAGATGGCACAGAGCAATGTTTCCCAAACTATGGGTCATGATCTGATTTTTGGTAATCCAACCAAGAAACAGAGATGACTTTAAATTCTGTATTGATCTTGTCACATTTGCTGTGCTACAAAAACAGAGGTCAAATGTCAGCCTGTGTCTTTTGTTGCCTATTTTTAGGTCTGGTGTTAGCCAAGGCCTTTCACTTTACTAAACCATTTATATTATACTTTCATATAGAGGCTTTCAGCCAGCTCTCTGCATCCATTGGTCTGTTGTTGTGTCATTCACGTGTTGTTTCCGCCCACTACACCATCCAGCATGAGGCAGGGCTCGGCCTACTTAAGCCACCGGTTACCTTCACTGTGAGTGACTGCATTTTACTCCCTCACATTGAGCACATCCGCACAAAAGTGAGTTCCCTTCAGTGTGAATGTTTTTAGATTTCCTTTATAATGACTTTATTGTTGCCCTTGGCAGGACGCGTCTGATGCATACTCCATCTTTATCAGATCCCATCTCCTGTCAGCTCTGTTGTAAATTCCTTTTGGAGCTTTTTGCTTTTCTTATCGCTGCTATTTCATACCATACCAGACTGTGTCCATTTAAAACTGTGCTTTCTTTCTTTCTTTCTTTCTTTTTTCTTTCTTTTTTCTTTCTTTCCTTCTTTCTTTCTTTCTTTCTTTCTTTCTTTCTTTCTTTCTTTCTTTCTTTCTTTCTTTCTTTCTTTCTTTCTTTCTTTCTTCCTTCCTTCCTTCCTTCCTTCCTTCCCTCCTTTGTTTCTTTCTTGTATAACTTGAAAAGAGAAGAATGAGCTTTCTTCTTTCTTTCTTTCTTTCTTTCTTTCTTTCTTTCTTTCTTTCTTTCTTTCTTTCTTTCTTTCTTTCTTTCTTTCTTCCTTCCTTCCTTTTTTTCTTTCTTGTCCTTCCTATCTTTCTTTCTTCGTTCGTTTCTTTCTTGTATAACTTGAAAAGAGAAGAATGAGCTTCTGTCACCAGCAGTGCCGGCAGTCCTGCATCATGAATGTCTAACAGGATTCCTGTCCACAAGCAGCACACTGAAACACCAACTATGCATGAACACTGAGAGCAGAAGTTCATTCAAATGCAGCTTTCTTCTATGTCTATAGAGTGCGTAAAGCAGATGGTAGTCTTTCTGAATGTTAACATTAAAGAAATACTATAATTTCCTATTCTCAGCCGCTAAGAGAGCTCAGAGTGTTGTATGGCTGCGTCTATACGGTGCTTCTGCCCACGTGTGGGCTCTGAAGTGCTTCCCTTCATAGTTACCAAGCGAGGCCATGCTGGAGGTTTGGTTGAAAGGTGTTGTCTTTGATATTTAGGTTGAGCGCGCAAGAGATGCTTTTCCGAAGTGTTGGTATGTATCTGGGCTTTTAACAACGCCCACCTCACTCCCATCACTGTCACTCGTTCGTGGGCTTCCCCTTCAAAAATCCTTTGATGACATTGGTAAATGCTTTACGTTTGTCCCTCCTTGGGGAGGTTTGCTACCGCCTTGCCATCACCCCGTTACATGGATAATTGCACTTTTGGCGATACGTTGGACTGCAAGCGAACTTCTTTTTCCTTTTCCGTGTTTCTTCACTCTGATCCTCACGGCAGCCGTGGTGCTATGAATTGGCTCGCTCATGTGAAACTGTATTACTTTTAATTTTCAATTTATGTGGCAAGAAAAGTCCAGTTAGGAGTTTACAATGTGAATAGCTCTAACTCGTGCAACTGCGAGACCCATTGCATTGCAAATACTTGTGAATCCTATGTGGGAGGTGTTTGCATGTTGGGCGTAATGAGCACTGAGGTGCAGTTATCATGTTATGGGAAGCAGCCATTAGTTGAATGGTGGAAGATGAGGTGTGAAATGTAGACGCACTGTTTATGGTTCTCCATAAGCTGGAAACTTTGAGCAGCTCTGCGGGTCCTTTTATGGTGTTTCTTCTGCGTATAGTCAATTTAGCTGGTTTCTGTACTGTGTTGTCCAACTTAAAATTGTGTTTATATTTTTGATCCTGAGATGGCATAGCTGGAGAGAGAAAAAAGGGGGAGATTTGCTGGGATGGATCTCTGTGTGTGACCCGAAGGTCAGAGGTTCAAACGTTGAAGTCCATTCAGCTTTCCATTGACTTGTGTAGTAATTACCACCTGCTATAAGGAGCTATAGACAAGAGAAATTAAGTGTGATGTATTTATTGTTATAACTCTCTTATAGTGCTCGCAGCATGCTGTAGTCATTCTGCTATCTCTCAGTGAGCTAATATTGCTTTGTAGCTTGCAGTAGTGGGCTATATTGGCCATTAGAGTCCCGCTCCAGCAAGGGAGCGGGACTTTTGATGCCGGTATAGCCCATCTAGTAAGGGCGATAAGGCTATTAGAACATTCCTCCACTAGAGGACAGAATGTTCTAATAAATAAAACAACGGCCTCAGGTGGCCTGAGGGGACTGAAACCCCCTGGGGATCCGTGAGGCATTTGTTCACAGCAACAGCTGTGAAAGTCAAACATTGGAATGTTGGAGCTCCGGGCTTCCACCGGCCATTAGACGCCCGGAGCACACCGTTGTCTTCGATGGAGCTCCCAACATTCCAATGTTCTAATAAATGTGAGCATCACTGCTCCATCCTGTTGCTGCCCATCTTCACTTTGAGTGACCTTAGAAATGTGAACAACTCTTCGAGTTCCCCGACCTGATCCATACCTATGAGAATCAGCTAGGCAATATATGACCGACTAACCCCCAATGTTTAGGGCAATTTGCAGAGAGTATCTGACCTGTTATTGTCCAAATTGACATTAATTTGTGGGAGCACAAAATCCAATATATTATTCTAAGTGGAACATGATGGTCACATATCTGAACCTAGTGCATGCCATTCTGATTTCACTTTTTGGATTCCTATTGTACTTCTACCAGAATATACCCCAATGATTTAACTAAACCTTTTGATTCCTTGAAACACTTTCTGCTGAAGAATTTCCCTCATTGGTTGATGATTTCATGTATAAAGTGACAGCATTTCTGCAGAGGGTTCGGTTGTAGGGACGTACACAAATAAAGATAGGGATACTTAGATGCTTATTTAAACAGTTTCATTGAAAACAATGTGCGTAGAGTATGTTCTTGTGCCTGGGGCTCACTGCAGCACTGACTACTACAGATAATAATTTACACAGAGGGGTGCAAAGGCACACCCATGTCTGTTCCACCTTATTTTAAGTACACATGCCAGAAAACAACAAGGACTGTGAGGGCTCCTATTTGTACACCTCCTGGTAGGAAGCACTTCTAGGGCCACTCCTGTGGACCCCCCTTCTACCACTTTAGACATATCAACAGCTGCCCTCGAAAGTGAAGCTCACCCAAGGCTTAAAACCACTTTTTATCTAGCTTTCACTCTCAGCACCAATTGTAACTTGAAAATAAGTTCTAGAGGTCGCTGAGTCTGTGAGGGCAGCTGACCGTGCGGTGTGATGACATATTCTCACAGCTGTGTGTTCCTAAACGAAGGTGTCATGACAAGCAGGGATGCAGGAGGGGTCCACACTCAATGTGTCTGTTGTATTACGGATGCATTTTCTCCAATGACAGTAATTTCTGAATGAGTAAAGTGAACTGCATTAGGTCGACATCCAACGTCTTCCTCATCCTCGTCAGGATGGATGAATCAGACCACATGGGGTAACACCTCGTGCCATTGCCGCGCTCTCCAGGTGCACGCAAGTGTAGCATCACGTCTTGTCACTGCAGAGCGTGAAGAACCTTGAAAAAAATCACAGCCACAAAATTGATGTTAGAGAATGAGCCATCTTAGAAACGATTACTGTACCCCTACACTGTTGCAGCTATGGGATTATGTTTTATTGCACAGGATTATTTTATGAAATCACACAGGCATGTCAGGCAAGGCTGTGTTCTTTGTTATAAGCATAGGTATGATATAATGCAAAATATTTCCCAGCGATCTGAATTGTGTATCTGTAACCACAGTATAATTTCCAATGTGTCTGTGATGTACACTGATCTGGGTCCTCATTTACATGGCAGACAGACATTTAATAAGCTGTATGTGTTTTAAAGGGCATGTGTCTGAATACCTGTTGTTGTGGGGCAAGGTCATTGTATAACATTCTCGGGACACAGTACCTGAGTCACTTCTTCCAATGGTCAGAACCCTTTGGGGAAGCCTGCTTTATTTATTTATTAATTAATTAACTAAGTTACTCATTTATGCATTTATTAATTTAATTAAATTCTTATGTAGCATAGCCAAACCAGGTACTGCTGCATGCTTCAAAATAAACCAAAGTTATGTAGAGTGAAAAGGCCTTCCTACATGTGGTCTTCAGAACTCAAGATAGTCACACAGAGGACACAGTTACAACCGGAGTTGTTGCACAGGATAAGAACTGACATATCAGGAGTGAAGCAGATGATGATTATGAGATTGATCATAATGAAGAGTTTTGAAAAACTCAGGTAACATTTGAGAAGCAGAAGAACCAGGTCTTTATGAAGGGAGGGTGGGAATGTTGAGGGGAAGGAAAAATGGAGGCCCCACCAGGGTGATGGTGAATGATAGCCTCGGAGTTAAGGAGTCAGGGATATATATGACCCGCTGTTGCGCTTATATACAAGAGGACGGAGCCAATGAGCGCAGACATATATATGATCCGCTGGTGTGCTTATGTACAAGAGGACGGTGCCAGTGAGCGCAGACATATATATGATCCGCTGGTGCGCTTATGTACAAGAGGATGGTGCCAGTGAGCGCAGACATGTATATGATCCGCTGGTGCGCTTAAGTACAAGAGGACGGTGCCAGTGAGCGCAGACATGTATATGATCCGCTGGTGCGCTTATGTACAAGAGGATGGTGCCGGTGAGCGCAGACATGACCCGCTGGTGCGCTTATGTACAAGAGGACGGTGCCAGTGAGCGCAGACATATATATGATCCACTGGTGCGCTTATCTACAAGAGGACGTTACCAGTGAGCGCAGACATATGTATGATCTGCTGGTGCGCTTATGTACCAGAGGATGGTGCCAGTGAGCGCAGACATGACCCCGCAGGTGGGCTTATGTACAAGAGGACGGTGCCAGTGAGCGCAGACATGACGTGCTGGTGCGCTTATGTACAAGAGGACGGTGCCAGTGAGCGCAGACATATATATGATCTGCTGGTCCGCTTATGTACCAGAGGATGGTGCCAGTGAGCACAGACATATATATGATCCGCTGGTGCGCTTATGGACAAGAGGACGGAGCCAGTGAGCGCGGACATAAATATGATCCGCTGGTGCGCTTATGTACAAGAGGACAGTGCCAGTGAGCGCAGACATATGTATGATCCGCTGGTGCGCTTATGGACAAGAGGACGGAGCCAGTGAGCGCGGACATAAATATGATCCGCTGGTGCGCTTATGTACAAGAGGATGGTGCCAGTGAGCGCAGACATGACCCCGCAGGTGGGCTTATGTACAAGAGGACGGTGCCAGTGAGCGCAGACATGACCCCGCAGGTGGGCTTATATACAAGAGGACGGAGCCAATGAGCGCAGACATATATATGATCCGCTGGTGTGCTTATGTACAAGAGGACGGTGCCAGTGAGCGCAGACATATATATGATCCGCTGGTGCGCTTATGTACAAGAGGATGGTGCCAGTGAGCGCAGACATGTATATGATCCGCTGGTGCGCTTACGTACAAGAGGACGGTGCCAGTGAGCGCAGACATGTATATGATCCGCTGGTGCGCTTATGTACAAGAGGATGGTGCCGGTGAGCGCAGACATGACCCGCTGGTGCGCTTATGTACAAGAGGACGGTGCCAGTGAGCGCAGACATATATATGATCCACTGGTGCGCTTATCTACAAGAGGACGTTACCAGTGAGCGCAGACATATGTATGATCTGCTGGTGCGCTTATGTACCAGAGGATGGTGCCAGTGAGCGCAGACATGACCCCGCAGGTGGGCTTATGTACAAGAGGACGGTGCCAGTGAGCGCAGACATGACGTGCTGGTGCGCTTATGTACAAGAGGACGGTGCCAGTGAGCGCAGACATATATATGATCTGCTGGTCCGCTTATGTACCAGAGGATGGTGCCAGTGAGCACAGACATATATATGATCCGCTGGTGCGCTTATGGACAAGAGGACGGAGCCAGTGAGCGCGGACATAAATATGATCCGCTGGTGCGCTTATGTACAAGAGGACAGTGCCAGTGAGCGCAGACATATGTATGATCCGCTGGTGCGCTTATGGACAAGAGGACGGAGCCAGTGAGCGCGGACATAAATATGATCCGCTGGTGCGCTTATGTACAAGAGGATGGTGCCAGTGAGCGCAGACATGACCCCGCAGGTGGGCTTATGTACAAGAGGACGGTGCCAGTGAGCGCAGACATGACCCCGCAGGTGGGCTTATGTACAAGAGGACGGTGCCAGTGAGTGCAGACATGACCCGCTGGTGCGCTTATGTACAAGAGGACGATGCCAGTGAGTGCACTCATATATATGATCCTGTGGTACACGTCTGTACAAGAGGAAAGTTCCAGTGTCTGTACACCAGTGTCTGTACACATATATATGATCTCCTGGTGCCTGTATGCAGATGAGGAAGGTGCCAGTGAGCGCACACCTATATATGATACCGTGGTACACGTCTGGACAAGAGGACGGTTCCAGTGAGCGCACACATATATATGTGATCCACTGGTATGTGTATGTACAAGAGGATGGTGCCAGTGAGCACACACCTGTATGTGATATACTGGTACATGTATGTACAAGAAGGCAGTGCCAGTGAACGCACACATGCATATGATCTTGTGGTACACGTCTGTACAAGAGGACAGTGACTGTACACATATATATGATCTGTTGGTACACATATACATGATCCCATGGTACACATCTGTACAAGAGGACGGTTCCAGTGAGCGCACACATATATATAATCTGCTGGTACTTGTATGTACAAGAGGACAGTGCTAGTGACCGCAGACCTACATATGATCCACTGGTACATGTATGTACAAGAGGACAGTGCCAGTGACCGCACACCTACATATGATCCGCTGGTACATGTATGTACAAGAGGACGGTGCCAGTGTGAACCCAGCTACATATGATCCACTGGTACATGTTTGTAGAAGAGGACGGTGCCAGTGTTTACATGCCTACATATGATCCGCTGGTACACATATGTACAAGAGAACAGTGCCAGTGTGTGCACACACCTACATATGACCTGCTGGTACACGTATGTACAAGAGGATGGTGCCAGTGTGCACCCACCTACATATGATCCGCTGGTACATGTATGTACAAGAGGACGGGGTCAGTGTGCACACACCTACATATGATCCGCTGGTACATGTAGAAGAGGGCAGTGCCAGTGTGCACACACCTACATATGATCTGCTGGTACACGTATGTAGAAGAGGACGGTGCCAGTGTGCACACACCGACATATGATCTGCTGGTACACGTATGTACAAGAGGATGGTGCCAATGTGCACCCACCTACATATGATCTGCTGGTACACGTATGTACAAGAGGATGGTGCCAGTGTGCACCCACCTACATATGATCTACTGGTACATGTATGTACAAGAGGACGGTGTCAGTGTGCACACACCTACATATGATCCGCTGGTACATGTAGAAGAGGGCAGTGCCAGTGTGCACACACCTACATATGATCCGCTGGTACACGTCTGTGTGTCCTGACACCAGTGCCCGCTCCTCTGGCTGCGCCCAGGCGCCACTGGTCTCTTCGGACGGTGGCTCTGCCCAGGCTGCCAGGGGGGCCCTGCTGCCCGGACAGCCACACTCCATCTTACTGCGTTTCCTGAACACAACAGACGGCCAGCCCTAATGTTCTCTTAATTAAAGGATGAAGGGGGCGGCTGGTGTTGGGCGGGGGGGGGGGGGGGGGGGGGAGGGGCACCACTCACTGTGCTGGCCAGATTCCCCTGGAGAAGATGAAATCAGACTGCAGCCTCCCAGGTCACCCAAGGAGAGGGGGAAACAATACGGTGGTGGGATGGGGGTGCAGTGCAGAGAGAGGGGGAGGGAAGGGTATAGTACAGAGAGAGAGAGAGCCCCCAGAAGAGGGAGCGAGACTACAGGCTCAGAGGGGGAGGATATAGTACAGAGAGAGAGAGAGACCCCAGAAGAGGGAGCGAGACCACAGGCTCAGAGGGGGAAAAAGGGGGAGGGTATAGTACAGAGAGAGAGAGAGCCCCCAGAAGGGGGCGAGACCACAGGCTCAGAGTGGGAGAGAAGGGGGGTATAGTACAGAGAGAGAGATAGCCTCCAGAAGCGGGATTGAGACCACAGGCTCAGAGGGAGAGAGGGTGGGGAGGGAAGAATGTAGTGCAGAGAGAGAGCCTATAGAAGATAAAGAAAGTGGAGAAGGAGAGGGAGGGAGGCAGAGAATGGAAGAGAAACAGACATCATGAGGGACTGACAGGAAAGGGCAGGCTGAGAGGGAGAGATAGAGTGGGGAGAAATTAGGCTGAGCGAGAGAGAGAGAGAGAGCTGGAGAGAGGATAACAGGATTAGAGGGAAATGGGAGAACACACAGGCTCACAGGGAGATAGAGAGGGGAGAAGGCACAGGCTGGGGGAGAGGGGAGAAGGCACAGGCTGAGAGGGAGAGAGGGAGAACGCACAGGCTGAGAGGGAGAGGGGAGAAGGAACAGGCGGAGGGAGAGGGGAGAAGGCACAGGCTGAGAGGGGAGAAGATACAGGCTGAGAGAGAGAGAAAGAGAGGGGAGAATGCAGAGGCTGAGAGGCACAGGAGGAGGTGCAGGCTGAGAGAGAGAGGGGAGAAAGAATAGGTTGAGAGGGAGAAGAGATAAGGCACTGGCTGAGAGAGAGATAGGAGAAGGCACAGGCTGAGAGGGAGAGAAAGAGAGGGGAGAATGCAGAGGCTGAGAGGGAGAGGGGATAAGGCACAGGCTGAGGGAGAAGGGAGAAGGCACAAGCTGAGAGGGAAGGGGAAGGCACAGGCTGAGAGGGAGAGGGGAGAAGGCACAGGCTGAGAGGGAGAGGGGAGAAGGCACAGGGTGACATGGAGAGGGGAGAAGGCACAGGCTGAGAGGGAGAGGGGAGAAGGCACAGGCTGAGAGGGAGAGGGGAGACAGCACAGGCTGAGAAGGAGAGGGGGAAAGCACAGGCTGAGAGGAAGAGGGGAGAAGGCAGAGGCTGACAGGGTGAGGGGAGAAGGTAGAAGCTGAGAGGGAGAGGGGAGAAGGCACAGACTGAGAGGGAGGGGAGAAGGCAGAGGCTGAGAGAGAGGAGAAGGCACAGGCTGAGAGGGAGAGGAGAGAAGGCACAGGCTGAGGGAGAGGAGAAGGCAGAGGCTGAGAGGGGAGAATGCAGAGGCTGAGAGGTAGAGGGGAGAAGGCACAGACTGAGAGGGAGGGGAGAAGGCGCAGATTGAGAGAGAGGAGAAGGCACAGGCTGAGAGGGAGAGGAGACGGCACAGGCTGAGGGAGCGTTGGAGAGGGGAGAAGGCACAGACTGAGAGGGAGAGTGGAGAAGGCACAGGCTGAGGGAGAGGAGAAGGCACAGGCTGAGAGGGAGAAGGCACAGGCTGAGAGGGAGAGAAAGAGAGGGGAGAATGCAGAGGCTGAGAGGGAGAGGGGAGAAGGCACAGACTGAGGGAGATGGGAGAAGGCACAAGCTGAGAGGGAGGGGGAAGGCACAGGCTGAGAGGGAGAGGAGACGGCACAGGCTGAGGGAGCATTGGAGAGGGGAGAAGGCACAGACTGAGAGGGAGAGGGGAGAAGGTACAGGCTGAGGGAGAGTTAGAGAGTTGGAGAGGGGAGAACAGACAGGCTGAGAGGGAGGGGAGAACAGACAGGCTGAGAGGGAGAGGGGAGAAGGCACAGGCTGAGAGAGAGGGGAGAATGCACAGGCTGAGAGGGGAGACGGCACAGGCTGAGGGAGCGTTGGAGAGGGGAGAACAGACAGGCTGAGAGGGAGATGGTAAAGGGCACTTATGGGTTTTTAAGTTGAGACTGAACATAGAAGCAGGCCTCTCTTTGGAGACTGAATACAAACAGTTCAGGCCTCTCTTTGAAAACTGATTATAGGTAGTGCAGGCCTCCCTTTGGCGACTGAATATAAAGAGTGATGGCCTCTCTTTGGAGACTGAATATAAACAGTTCAGGTCACGTAGCACATCACCTAAGTCTCCCTGAAGCGCTATAACCTGAGCATCAGCCTGCGGGTCTCTCTGGCCTCGGTGTTTTGCTATTTATTTCATTCCCTTCATTGAGGCGCTGAGCCTCCTACTAAAAGCGCTACGTTTTCCAAGCCGGGGGAGTCAGCAGAGGAGGCAGGAAATGCTCTTTTATGTTAAACTTACTTCTCTCTACACTGACTTGAGAAAACTGATTTTAGTGTAGGCTCAGCACATCAATGATCAAAATTAAATCATTAGGAAAAAAAAACAGAGATCTGGGGGCCCCCGAGAATTTGCTCCTGCCCCATCATTTTAGACAGGTGTGCTCTGTCACTGTGTTTGATCTGCAGCGTCATGCGTCATGCACATGCATGATTTCAGACAGGTGTGTTCTGTCAATGTGTTTGATGAGCAGCATCATGCACATGCATGATTTCAGACAGGTGTGTTCTGTCAATGTGTTTGATGAGCAGCGACATGCACATGCACATACATGATTTCAGAAAGGCGTGTCCTGTCACTGTGTTTGATCTGAAGCATTCTGCATCATGCACATACATGATTTCAGACAGGAGTGTTCTGTCACTGCGTTTGATCTGCAGCGTCATGCATCATGCACATGCATGATTTCAGACAGTAGTGTTCTGTCACTGCGTTTGATCAGCAGCATCGTGCACATGCATGATTTCAGACGAGTGTGCTCTGTCACTGTGTTTGATCCGCAGCATCATGCCTCAGGCACATACATGATTTCAGATAGGTGTGTCCTGTCATTCTATTTGATCTGCAGAGTTGTGGGTCATGCACATGCATTATTTCAGACAGGCATGTTCTGTCACTGAGTTTGAGGCATGTTCTTTCACTGTGTTGGATCTGCAGCATGATGCACATGCATGATTTTAGACAGCTGTGTTCTGTCAGTGTGTTTGATCTGCAGTGTCATGTATCACACACATGCATGATTTCAGACAGGCATGCTCTGTCACTGTGTTTGGTCTGCAGCGTCATGCACATGCATGATTTCAGACAAACGTGTTCTGTCACTGTGTGTGGTCTGCAGCATCATGAGTCATGCACGTGCATGGAATCAGACACACATTATTCAGTCACTGTGTTTGATCTGCAGCGTCATGAGTCATGCACATGCATGATTTCAGACAGGCATGTTCGGTCACTGTGCTTGATCTGCAGTGTTATGCGGCATACACATGCATGATTTCAGACAAGTGTGTTCTATCACTGTGTTTGATCTGCTGCGTCATGCATCCTGAACATGCATGATTTCAGACAGGTGTGTTCTGTCACTGTGTTTGATCTGCAGCGTCATGCATATGCATGATTTCAGACATATTTGCTCTGTCAAGTTGTTTGATCTGCAGCGCCATCTATCATGCACATGCATGATTTCAGACAGGCATGTTCTGTCACTGTGTTTGATCAGCAGCATCATGCACATGCATGATTTCAGACAGGTATGTTCTGTCACTGTGTTTGATCTGCAGAGTCATGCAAATGCCTGATTTCAGATATACATGTTCTATCAAGTTGTTTGATCTGCAGTGTCATGCATCATGCACATGCATGATTTCAGACAGGCATGTTATGTCACTGTGTTTGATCTGCAATGTCATGCATCATGAACATGCATGGTTGTAGACAGGCATGTTCTGTCGCTGTGTTTGATCAGCAGTGTCATGCACATGCATGATTTCAGACAGGTATGTTCTGTTACTGTGTTTGATCAGCAGCATCATGCGTCATGCACATGCATGATTTCAGACAAGCATGTTCTGTCACTGTGTTGATGTGCAGCGTCATGCATCATGCACATGCATGATTTCAGACAGGTATGTTTTGTCACTGTGTTTGATCTGTTGCGTCATGCGTCATGCACATGCATGATTTCAGACAAGCATGTACTGCCATTGTGTTTGATCCTCAGCATCATGTGTCATGCACATGCATGATTTCAGACAGGCGTCTTCCGTCATTGTGTTTGATCTGCAGCATCATGCACAATTTCAGACATGTTCTGACACTGTTTGATCTGCAGTGTCATGCATCATGCCCATGCATGATTTCAGACAGGCATATTCTGTCACTGTGTTTGATCAGCAGCGTCATGCACATGTATTATTTCAGAAAGGCATACTTTGTCACTGTGTTTGATCTGCAGCATCATGCACATGCATGATTTCAGAAAAGCATGTTCTGTCACAGTGTTTGATCTACAGCACCATGCATCATGCACATGCATGATTTCAGACAGGCGTGTTCTGTCACTGTGTTTGATCTGCATCATGCGTCATGCACATTCATGATTTCAGACAGGCGTGTTCTGTCACTGTGTTTGATTTGCATCATGCGTCATGCACATTCATGATTTCAGACAGGCGTGTCCTGTCATTGTGTTTGATCGGCAGCGTCATGCACATGCACGATTTCAGACATACATTTTCTGTCACTGTGTTTGATCTACAGTGTCGTGCCTCATGCACCTGCATGATGTCAGACATGCATGTTCTGTCACTGTTGTTGATCTGCAGCATCATGCTTTATCCACATGCATGATTTCAGACAGGCATGTTCTGTCACTGAGTTTGATCTGAAGCATTGTGCGTCATGCACATGCATGATTTCATACAGGTGTGTTCTGTCACTGTGTTTGATCTGCAGAGTCTGAGTAATCCTTCCAAGCAGATAACATGTAATGATTACCCACATGCATGTATGTATGGATACTGTTCTTTTTATTTAAAGTGTGATAGGTGTATCTATAGAACTCCACATACTGACACTAACCGAATACCTGACCGTCGGGGTTAAAGGGAAGAGAGGAGGCTGTAACCCTGCAGACTCTGAACTGTACAATGTGCTGTCTTAGAATGTAATCCTGGCTTCCCCACGTATCACACTGTGTGATCCGCATCACTTTTCTGAACTATGTATCGTTTTCCTAAAGCACCCGGTTTGTCACACTCTATGTGTATTTCTAGTGCACACTATCACCGCGAGGGTATCTGTTGTCCAGTGCTGGAGGAGCTGCGTTCTAGGAAAACCTTGCATATGTGTGGTTGGTATAACATGATGCTGCTTCACAATAGCAGTAGATGAGATATACAGGACATGACAAACTGATACCTTTTGGGTAACTCAGGCCAACGTCGTCAGGGCACAGATTCTTGAATCTTTCATTCAGACTTTCAATACACTTCACTCGATTCAGTGATATCTTATATTCTTGAGAGGCTGGTAAATGAAAAAACAAATATTTTTTTTTTTCATTTTAAAGACTATCATATGGTTCATGACATTTGTTGCATGATTTAGACATGGGCATTGATCCATCAAAATGCAATGGGTAGCCGAGTGACATCATACACCTTTTACCCTTAACAATTTCACAGGAAGTGATGTAATATGACCTTAAAGCTCATGACATCACAAAAACTGCACTCACTCTAACCCAGACTCAGTCATTTGCAGGCCTGCCAACTACAATCAAAAACTCACAGTGTGAGGATGGGGTGGGGCTTCGTGCTGAGAAGTACCTACAAGGCACTTTTGCCCCAGCGCTGTCCCAAACCCCCTCCTCCAAAGTAAAAGAAAAAATACCTGTGTGCTGGTGTTGATGTCCTGGGGTGTTTTCTCATCCCTTGATGGACATCAGCAGTTAAAAGCCCATGAAAAGGAGCTGAAAAATCAGTTCAGAGTGGTTTTCAGCTTGTTCTCCATAACACCACGTGATATCGGCTCCTAACCATGTGACCGTGTGAGGGGAGCTGATATCGTGTGTCACACCGTGTGACCGTGTGAGGGGAGCTGATAGCGTGTGCCACACAGTGGGACTGTGTGAGGGGAGCCGATATCGTGTGCCACACAGTGGGACTGTGTGAGGGGAGCCGATAGCGTGTGCCACACAGTGGGATCGTGTGAGGGGAGACGATAGCGTGTTCCACACCGTGTGAGGGGAGACGATAGCGTGTGCCACACCGTGGGACCGTGTGAAGGGAGCCGATATCGTGTGTTACACAGTGGGACCATGTGAGGGGAGCCGATATCGTGTGTCATAGAGTGACTGTGTGAGGGGAGCCGATATCGTGTGCCACACAGTGGAGCCGATATCGTTGACCGTGTGAGGGGAGGCGATAGCGTGTGCCACACAGTGGGACCGTGTGAGGGGAGCCGATATTGTGTGTCACACAGTGGGACCGTGTGAGGGGAGCCGATATCGTTGACCGTGTGAGGGGAGCCGATAGCGTGTGCCACACAGTGGGACCATGTGAGGGGAGCCGATAGCGTGTGCCACACAGTGGGACCGTGTGAGGGGAGACGATAGCGTGTGCCACACAGTGGGACCATGTGAGGGGAGCCGATAGCGTGTGCCACACAGTGTGACCATGTGAGGGGAGCCGATAGCGTGTGTCACACAGTGGGACCGTGTGAGGGGAGACAATAGCATGTGCCACACAGTGGGACCGTGTGAGTTGGCAGGTCTGCATTCTCACTCTCTTGCTCACTCTTACTCTGACCCACCTATACATACTCACTCACTCACCTTCACGCACACGCTCTATCTCTCACACTAGCACACGTGCTCACACAAACACACGCTCTCTCACCAAACTCTCTCTCCCCCACGTGCATGCACGTAAAATATACTGAAAGGTATTTTAATTCACTTACCTGAGCTGCCAGCGAAGGTTCCGTTCCAGATCCTGCTGCTCTCCTTTTTATCACATTAATAGTGAAGGATAAATTATTAATCACTAATAATGTAATATAAAAATGAGCAGAAAAGGAGGCAGGGGCCTGGGGCTGGTAAAGGGAGCCAGGCCTCTTTTTGGTACTAATTTTACCACTTCTAAGGCCACGGGTTGCAAAGGCAATGCCAGGGGTCACAAAAAGAAAGCCAGGGGTTGCAGCTGTGACCCCTGGCAGCCCCTAAATGACGCCCATGGATGGCTCGGCTTATTCTTTGGATTTTAAATCCAAACCAGACCTCTGCCTTTTCTCTCCTAAACATGTCCATGTCCCCCCCAGAAATTTAGGGGCATATTTAAGAGCCTGTAGTGCTACCTTAGTGTCGCCATAGAGTCATTTTTTTTACACTAAGTTGGCGCTAAAGTGGCATTTTCCCAGCGCCATATTTACAAAGTAGTGCAATGCATGCATTGCGCCACTTTGTAAACCCTTGCACCACCCTATACCTGCGCCATGCTTAATGTCCACAAGGGGGCATTCCCCCGTTAGGGGAGCTGAAAAAATGGTGCAAGGAAAACGAAGAGATTTCCTTGCGCCATTTTTTTTCTCACTTTTGACGCCAGCTCAGAGTAGGCATTAAAAGGGGGCATATGATTTCCTATAATGGGCCCCTATGTGCTCTGCAGGAGTAGCACCAAGATTTTGGCACTACACCTGCAGAATATATCAATAGTGGAAAAGAAATGACACTATTGCCCCTACACTGTGCCATGGTGCGCCATATTTTAAATACGGCACACACATGATGACGGTAGTGAGGCGCTAAGGGGCGCAGGGAAAGTTGCGCTTCACTGGGTGCAGTAACACTTTTCTTAAATCTGCCCCTTTGTGTTTCCTACACCCTTGTGCGCATGTGTGTGAGTGAAAGAGGAAAACGTATAGAATGAGACAATGCGAGAGAGAGAAAAGGGTGAATGGTACCGAGGTACAGACTACGAAAGAGGAAGGGGGCAGCTGAAAGAGCTAGACAGGGATGAATGATACAAAACCGAGGCAGAACTCATGAAACTGGGAGAAGGCAGAGTCGGAGAGGAAGAGAGATTAAGCATAGACTGAGAGAGACAAGGAATGGAACAAAGAGGGACGGAGCTCATGAGAGAGCGGTAAACACGAGTAGGCAAGAGATGAAAAGTCACGTGTACAAAGGTACTCGATTGCAATTACCAAATAGCCATGTCTATGAAGGCTTTAAATAAAGCAACCTTTTTTTTCTTAAAAGAAAATTGGATGCGTTTAAAAAAATGAAGTTTTTTTTCTACTTATTAAGACGAGCCCCCCCCCCCCTCCCCCCCCCCCCACCCGCCCCTCCAGCCCACAGAAGCACCAATGAGACTCTTGCAAGTGCAACAGAAACTCCCTTCAGTAAATACAACAATACCTGGAACTTGGCCAGCTCTCGAGGGTAAATAACTGAGATAGACGCCTCCAAGCGCTTTAATTCCAGGCGCTGTGATTGTACAAAGATAGGTGTTAACCTTGGTTTTAAAACGCCCACTAGGGCAGTGCACCTCTCTGGGGGCATTATGAAGAAAGCGAGAGAGAGAAGAGAGAGAAGAGGAGAGAGAGGAGAGGGAGAGAGCGAGAGAGAGGGAGAGAGAAAGGAGAGAGAGAGGAAGAGAGAGAGAGGAGAGTGAGAGAGAGAGAGAGGAGAGAGAGGAAGAGGGAGAGAGGAGAGTGTGAGAGAGAGGGAGAGGGAGAGAGAGGAAGAGAGAGAGAGGAGAGAGAGAGGAGGAGAGAGAGAGAGAGAGAGAGAGAGAGAGAGAGGAGAGAGAGAGAGAGAGAGAGGAGAGAGAGGAAGAGGGAGAGAGGAGAGTGTGAGAGAGAGGGAGAGGGAGAGAGAGGAAGAGAGAGAGAGGAGAGAGAGAGGAGGAGAGAGAAAGGAGAGGGAGTGAGAGAGAACGAGGGAGAGAGAGAGGAGAGAGAGAGGAAGAGAGAGAGAGGAGAGAGAGAGGAGGAGAGAGAGGAGAGTGAGAGAGAGAGGGAGAGGGAGAGAGGAGAGAGAGAGGAGGAGAGAGAGGCGAGTGAGAGAGAGAGGGAGAGGGAGAGAGAAAGGAGAGAGAGAGGAAGAGAGAGAGGAAAGTGAGAGAGAGAGAGATAGAGGGAGACAGAGAGGAAGAGAGAGAGAGAATAGAGAGAGGAGGAGAGAGAGGAGAGAGAGAGGGAGAGGGAGAGAGAGAGGAGAGAGAGAGGAAGAGAGAGAGGAGAGGGAGAGAGAGAGGGAGAAAGAGAGAGGAAGAGAGAGAGAGGAGAGTGAAAGAGAGAGAGAGGGAGAGAGGAAGAGAGAGAGAGAGGAGAGTCAGATAGAGAGAGAGGAGAGTCAGATAGAGAGAGGGGAGAGAGAGGAAGGAAGAGAGAGAGAGAGAGAGAGAGAGAGAGAGAGAGAGAGAGAGAGAAAGAGAGCGAGAGAAGAGGAGCGAGACAGAGCAGAGAGCGAAAGAGAGAGAGAAAGAAAAAGAGAGCGAGAAAGAGAGAGAGAGCTAGAGAGAGAGAGAGAGAGCTAGAGAGAGAGAGAGAGAGAGAGGCGAGAAAGAGAGCATGAAAATTAATTTATTTTCTTTGTATTTGCTGTTTGCTCTTCATAAACGGGCATTGCTTCACACAACCTCAATCACATTCTCGGGTATATTCACTACCCCCTGCCCCCCACACCCACCGCCATCCCCTCCCAATCTGCCAACCTTGCGTTGTCCCTCCTTCGTCATTTTCTACAATGTATCTGATAAAAATGTCCGGGCTCACGTGTCAAATCAAATGGTACTGTTGTTATCGACCTCGGAAAGATGAATGACTGACTGTACAACTCTGCGGCATGTAGTTTATTCTTAAACAAACAGGGGTTGGTCTTACCTGGTCTGTGAGGGGGGAGGATCAACAGAATAGTTAAAAAAAGAAAGCCCCCCCCCAGAAAGCCTTTGATTAGACTTACATCATAGCTAAAATAAATAACTGCATCCAATCTGACTGGAGACATTATTCAGTGATTAGTTCCACATTTTTTCATGCTCGCACATGTACACACAGCAATCAATCTTGATAACGTCTGGTGTGTATTAAATGCATCTCATAGCGAAACAACCTAAGAAATGATTGAACAACACTAAAACATACACATAAATAATTCAAAAAGAAGTTATGCAAAATAAAAGTGATCCTCTATAAGAGCATTGGCATAGGAGGGGACACATTTTAATAATAATTTATAATCTGGAATCCTAAACAAAGTTTATAGTTCCACAAGGTTATGATTCTCATCCATGAATGTCAACACGTTTCGACCTCTTCAGAAAGTTCTGCAAGCCTTCCTCAGGGCCATATGATTAATTTCCAGCTGCCAAACATCAAAGCTCATTATTCAGATGAGGAAAATTGTTCTGTCCACGTGAAATGTGTAATAGTGATGGTTCCCATATTGGCTTCTAGTTTCAAGTCATGTCACTCCAGTCTTATAGAAATGGGTGCCATAGATTATATTGTGTTTCACGCTTAAGGATGCTTCTCTCAACATATTCCAGAAGCAAAAAGCAGTGCTCCAGGGTCCAGACCTGCCAACTTGCGAACAAAATCAGTTGGGTGAGGAGGGGGCGTGACCTTCGAGGCGGCAGGGCTTTATTTCGAGAATGTCTTGAGGGGGCCTTCTGCCTTTATCCCCCACCCCCATCGTCCTCCTTCTTCAACCAAAACAAGCATTGGCAAAGCCAATAGGTTTCAACTATACGTGATGGGCGACTGTCGAACACTGCTTCCAGTGAAACGATGAGAGGATGTGGCACTACCGAGCTGCTGAATTTGCTACTGGGAAACCTATTCGAGCACGACGTCTGCTCAGCATCCTGTGATTCTGGGCAAATCACTTAATCTCCCCAATAAAAAGAAAAAAAATTCCATAATTTAAGTGTCCCTGTGTAATGTAAGTGGTTCTCATGTAAAGCGCTCCAATACCTTCGGGTCGAGTTTGTGCTACATAATAGTGCCACAAAAATGGATTAAATGAAAATAAAAGGCCCTGAATTGAGGTAAAAAGACCACGAGGAAGGAGGGGGAGGCAGAATGTTACTGAGTATGTGTTTGTTTCACTTCTTTTCCAATAAATGTTTTTGTTTTTATTGCAATGTCCTTTCAAATATACGTGAAAACGTGTTAGACCAGTGGTTCCCAACCTGTGGTCCGGGGACACCTGGGGCCGCGAAGCCTCCTCAGGGGGTCCGTGACTGCAGAGAAAATAAATAATAACTGATTAGGTCCCCAGCTTTCATTAATGACTCAGTGGGTGGTCCCCGGATTCCAATAAATATTGAGTGGTGGTCCCCGAGATCCACCATCGATAAAGTGGGGGTCCACTGTGTTAGACCAAAATGTTAAACACTGATGGATGCCCAACATAGGTCGCGGAGGGGCTGATGCATGCAGGATAATGACTTCTTGTGCAAATTAGTTTTATTAGGAGCCTTTAGGAGTAAATGTATCCTTTGTGGATAACCTGAATATCTGGCATAGATCTGTCTCTTCCTTCTGGGCCTAAGATGGACACCCGTCTGTAATGAGGCAGGGCTGAATCCAGCGAATACCATCAAAGGATGTTGTGGTCACACCCTGAGCTGGGCATGGCAGTGGGTCAGAGGAGAGGGCGAGGTAAAGGGAGGACAATTCAAAGAGAAAGTCTGAGAAAGAGGACTGGATGATGGGAACGGAGACAGGCGGTGGGAGAGAGGAGAGGAGTAACTCGGTGGGAGAGGAGTAACTCGGTGGGAGATAGGAGAGGAGTAACTCAGTGGGAGAGGCGTAACTCGGTGGGAGAGCAGAGAGGAGTAACTCGGTGGGAGAGAGGAGAGGAGTAATTCGGTGGGAGAGAGTAACTCGGTGGGAGAGAGGAGAGGAGTAACTCGGTGGGAGAGAGTATCTCGGTGGGAGAGTGGAGAGAGGTAACTCAGTGGGAGAGTGGAGAGGAGTAACTCAGTGGGACAGAGGAAAGGAGTAACTCGGTGGGAGAGGAGTAACTCTGTGGGAGAGAGGAGAGGAGTAATTCTGTGGGAGAGTGGAGAGGAGTAACTCGGTGGGAGAGTGGAGAGGAGTAACTCAGTGGGAGAGCGGAGAGGAGTAACTCGGTGGAAGAGCGGAGAGGAGTAACGCGATAGGAGAGCGGAGAGGAATAACTCTGTGGGAGAGTGGAGAGGAGTAACTCTGTGGGAGAGAGGAGAGGAGTAACTCGGTGGGAGAATGGAGAGGAGTAACTCGGTGGGAGTGGAGTAACTCAGTGGGAGAGCGGAGAGGAGTAACTCGGTGGGAGAGGAGTAACTCGGTGGGAGAGCGGAGAGGAGTAACTTGGTGGGAGAGCGGAGAGGAGTAGCTCGGTGGGAGAGGAGTAACTCGGTGGGAGAGTGGAGAGGAGTAACTCGGTGGGAGAGCAGACAGGAGTAACTCGGTGGGAGAGAGGAGAGGAGTAACTCTGTGGGAGAGCGGAGAGGAGGAACTCTATGGGAGAGGAGTAACTCGGTGGAAGAGAGGAGTGGAGTAACTCGGTGGGAGAGCGGAGAGGAGTAACTCAGTGGTAGAGCGGAGAGGAGTAACTCGGTGGGAGAGTGGAGAGGAGTAACTCAGTGGGAGAGCGGAGAGGAGTAACTCGGTGGGAGAGAGGAGAGAAGTAACTCAGTGGGAGAGTAGAGAGGAGTAGCTGTGTGCGCTACTGGTTGAGTACTTCAGATGTCCCACAGCTCAGACTGGATACTCACCTGTGCGTTGCAATCTAAACAAGCGCCAGCCTCTGATGCACTCAAGTGCACCCCTGCTTCGGCTTCCGGGGGGACCAGTGAGTGTGCGTTGCTATTTAAAAAAGCGCCGGCCTCTGATGCACTCGAGTGCACCCCTGCTTTGGCTTCCGGGGGGACCGGTGAGTGTGCGTTGCAATTTAAACAAGCGCCGCCCTCTGATGCACTCGAGTGGATCCCTGCTTCGGCCCGGGGGGACCGGTCAGTTTGCGTTGCAATCCTAACAAGCACCGGCCTCTGATGCACACAAGTGGATCCCTGCTTCGGCCCGGGGGGACCGGTCAGTTTGCGTTGCAATCTAAAGAAGCGCCGCCCTCTGATGCACACAAGTGGATCCCTGCTTTGGCCCGGGGGGACCGGTCAGTTTGCGTTGCAATCTAAACAAGCACCGGCCTCTGATGCACACAAGTGGATCCCTGCTTCGGCCCGGGGGGACCGGTCAGTTTGCGTTGCAATCTAAACAAGCGCCGCCCTCTGATGCACACAAGTGGATCCCTGCTTCGGCCCCGGGGGGACCGGAGAGTTTGCGTTGCAATCTAAACAAGCACCGGCCTCTGATGCACTCAAGTGGATCCCTGCTTCGGCTTCCGGGGTGACTGATGAGGGTGCGTTGCAATCTAAACAAGAGCCGGCCTCTGATGCACAATTGAGTGGATCTCTGCTTCGGCTTCCGGGGTGACCGCTGAGTGTGCGTTGCAATTTAAACAAGCGCTGGCCTCTGATGCACTCGAGTGGATCCCTGTTTCGGCTTCCGGGGGGACCGGTGAGTGTGCGTTGCAATTTAAACAAGCGCCGGCCTCTGATGCACACGAGTGGATCCCTGCTTCGGCCCGGGGGGACCAGTCAGTTTGCGTTGCGATCTAAAAACAAGCGCCGGCCTCTGATGCACACGAGTGGATCCCTGCTTCGGCCCCGGGGGGACCGGTGAGTTTGCGTTGCAATCTAAACAAGCACCAGCATCTGATGCACTCAAGTGGATCCCTGCTTCGGCTTTCGGGGGGACCGGTGAGTGTGCGTTGCAATCTAAACAAGAGCCGGCCTCTGATGCACTTGAGTGGATCCCTGCTTCGGCTTCCGGGGTGACCACTGAGTGTGCGTTGCAATATAAGCAAGCACCGGCCTCTGATGCACTCGAGTGGATCCCTGCTTCGGCTTCCGGGGGGACCGGTGAGTGTGCGTTGCAATCTAAAGAAGCACAGGCCTCTGATGCACTCGAGTGGATCCCTGCTTCGGCTTCCGGGGGGACCGGTGAGTGTGCGTTGCAATTTAAACAAGCACCGGCCTCCGATGCACTCAAGTGGATCCCTGCTTCGGCTTCCGGGGGGACCGGTGAGTGTGCGTTGCAATATGAACAAGCGCCGGCCTCTGATGCACTGTAGTGGATCCCTGCTTCGGCTTCCGGGGGGACCGTGAGTGTGTGTTGCAATATAAACAAGCGCCGGCCTCTGATGCACTCAAGTGGATCCCTGCTTCGGCCCCGGGGGGACCGGTGAATGTGCGTTGCAATATAAACAAGCGCCGGCGTCTGATGCACTCAAGTGGATCCCTGCTTCAACCCCGGGGGGAACGGGTGAGTGTGTGTTGCAATCTAAACAAGCGCCAGCCTCAGATGCACACGAGTGGATCCCTGCTTGGGCCCCGGGGGGACCAGTGAGTGTGCGTTGCAATCTAAACAAATGCCGGCCTCTGATGCACTTGAGTGGATCCCTGCTTTGGCCCTGGGGGGACCGGTGAGTTTGCATTGCAATCTAAACAAGCGCCGGCCTCTGATGCACTCGAGTGGATCCCTGCTTCGGCTTCCGGGGGGACCGGTGAGTGTGCATTGCAATATAAGCAAGCACCAGCCTCTGATGCACTCGAGTGGATCCCTGCTTCGGCCCCGGGGGGACCGGTGAATGTGCGTTGCAATATAAACAAGCGCCGGCGTCTGATGCACTCAAGTGGATCCCTGCTTCAACCCCGGGGGGAACGGGTGAGTGTGTGTTGCAATCTAAACAAGCGCCAGCCTCAGATGCACACGAGTGGATCCCTGCTTGGGCCCCGGGGGGACCAGTGAGTGTGCGTTGCAATCTAAACAAATGCCGGCCTCTGATGCACTCGAGTGGATCCCTGCTTCAGCTTCCGGGGGGACCGGTGAGTGTGCGTTGCAATATGAACAAGCGCCGGCCTTTGATGCACTCGAGTGGATCCCTGCTTCGGCCCCCAGGGGGACCGGTGAGTGTGCGTTGCAATATAAACAAGCGCCGGCGTCTGATTCACTCAAGTGGATCCCTGCTTCGGCCCGGGGGAACCGGTGAGTGTGTGTTGCAATCTAAAAAAGCGCCGGTCTCTGATGCACACGAGTGGATCCCTGCTTCGGCCCCGGGGGGACCGGTGAACGTGTGTTGCAATCTAAACAAACGCCGGCCTCTGATGCACTCGAGTGGATCCCTGCTTTGGCCCTGGGGGGACCGGTGAGTTTGCGTTGCAATCTAAACAAGCGCCGGCCTCTGATGCACTCGACTGTATCCCTGCTTTGGCTTCCGGGGGGACCGGTGAGTGTGCATTGCACTATAAGCAAGCGCCAGCCTCTGATGCACTCGAGTGGATCCCTGCTTCGGCTTCCGGGGGGACCGGTGAGTGTGCATTGCAATCTTAACAAGCGCCGGCCTCTGATGCACTCAAGTGGATCCCTGCTTCGGCCCCGGGGGGACCGGTGAGTACCTTGCAGTCGAGATCACGCTATGCAAAACCGCCCAAAAAACAAGCAAAAGAGTTTGGGATCACAAGGTTTTCAAAGAGGATAAAAACAGCACTTGGGCCTCGGGAGACTGATAAGAGAAAGACATAAGAATCAAACAAGAAATAGTATGCTACAGCCAATAGACATGGAGGAAAAGTAAGTGGCAAGCAGAGGAACGAAATGAAAAGCAAGGGCAGGATGTAAGTCCCTTTTAACAATAGATTTCACAAGCACAGCACAAGCGCTGTAAAAACTAAAGCTAAAAACGAGAACAAAAGGCTGCTGGTGATGTCCTGGGGTGTTTTCACGCTCCTTAATGGGCATCGCCTGCTTGCAGCCTGAAAAGATGAGCTGGAAATCCACTCTGCAGTGGTTTCCTGCTCGCCTTGCCTGCCTGTGATTTTGTCTCCTGACTGATTGACCGTGCGAAGAGAGCTGAAATCGTGTAGCACACGATGACACAGTGTGAGTTGACAGGCCTGAGGGTAGGTGAGTCGGATAAGCGTCCTTGTGGTTGGGTGGTGTTCTGTGTCAGCAAACTTGTTGTTTATAGTTCATTCGCATCTCTTAGCCGTAGACAGTTGGCCAACGGAGCTTTCTGACCAGCTCGGCGGCAGAAAACACTGATTGAGAAGTAATCAGTGCTTCATTTGTGCTTGTTGTTTCCGGTGCTGAGCACCTGCACTTATTTTTGAGGGCCGGGGCTTATTCTTCTGCCTCAAGCATTTGCTGTGAGCAAAAGACAAATATGGGAAAGACGGATGAAGGGAAAAACGAAAAGGCGCCACAAAGAGAGAAAGTAGAAAACTGCAAGAGTGAGCTGAAGGGGCAGGGAGTGGCTTTATATGGATTGAAGAGGCCCGAGATGGCTTCCGGATTACTCTGCCTGAGTATTCCTTGTTCACATATTTAATTGCAGCAGCCGCATGTTTGAGGAGGGCTATGGGCACCGGCACCTTTTTTATCTACAAATTAAGCACTGGAAGTAATGTAAGATGGGAGAGTAGGCTATTGCTGAGTGAACTTATATTGTTTTACAAGCAGAATAGTCCTCCCAGACCACTGTACTATCGATTGCATCTTCATTTTACAGACAGAGATCAGCAGCCATTTAAACTGCACCAATTAAGGACAGTCTGTGTGGATGTTAGAATTTGTACAAGTGTTTTACACTGTCCGGAGTTTGTGCCCGGGCTCTTAACAGCACTAAAGAGAGCCATGGTTCAAGCTCAAACCCACGCCTCTCTGTTACTGGTGGGGGCTGGTACATCCATGTGTAAGTCAGATGTACGTGAACATAAGAGGTGAGCATATGGAGGACACAGGAGCCTGGGCTGAGACAAGGGTGTCACTTTCACCAGTGTCTCTCTGACAGCAGTAGAAGGCTGTGATGTGGTCTCCGCCAGGGCTTCAGTGATAGAAGTGTGGGCTGAGACAGGGACGTGACCTCCGCCAGGGCTTCAGATACAGGGACATGGGGTGAGACAGGGACGTGACATCCGCCAGGGCTTCAGTGATAGAAGTGTGGGCTGAGACAGGGACCTGACCTCCGCCAGGGCTTCAGATACAGGGACATGGGCTGAGACAGGGACGTGACCTCCGCCAGGGATTCAGTGATAGAAGTGTGGGCTGAGACAGGGACGTGACCTCCGCCAGGGCTTCAGATACAGGGACATGGGCTGAGACAGGGATGTGACCTCCGCCATGGCTTCAGATACAGGGACATGGGCTGAGACAGGGACGTGACCTCCGCCAGGGCTTCAGTGATAGAAGTGTGGGCTGAGACAGGGACGTGACCTCCGCCAGGGCTCCAGATACAGAGACATGGGCTGAGACAGGGAAGTGACCTGCGCCAGGGCTTCAGTGATAGAAGTGTGGGCTGAGACAGGGACGTGACCTCCGCCAGGGCTTCAGTGGTTGAAGTGTGGGCTGAAACAGGAACGTGACCTCTGCCAGGGCTTCAGATACAAGGACATGAGCTGAGACAAGGACGTGATCTCCGCCAGGGCTTTAGTGATAGAAGGGTGTGCTGAGACGGAGACGTGACCTCTGCCAGGGCTTCAGATACAGGGACATGGGCTGAAACAGGGACGTGACCTCCGCCAGGGCTTCAGTGATAGAAGTGTGGGCTGAGACAGGGACGTGACCTCCGCCAGGGCTTCAGTGATAGAAGTGTGGGCTGAGACAGGGACGTGAACTCCGCCAGGGCTTCAGATACAGGGACATGGGCTGAGACAGGTTCCCTGCTTCGGCTTTCGGGGGGACCGGTGAGTGTGCGTTGCAATCTAAACAAGAGCCGGCCTCTGATGCACTTGAGTGGATCCCTGCTTCGGCTTCCGGGGTGACCACTGAGTGTGCGTTGCAATATAAGCAAGCACCGGCCTCTGATGCACTCGAGTGGATCCCTGCTTCGGCTTCCGGGGGGACCGGTGAGTGTGCGTTGCAATCTAAAGAAGCACAGGCCTCTGATGCACTCGAGTGGATCCCTGCTTCGGCTTCCGGGGGGACCGGTGAGTGTGCGTTGCAATTTAAACAAGCACCGGCCTCCGATGCACTCAAGTGGATCCCTGCTTCGGCTTCCGGGGGGACCGGTGAGTGTGCGTTGCAATATGAACAAGCGCCGGCCTCTGATGCACTGTAGTGGATCCCTGCTTCGGCTTCCGGGGGGACCGGTGAGTGTGTGTTGCAATATAAACAAGCGCCGGCCTCTGATGCACTCAAGTGGATCCCTGCTTCGGCCCCGGGGGGACCGGTGAATGTGCGTTGCAATATAAACAAGCGCCGGCGTCTGATGCACTCAAGTGGATCCCTGCTTCAGCCCCGGGGGGAACGGGTGAGTGTGTGTTGCAATCTAAACAAGCGCCAGCCTCAGATGCACACGAGTGGATCCCTGCTTGGGCCCCGGGGGGACCAGTGAGTGTGCGTTGCAATCTAAACAAATGCCGGCCTCTGATGCACTTGAGTGGATCCCTGCTTTGGCCCTGGGGGGACCGGTGAGTTTGCATTGCAATCTAAACAAGCGCCGGCCTCTGATGCACTCGAGTGGATCCCTGCTTCGGCTTCCGGGGGGACCGGTGAGTGTGCATTGCAATATAAGCAAGCACCAGCCTCTGATGCACTCGAGTGGATCCCTGCTTCAGCTTCCGGGGGGACCGGTGAGTGTGCGTTGCAATATGAACAAGCGCCGGCCTTTGATGCACTCGAGTGGATCCCTGCTTCGGCTTCCGGGGGGACCGGTGAGTGTGCGTTGCAATATAAAGAAGCGCCGGCCTCTGATGCACTCAAGTGGATCCCTGCTTCGGCCCCCAGGGGGACCGGTGAGTGTGCGTTGCAATATAAACAAGCGCCGGCGTCTGATTCACTCAAGTGGATCCCTGCTTCGGCCCGGGGGAACCGGTGAGTGTGTGTTGCAATCTAAAAAAGCGCCGGTCTCTGATGCACACGAGTGGATCCCTGCTTCGGCCCCGGGGGGACCGGTGAGCGTGTGTTGCAATCTAAACAAACGCCGGCCTCTGATGCACTCGAGTGGATCCCTGCTTTGGCCCTGGGGGGACCAGTGAGTTTGCGTTGCAATCTAAACAAGCGCCGGCCTCTGATGCACTCGACTGTATCCCTGCTTTGGCTTCCGGGGGGACCGGTGAGTGTGCATTGCACTATAAGCAAGCGCCAGCCTCTGATGCACTCGAGTGGATCCCTGCTTCGGCTTCCGGGGGGACCGGTGAGTGTGCATTGCAATCTTAACAAGCGCCGGCCTCTGATGCACTCAAGTGGATCCCTGCTTCGGCCCCGGGGGGACCGGTGAGTACCTTGCAGTCGAGATCACGCTATGCAAAACCGCCCAAAAAACAAGCAAAAGAGTTTGGGATCACAAGGTTTTCAAAGAGGATAAAAACAGCACTTGGGCCTCGGGAGACTGATAAGAGAAAGACATAAGAATCAAACAAGAAATAGTATGCTACAGCCAATAGACATGGAGGAAAAGTAAGTGGCAAGCAGAGGAACGAAATGAAAAGCAAGGGCAGGATGTAAGTCCCTTTTAACAATAGATTTCACAAGCACAGCACAAGCGCTGTAAAAACTAAAGCTAAAAACGAGAACAAAAGGCTGCTGGTGATGTCCTGGGGTGTTTTCACGCTCCTTAATGGGCATCGCCTGCTTGCAGCCTGAAAAGATGAGCTGGAAATCCACTCTGCAGTGGTTTCCTGCTCGCCTTGCCTGCCTGTGATTTTGTCTCCTGACTGATTGACCGTGCGAAGAGAGCTGAAATCGTGTAGCACACGATGACACAGTGTGAGTTGACAGGCCTGATGGTAGGTGAGTCGGATAAGCGTCCTTGTGGTTGGGTGGTGTTCTGTGTCAGCAAACTTGTTGTTTATAGTTCATTCGCATCTCTTAGCCGTAGACAGTTGGCCAACGGAGCTTTCTGACCAGCTCGGCGGCAGAAAACACTGATTGAGAAGTAATCAGTGCTTAATTTGTGCTTGTTGTTTCCGGTGCTGAGCACCTGCACTTATTTTTGAGGGCCGGGGCTTATTCTTCTGCCTCAAGCATTTGCTGTGAGCAAAAGACAAATATGGGAAAGACGGATGAAGGGAAAAACGAAAAGGCGCCACAAAGAGAGAAAGTAGAAAACTGCAAGAGTGAGCTGAAGGGGCAGGGAGTGGCTTTATATGGATTGAAGAGGCCCGAGATGGCTTCCGGATTACTCTGCCTGAGTATTCCTTGTTCACATATTTAATTGCAGCAGCCGCATGTTTGAGGAGGGCTATGGGCACCGGCACCTTTTTTATCTACAAATTAAGCACTGGAAGTAATGTAAGATGGGAGAGTAGGCTATTGCTGAGTGAACTTATATTGTTTTACAAGCAGAATAGTCCTCCCAGACCACTGTACTATCGATTGCATCTTCATTTTACAGACAGAGATCAGCAGCCATTTAAACTGCACCAATTAAGGACAGTCTGTGTGGATGTTAGAATTTGTACAAGTGTTTTACACTGTCCGGAGTTTGTGCCCGGGCTCTTAACAGCACTAAAGAGAGCCATGGTTCAAGCTCAAACCCACGCCTCTCTGTTACTGGTGGGGGCTGGTACATCCATGTGTAAGTCAGATGTACGTGAACATAAGAGGTGAGCATATGGAGGACACAGGAGCCTGGGCTGAGACAAGGGTGTCACTTTCACCAGTGTCTCTCTGACAGCAGTAGAAGGCTGTGATGTGGTCTCCGCCAGGGCTTCAGTGATAGAAGTGTGGGCTGAGACAGGGACGTGACCTCCGCCAGGGCTTCAGATACAGGGACATGGGGTGAGACAGGGACGTGACATCCGCCAGGGCTTCAGTGATAGAAGTGTGGGCTGAGACAGGGACCTGACCTCCGCCAGGGCTTCAGATACAGGGACATGGGCTGAGACAGGGACGTGACCTCCGCCAGGGATTCAGTGATAGAAGTGTGGGCTGAGACAGGGACGTGACCTCCGCCAGGGCTTCAGATACAGGGACATGGGCTGAGACAGGGATGTGACCTCCGCCATGGCTTCAGATACAGGGACATGGGCTGAGACAGGGACGTGACCTCCGCCAGGGCTTCAGTGATAGAAGTGTGGGCTGAGACAGGGACGTGACCTCCGCCAGGGCTCCAGATACAGAGACATGGGCTGAGACAGGGAAGTGACCTGCGCCAGGGCTTCAGTGATAGAAGTGTGGGCTGAGACAGGGACGTGACCTCCGCCAGGGCTTCAGTGGTTGAAGTGTGGGCTGAAACAGGAACGTGACCTCTGCCAGGGCTTCAGATACAAGGACATGAGCTGAGACAAGGACGTGATCTCCGCCAGGGCTTTAGTGATAGAAGGGTGTGCTGAGACGGAGACGTGACCTCTGCCAGGGCTTCAGATACAGGGACATGGGCTGAAACAGGGACGTGACCTCCGCCAGGGCTTCAGTGATAGAAGTGTGGGCTGAGACAGGGACGTGACCTCCGCCAGGGCTTCAGTGATAGAAGTGTGGGCTGAGACAGGGACGTGAACTCCGCCAGGGCTTCAGATACAGGGACATGGGCTGAGACAGGTTCCCTGCTTCGGCTTTCGGGGGGACCGGTGAGTGTGCGTTGCAATCTAAACAAGAGCCGGCCTCTGATGCACTTGAGTGGATCCCTGCTTCGGCTTCCGGGGTGACCACTGAGTGTGCGTTGCAATATAAGCAAGCACCGGCCTCTGATGCACTCGAGTGGATCCCTGCTTCGGCTTCCGGGGGGACCGGTGAGTGTGCGTTGCAATCTAAAGAAGCACAGGCCTCTGATGCACTCGAGTGGATCCCTGCTTCGGCTTCCGGGGGGACCGGTGAGTGTGCGTTGCAATTTAAACAAGCACCGGCCTCCGATGCACTCAAGTGGATCCCTGCTTCGGCTTCCGGGGGGACCGGTGAGTGTGCGTTGCAATATGAACAAGCGCCGGCCTCTGATGCACTGTAGTGGATCCCTGCTTCGGCTTCCGGGGGGACCGGTGAGTGTGTGTTGCAATATAAACAAGCGCCGGCCTCTGATGCACTCAAGTGGATCCCTGCTTCGGCCCCGGGGGGACCGGTGAATGTGCGTTGCAATATAAACAAGCGCCGGCGTCTGATGCACTCAAGTGGATCCCTGCTTCAGCCCCGGGGGGAACGGGTGAGTGTGTGTTGCAATCTAAACAAGCGCCAGCCTCAGATGCACACGAGTGGATCCCTGCTTGGGCCCCGGGGGGACCAGTGAGTGTGCGTTGCAATCTAAACAAATGCCGGCCTCTGATGCACTTGAGTGGATCCCTGCTTTGGCCCTGGGGGGACCGGTGAGTTTGCATTGCAATCTATACAAGCGCCGGCCTCTGATGCACTCGAGTGGATCCCTGCTTCGGCTTCCGGGGGGACCGGTGAGTGTGCATTGCAATATAAGCAAGCACCAGCCTCTGATGCACTCGAGTGGATCCCTGCTTCAGCTTCCGGGGGGACCGGTGAGTGTGCGTTGCAATATGAACAAGCGCCGGCCTTTGATGCACTCGAGTGGATCCCTGCTTCGGCTTCCGGGGGGACCGGTGAGTGTGCGTTGCAATATAAAGAAGCGCCGGCCTCTGATGCACTCAAGTGGATCCCTGCTTCGGCCCCCAGGGGGACCGGTGAGTGTGCGTTGCAATATAAACAAGCGCCGGCGTCTGATTCACTCAAGTGGATCCCTGCTTCGGCCCGGGGGAACCGGTGAGTGTGTGTTGCAATCTAAAAAAGCGCCGGTCTCTGATGCACACGAGTGGATCCCTGCTTCGGCCCCGGGGGGACCGGTGAGCGTGTGTTGCAATCTAAACAAACGCCGGCCTCTGATGCACTCGAGTGGATCCCTGCTTTGGCCCTGGGGGGACCAGTGAGTTTGCGTTGCAATCTAAACAAGCGCCGGCCTCTGATGCACTCGACTGTATCCCTGCTTTGGCTTCCGGGGGGACCGGTGAGTGTGCATTGCACTATAAGCAAGCGCCAGCCTCTGATGCACTCGAGTGGATCCCTGCTTCGGCTTCCGGGGGGACCGGTGAGTGTGCATTGCAATCTTAACAAGCGCCGGCCTCTGATGCACTCAAGTGGATCCCTGCTTCGGCCCCGGGGGGACCGGTGAGTACCTTGCAGTCGAGATCACGCTATGCAAAACCGCCCAAAAAACAAGCAAAAGAGTTTGGGATCACAAGGTTTTCAAAGAGGATAAAAACAGCACTTGGGCCTCGGGAGACTGATAAGAGAAAGACATAAGAATCAAACAAGAAATAGTATGCTACAGCCAATAGACATGGAGGAAAAGTAAGTGGCAAGCAGAGGAACGAAATGAAAAGCAAGGGCAGGATGTAAGTCCCTTTTAACAATAGATTTCACAAGCACAGCACAAGCGCTGTAAAAACTAAAGCTAAAAACGAGAACAAAAGGCTGCTGGTGATGTCCTGGGGTGTTTTCACGCTCCTTAATGGGCATCGCCTGCTTGCAGCCTGAAAAGATGAGCTGGAAATCCACTCTGCAGTGGTTTCCTGCTCGCCTTGCCTGCCTGTGATTTTGTCTCCTGACTGATTGACCGTGCGAAGAGAGCTGAAATCGTGTAGCACACGATGACACAGTGTGAGTTGACAGGCCTGAGGGTAGGTGAGTCGGATAAGCGTCCTTGTGGTTGGGTGGTGTTCTGTGTCAGCAAACTTGTTGTTTATAGTTCATTCGCATCTCTTAGCCGTAGACAGTTGGCCAACGGAGCTTTCTGACCAGCTCGGCGGCAGAAAACACTGATTGAGAAGTAATCAGTGCTTCATTTGTGCTTGTTGTTTCCGGTGCTGAGCACCTGCACTTATTTTTGAGGGCCGGGGCTTATTCTTCTGCCTCAAGCATTTGCTGTGAGCAAAAGACAAATATGGGAAAGACGGATGAAGGGAAAAACGAAAAGGCGCCACAAAGAGAGAAAGTAGAAAACTGCAAGAGTGAGCTGAAGGGGCAGGGAGTGGCTTTATATGGATTGAAGAGGCCCGAGATGGCTTCCGGATTACTCTGCCTGAGTATTCCTTGTTCACATATTTAATTGCAGCAGCCGCATGTTTGAGGAGGGCTATGGGCACCGGCACCTTTTTTATCTACAAATTAAGCACTGGAAGTAATGTAAGATGGGAGAGTAGGCTATTGCTGAGTGAACTTATATTGTTTTACAAGCAGAATAGTCCTCCCAGACCACTGTACTATCGATTGCATCTTCATTTTACAGACAGAGATCAGCAGCCATTTAAACTGCACCAATTAAGGACAGTCTGTGTGGATGTTAGAATTTGTACAAGTGTTTTACACTGTCCGGAGTTTGTGCCCGGGCTCTTAACAGCACTAAAGAGAGCCATGGTTCAAGCTCAAACCCACGCCTCTCTGTTACTGGTGGGGGCTGGTACATCCATGTGTAAGTCAGATGTACGTGAACATAAGAGGTGAGCATATGGAGGACACAGGAGCCTGGGCTGAGACAAGGGTGTCACTTTCACCAGTGTCTCTCTGACAGCAGTAGAAGGCTGTGATGTGGTCAGTGATAGAAGTGTGGGCTGAGACAGAGACGTGACCTCCGCCGGGGGCTTCAGATACAGAGACATGGGCTAAGACAGGGAAGTGACCTCCGCCAGGGCTTCAGTGATAGAAGTGTGGGCTGAGACAGGGACGTGACCTCCACCAGGGCTTCAGTGGTAGAAGTGTTGGCTGAGACAGGAACGTGACCTCTGCCAGGGCTTCAGATACAGCGACATGGGGTGAGACAGGGACGTGACATCCGCCAGGGCTTCAGTGATAGAAGTGTGGGCTGAGACAGGGACCTGACCTCCGCCAGGGCTTCAGATACAGGGACATGTGCTGAGACAGGGACGTGACCTCCGCCAGGGCTTCAGTGATAGAAGTGTGGGCTGAGACAGGGACGTGACCTACGCCAGGGCTTCAGTGATAGAAGTGTGGGCTGAGACAGGGACGTGACCTCCGCCAGGGCTTCAGATACAGGGACATGGGCTGAGACAGGGACGTGACCTCCACCATGGCTTCAGATGCAGGGACATGGGCTGAGACAGGGACGTGACCTCCCCCAGGGCTTCAGTGATAGAAGTGTGGGCTGAGACAGGGACGTGACCTCCGCCAGGGCTCCAGATACAGAGACATGGGCTGAGACAGGGAAGTGACCTGCGCCAGGGCTTCAGTGATAGAAGTGTGGGCTGAGACAGGGACGTGACCTCCGCCAGGGCTTCAGTGGTTGAAGTGTGGGCTGAAACAGGAACGTGACCTCTGCCAGGGCTTCAGATACAAGGACATGAGCTGAGACAAGGACGTGATCTCCGCCAGGGCTTTAGTGATAGAAGGGTGTGCTGAGACGGAGACGTGACCTCTGCCAGGGCTTCAGATACAGGGACATGGGCTGAAACAGGGACGTGACCTCCGCCAGGGCTTCAGTGATAGAAGTGTGGGCTGAGACAGGGACGTGACCTCCGCCAGGGCTTCAGTGATAGAAGTGTGGGCTGAGACAGGGACGTGAACTCCGCCAGGGCTTCAGATACAGGGACATGGGCTGAGACAGGGACGTGACCTCCGCCAGGGCTTCAGTGATAGAAGTGTGGGCTGAGACAGGGATGTGACCTCCGCCAGTGCTTCAGATACAGGGACATGGGCTGTGACAGGGACGTGACCTCCACCAGGGCTTCAGTGGCCCCGGCGGAGGTCACGTCTCTGTCTCAGCCCACACTTCAGTGATAGAAGTGTGGGCTGAGACAGAGACGTGACCTCCGCCGGGGCTTCAGATACAGAGACATGGGCTAAGACAGGGAAGTGACCTCCGCCAGGGCTTCAGTGATAGAAGTGTGGGCTGAGACAGGGCCGTGACCTCCACCAGGGCTTCAGATACAGGGACATGGGCTGAGACAGGGACGTGACCTCCGCCAGGGCTTCAGGGATAGAAGTGTGGGCTGAGACAGGGATGTGACCTTCGCCAGGGCTTCAGATACAGGGACATGGGCTGTGACAGGGACGTGACCTCAACCAGGGCTTCAGTGGCCCCGGCAGAGGTCACGTCTCTGTCTCAGCCCACACTTCAGTGATAGAAGTGTGGGCTGAGACAGAGACGTGACCTCCGCCGGGGCTTCAGATACAGAGACATGGGCTAAGACAGGGAAGTGACCTCCGCCAGGGCTTCAGTGATAGAAGTGTGGGCTGAGACAGGGACGTGACCTCCACCAGGGCTTCAGTGGTAGAAGTGTTGGCTGAGACAGGAACGTGACCTCTGCCAGGGCTTCAGATACAGGGACATGAGCTGAGATAGGGGTGTGATCTCCACCAGGGCTTTAGTGATAGAAGGGTGTGCTGAGACAGGGAGGTGACCTCCACCAGGGCTTCAGCTACAGGGACAGGGGCTGAGACAGGGACGTGACCTCCGCCAGGGCTTCAGTGATAGAAGTGTGGGCTGAGACAGGGACGTGACCTACGCCAGGGCTTCAGTGATAGAAGTGTGGGCTGAGACAGGGACGTGAACTCCGCCAGGGCTTCAGATACAGGGACATGGGCTGAGACAGGGACGTGACCTCCACCATGGCTTCAGATGCAGGGACATGGGCTGAGACAGGGACGTGACCTCCCCCAGGGCTTCAGTGATAGAAGTGTGGGCTGAGACAGGGATGTGACCTCTGCCAGGGCTTCAGATCCAGGGACATGGGCTGAGACAAGGACGTGACCTCCATCTGGGCTTCAGTGATAGAAGTGTGGGCTGAGACAGGGACGTGACCTCCGCCAGGGCTTCAGTGATAGAAGTGTGGGCTGAGACAGGGCCGTGACCTCCGCCATGGCTTCAAATCAGGGACATGGGCTGAGACAGGGACGTGACCTCCGCCAGGGTTTCAGTGATAGAAGTGTGGGCTGAGACAGGGACATGACCTCCGCCAGGGCTTCACATACAGGGACATGGGCTGAGACAAGGACGTGACCTCCACCAGGGCTTCAGTGATAGAAGTGTGGGCTGAGACAGGGACGTGACCTCCGCCATGGCTTCAGTGATAGAAGTGTGGGCTGAGACAGGCCCGTGACCTCCGCCAGGGCTTCAGATAAAGGGACATGGGCTGAGACAGGGACGTGACCTCCGCCATGGCTTCAGATACAGGGACATGGGCTGAGACAGGGACGTGACCTCCGCCAGGGCTTCAGTGATAGAAGTGTGGGCTGAGACAGGGATGTGACCTCCATCAGGGCTTCAGATACAGAGACATGGGCTGAGACAGGGAAGTGACCTCTGCCAGGGCTTCAGTGATAGAAGTGGGGGTTGAGACAGGGACGTGACCTCTGCCAGGGCTTCAGTGGTAGAAGTGTGGGCTGAGACAGGAACGTGACCTCTGCAGGGTTTCAGATACAGGGACATGAGCTGAGACAGGGACGTGATCTCCGCCAGGGCTTTAGTGATAGAAGGGTGTTCTGAGACAGGGAAGTGACCACCGCCAGGGCTTCAGTGTTAGAAGTGTGGGCTGAGACAAGGACGTGACCTCCGCCAGGGCTTCAGATACAGGGACATGGGCTGAGACAGGGACGTGACCTCTGCCATGGCTTCAGATACAGGGACATGGGCTGAGACAAGGACGTGACCTCCGCCAGGGCTTCAGTGATGGAAGTGTGGGCTGAGACAGGGATGTGACCTCCGCCAGGGTTTCAGATACAGGGACATGGGCTGTGACCTCCGCCAGGGCTTCAGTGATAGAAGTGTGGGCTGAGACAGCGATGTGACTCAGTGGTGGCCTATAATGTGCAGCAGGAGGGAGGCGGGTGCACACACACTCTTTCACACAACCATATGCCCAGCAAATACATGGACACCCATTCACATAATGTACACACAAATACAGAAACTTTCATACATACACACAGGCACACACTTCACGTTACAAATAAAAACTTACTGGGCCACAGGGGTGATCTCTGGTGTCAGGAGGGAAGCATCTGTTTTTTTCCTGGAGGAAAGAAGATTCTGCCGCCTCTTCTCATTGGCTGAACCTGTCAAAGGTTACATCTTTACAGAACAGAGTGGGTTGGGGCCAGTGAGAGTTGCTGCCAGGCTTACTTTGGATTTTCCACAACGGCATTGGGTGACCAAGGGGACCTGCACAGGCTCCCGTTAAAAAAGCACATAATGTTCAAGATCTTTTGCCTAGTGCACAAGGCCCCCTGCCAGGCCACTTGGGATGGAATCCAAGGAATACTTCACTGGTACATCCCAGGGAGAGATCTTTGCTCAGCTCACTTCAATTTGTTGACCTTGCACAGAGTTCAGAAGAAGAAATGGGAAGGGAGAGCTTTCTCGGTTGCGGCAGCAAGGTTATGGAACTCGCTCCCTCACCATCTGATCTGTATTAAACTGCACTCTCCATTTAGAAAGGCTCTTCACTCCGTAGGGAGAGACCTCAGCTCATTTTGCAATTTTGTTGAACTGCTTTTTGGCTGAATGCGTGTACTAAGACTATAGTCTCTTACGGTCATTTGCTGCTTTCTATAAATCTTGCTCAAATCACATCAAATCAAACCCCACTCCACTCTGTGACAAGGATCACTGATGAACACTCACTGCTGGACACTTTAGAGCTTAAACCTGAATCGCCCAGGTTTATCTGTGACACTCACCCTTATCATGCGTGGAACACTCACAGGTGAGGCGGTCACCCCCACTTAGCTGCTGCAGGAATATTGCATCAAAATGAGATATATCGTGCAAAGAGTCCAGGGGTTTGCTCTAGCAATCCCAAGGTCCTCTTTTAGGGGGTTATGTGGTCGAGTAGCCTTAGGCGTATAAGAGAGGAGTGTGAGACATCTGCAAATACACACATGACTGAATTAGGAATTCCACACCAATTTACAAAAATTGCAAGTATCTTCACACATGTTTAGGCACCAGAATTAGTATGATTCGGTAACTACATTTTTGCAAGAAAAATCTTTACAGGTTTCAAAAGTCGACAGTGCATTTTTCAGATGCAGCAATGTTATAATTTGGAGGAAAAACAAGTACTGCATATAGGTATAGTACAGCGGCTTATGGGATCAACCTCCTGGACTTAAGGTGAGTATTGGGCAAGGGTTAAGGCCACACCACCAGGTCACACTGGGTGGCACTGGGTCGGCCGGGTGCAGAGGTGTAGTGTGGCATCGGATGCCCAATGTTAGTCAATGGGATCGTCTGGTTCAAAAGAGGCTGCAGGTTTGCACTTGGAGTCCAGTTGAAGTGAACCAATAGGTGGGTTCCAATCTTGAGATGCTCTGGGATGCAGGGACACCTTAAATCCTCTGCTTCATGGGCCAGGGGTGACTTGTGCAGAGGTGCCGGGTTTTCTCTACCAGGAGCACTCGTGGTAGAGGGGGCCTGCGGGCAGAGGCTACAAGCGGCGCTGGAAGTTCACAGTGGGCAAGTCCAAGGTGAGCTTTGTCTCTAGAGAGCTGGGGGACCACGCTGGCACTTTTGTCTCACTTCAACTCAGGCTAGGCAGCAGGGGTGCAGTGGTGCTTTCAGGTGTTGGGTTTTCAGTGGTTCAGAGTCCTCACAGTTCTTCTGGGGTGTCAGCCCCTCTGCTCCACAGGAGTTCCTGGATCCTTGTTGAAGGCAGGCAGTCCTCCCAGGCTTTTAGAAGCACAACAGCTTGCGCGACAAGACGACTTTGGTGCAAACCGGTGGATCAGCAGACAGACCGGCAGGGCTGGGGCAAAGTCAGGTGCTTCTTCCTCAGTATTTGCTTTCGTGACTCTTGAGTGTCCTTCTTCTTCGTAGGTCAGCAGGAATCTGCTTTCCTGGTGCCAGGGCCTCCCATAAATACTGACTTTAGGGGTGTTTTAAGGGAGAGTACAGTAGTAGTTCTATAGGGAGTGTAGTTATCCCTGGGATCCCTATAGAACCTGTGGGAAGTGGGCATAACGCTGTCCCAGAGTTCCTAATTCTGCCAACATCAAGATGGTAGATTTCTAAATGTTGTGTCCACATCAGGCAGCTCACCTTAGGGGTGGGACCCACCTGAGGGGTGGACACACTTCTCTGAATACTAAATTTCCTGCCTTTCCGAGTGACAAATTTGGCCTGGGGCAAGGGGGTCGGCATCTCTCCTTTGAGCAAAGCCAGATTTGCATACCAAGGGTGGTGGGCTTCTTTGAAGCCCCCTGCCTTGGAATGCAGATTTGCAGGTCATCCTGTTGGGTGGGGAGTGTAAAGCTCTCCCAGAGCAGGCTTTGTTTCTGACCCTCACACTCATGGGGGTCAGAAGCATGTCTGGTGGTGACAGGCTGTTTAAAACTAGCCAGTCCACACAATGGTAGTTCGTAGGTTTTCAGGGGGCTTCATTAAAGTGCCCTCTAGGTGCATGTATTAATAAATCCATCACTGGCATCGCAAGGGTTTCCTAATACAATATGATTCCAAACATCTCCTTTTTCAGCGAAGCCATCATGTAGCTAGAGAACTCGTATTGACCAGTGTCCAGCACATGTTCTTAAAAAGGCTTCCTTGTCCACTCACTAGGGCTAAGAATCGAAAAAGACATAGCAGAGGCACAGCTGCTCTTGCAGATATGCCCTCACATGTAATATAATGCACCCTGCCTTAGTGCTGGAAGACCTGCTGTACTGGTGGCTCACATACATTGCATGCAGTGTTAGTGGGAATGGCACGCAGGCTGTGAGCCATGTTGTGTTTTCACTTTTAGCTGCACCAAGACACGCAGCCTGCAATGCCAGTCTGCATGTGGCATGTGAGGAGTCCCTGTGGATGGCAAAATACATGCTGCAGCCCTTGCTGACCCTCTTTGGTACCCATGCCCTAGGTACCAGGGGTATAATTTACTAGGGACCTAAAGGGGGCCCAAAGTTATTGCCAATTGGGGAACCGTTGTACAGTTTTTTGGGAACGTGATCTGGCACTGGGGATCTGAATTGCAGGAACCTGGTGCACTTTCAATCAAAATTGCATCATGTACCAGGCAAAAAGTGGGGGTGGCCATGTCAAAAAGGGTCACTTTCCTACAGGTGTGAAATCTTCAGTCTGGCAAAGTTTGGTTCAGGCAGCCACACACCTTTGCATGTGGTGCCTGTACAGCCCCTGGCTGCCAGTCCCACATATGAAGAGTGTCAGTCAGGCTGATCCTTACTCAGCCTGACAGACACTCTTCATGCATCAGAAAAAAGTAGGGGGTGGAGCTAGAGATTCATTAAAACAACCTGAGCTGAGACAGGGATGTGACCTCCATCAGGTCTTCCGTGATACGGGCATATGACCTCCATCAGGTCTTCCGTGATACGGGCATATGTCTTCTGTGATACTGGCACAAACTGAGACACAGATGTGACCTAAGCCAGGACTTCAGTGATGGAGGCCTGAGCTGAGACATGGATGTGATCTAAGTCAGGACTTCAGTGATGGAAGCCTGGGCTGAGACAGGGACGTGACCTCCGCCAGGGCTTCAGTGATGGAAGCCTCGGCTGATGCAGGGATGTGATCTCTGCCAGGGCTTCGGTGGCAGGGACTTTGGCTGAAGCAGGGATGTGACCGCCAGGGCTTCAGTGATGTGACCATGTAATAAGACACGGGTGTGACCTCTTCTAAGGTTTCATTGAAAGGAGTGTGGACTGTTAGTAGGATGTGACCTCTGACAGGGCTTCACTGATATGAGCATGGGCTGAGAAAGGGACATGACCTCCACCAGGGCTTCAATGACAGGGGCATGGGCTGAGACAGGGATGTGACCTCCAGGAGGGTTTTATTTCTAGGTTGGGCTGAGATAGGGATGTAACCTCCAGGAGGGTTTTATTTCTAGGTTGGGCTGAGATAGGGATGTGACCCCTGCCAGAATTTCAGTGATAGGGTCATTGGGTAAGACAGGGATGTGACCTCCGCCAGGCCTTCAGTTACAGGGGCATGGGCTGAGGAGGGATGTTGTCTGATGCAAGATGTTGTCGCCTCACCTGGTGCTAGGTGTCTTAGAGCCCAGCCATACCCTTGGCTCAGCTTCAGCTCTGCTCTCTTTGGTAATTTGCTGGCTCACCCACCTTTAATATGAACCGTGGCTTTGGAAGTGATGTTCTGCAACAGATCAATGGTGTGTGCTTGAAGAGAAACAGATATGACGAATGTATCTCACTTTATGGAGTGAAGTCTCACCATGGCCTGGACTGGTGTGTCTGAGTGTGTCATCTCAGATGAGAATGGCTTCCATAGTTCCCACGCTAGCAGCAGTCCCGCAGGTGGTTGGCCACCTGGGGGGTCTTTTCCTGAGTGGATGATCATCCGATCTGTTGAAGGACTTGGGTGCGAGAAGGACAAGATCTTGGTAGAGTCTGTCATCTGCCACCTTCCCAGGAGAATGGAAAAGTTATGGTTTACGCCAGTGGTTCTCAATCTTTTGACTTCTTTCTACCCCCACTTTATAATTACTGGAACCCAGGGCCCCCCACTGAATTATTATTGGAACAGGGGACACCCCACTGAGTAATTACTGGAAGGTGGGGACCCTGACCTAAACACTGTTGAATCGCAGAACAATACACATAAAATACAGAAACGAGCATTCATCAAACAGATACACAAATGGCAACACATTTTTTAATCTGCAAACAAATATAAACAAAAACCTAAATGTAAATATTAATAGGAAGGTTGTAACTTTTCTAAATTCAATTAAAGCCACACATTGTTCATACTATACTCAGTTTGATGCACCTGCAGTGCTCCCGTGATTCAACCTGAGGACACTAATTTAATTTTTAGCCTCCGATTTCAAATTCCTTGACATTTATAGTATGTTTCAAGATGTCCAACTGTATATTTAGCCACTTTATTTATATAGAGTTTACCCTCAGGGGTCCCTGGACCACAAGTTGGGAACCACTGGTTTACACAATTTGGCCAGTGTTTGGGTCGGGATGTTGAGTCCATTGGTCCATTTGGGGGGCGGGGGGGCGTGACTCCAAGAGGGGATGAGGGCGTCTTGCCGTAGTTGTACATGTGCAAATAATGTATTTGTGCTATTTTTCCCCTTCTCTTGCACAAGGTTTCTTCTCCTTCATATCATGAGAGCTGCAACCCTCATTTTGCGTTCATATCATAATACTATTTTGAAACAAAACATAAGTTTGTAATCAAAATGAAAATTGTACTTTGTGTATAATGTCACAGAGACTTTGCTTGCTCCTGAATATAGCTAGGAGTGTGTGAAATTCATGTGATATCCTTTTGCATAGTTAGGGAATTTTCAGCAAGATTACATGAAATTATGCGTAATTATGCAAAACGAAAATCTGTAATTTTGCGCTATATTTTACCACAAAAAGACTTCTTGCATCAGTTCTTGAGCTAGGAGAAATGCACAAAAGCAAAAGTGCCGCCAACAACAGCCACTCACTTTCTGTTGTCCCTGTGCGTTTTAGGAAATTTCTTACAGCAAACGGCACATTTGCTGCCACCAATGGCACATTATTGTGCAAAGTGGCATAAAGGAGTAATTTTGGGAACTTTGAGTAACAAGTGTAATGTGAAATTCTCGTAACTACGCAAATTGTGCCACTGCAATTTAACTTTTGCCCAGGACATGACATAGAGACCATGGGCAATCTTTAATATAGCCTTAGAGTCCGCCGTAGCGGTCTACACCGGCCATTGACGGCGAGCTCCAGCGTTAAAGGGCCGAGCCGAAGGTGAGGGCCTTTAACAAGGGAGTGCGACTTTACTGGTGGGTAAAGCCCAGTTACGGCGGGCCATAAGGCTATTAGAACATTATGCCACTAGCGGCCAGAATGTTCTAAGGAATAAAACAAAGGCCTCATGGATCCCGAGGGGATTGAAATCCCCGTGGGCTCTGCGAGGCCTTTGTTCACAGCTGCTGCTGTGAGGCAAGCTTTGGAATGTTAGGGTTTCGGGCCTTTACCAGCCATTAGAAGCCCCGAGCACACAGTTGTCTTCAGTGGAGCTCCCAACATTCTAATGTTCTAATACAACAAACATCAGGTGTGCGGAGGAAGGCTCCAAGGTCATCAACATATCATTTCCCTCACAGGCATCGAGTGACTATATTTCAACTAAAACATCGTAACTAGTAAAAGAGGCCTTAACCACTGTCTTAAGACCCAGATATAATCATGAAAAGGATTTAAAAACAGGCACCTCCGCAGTCTGTAGTCTGCGCATAACGTTTGACTATTTCATGCTACTTTGTGTCAAGGGGGCATTCTCACGTGTGGTACATGGGTGTTCCCAGGCAACCCCCCAAAGATTTTAATGCAAGTGTGTTCCCGGGAATGAACTCGGAGTTGATTGCCACGTACCTCAGTGACCCTCATGTGTTAGGTTACTATTTTCAAGAATCTCCTAAGAGTGTTCACATGACTGCGCACTGCATTGATGGCCACGTACCACAATACACCTCGTGTTCCAGGCCACAATTTTCAAAAGTCTGGTCAGTGAGTCCCTCTGATGGAGAACTGGATTTATGGTCACATGCCGCAATGGCCTCCATATCCTAAGTTACTATTTTTAAGGCTCTGGTAAGTGTGGTCATGTGACTGAACCTTGCATTGATAGTCCTGTGCTGCAGTGCCCTTTTTAGGTCACAGCCTACCAGACAGGGCACCTGTCTGGTTTGCTAAAGACATCTTGGGGAGTTTCAGAAAAGTGACCTAGGAATGCATTCCACTCGTTGATTACTATTGGCTTTGTGGCATTTCAGTTGCTGACTTTATTTGCTTCGGGCTTTCTAGGTTCAGTTCGTCCCTCCTTTAAATCTTGTTCATATCTCCTCACGTATTCTGTGCATTCAAAGACTAAGGTCAAATGTTAGGTGCTGTCTTCCATAAGTGCTTGTTTGCTTTTCTTTCTCTGACTCAAAGGGAAAGGATTTATGTGACAACCTTGAGGATGCTCCTTGCGAACTCCACCCTCTCCAAGATCCTGGTCTGTGGGCCCTTCCTACTCGAGTGAGCTCCCCTCTCTTTGTAATCCTCCATGGGTCCTATCTGCTCCCAAGAGCTCCCATCTGTCCGAGCTCCTGCTCTGCGGGCCCCCTCACTCCAGGGAGCTCCCCTCTCTGTGGTTCTGCTCCATGGGCCCTCCCTGCTCCAGTGAGCTCCCCTCACCGTGCTCCTGCTCCACGGGTCCTCCATACTCCAGTGAGCTCCCCTCTCCGCACTCCTGCTCCACAGGCCCTCCCTGCTCCAGTGAGCTCCCCTCTTCGTGCTCGTGCTTCACGGGCCCTCCATGCTCCAGTAAGCTCCCCTCTCCGCACTCCTGCTCCACAGGCCCTCCCTGCTCCAGTGAGCTCCCCTCACCGTGCTCCTGCGACAACAGGCCCTCCCTGCTTCAGTGAACTCCCCTCTCCGTGCTCTTGCTCCAGGGGCTCTCCCTGCTCCAGTGACCTCCCCTCACCGTGCTCCTGCTCCACGGGTCCTCCATGCTCCAGTGAGATCCCCTCTCCGTGCTCCTGCTCCAGGGGCCCTCCTGGCTCCAGTGACCTCCCCTCTCCATGCTCCATGGGCCCTCCCTGCTCGAGTGAGCTCCCCTCTCCGCACTCCTGCTCGACAGGCCCTCCCTGCTCCAGTGAGCTCCCCTCTTCGTGCTCCTGCTCCATGGGCCCTCCTTTCCCTAATGACCTCCTCTCTCTGTGCTCCTGCTCCACGGGTCCTCCCTGCTCCAGTGGGCTCCCCTCTCCGTGCTCCTGCTCCATGGGCCCTCCCTGCTCCAGTGAGCTCCCCTCTTCGTGCTCCTGCTTCACAGGCTCTCCCTGCTCCAGTGAGCTCCCCTCTTCGTGCTCCTGCTCCATGGGCCCTCCTTTCCCCAATGACCTCCTCTCTCCGTGCTCCTGCTCCACGGGTCCTCCCTGCTCCAGTGAGCTCCCCTCTCCGTGCTCCTGCTCCACGGGCCCTCCCTGCTCCAGTGACCTCCCCTCTTCGTGCTCCTGCTTCACGGGCCCTCCCTGCTCCAGTGAACTCCCCTCTTTGTGCTCCTGCTCCACGGGCCCTCCCTGCTCCAGTGAGCTCCCCTCTCCGCGTTCCTGCTCCACTGGCCCTCCCTGCTCCAGTGAGCTCCCCTCTCTGTGCTCCTGCTCCACGGGCCCTCCTGGCTCCAGTGAGCTTCCCTCTCCGCGCTCCTGCTCCACGGGCCCTCCTTGCCCCAGTGAGCTCCCCTCACTGTGCTCCTGCTTCACGGGCCCTCCTGGCCCCAGTGAGCTACCCTCTTCACGCTCCTGCTACATGCCCCCCACCACTTGCCCCAGTGAGCTCCACTCTCTTCGCGCTCCACCGATGGTCCTCCCTTCTAAAGTAAGCACCACCCTCTCCATGCTCCTGCTCCACAGGCCCTCCCTGCTCCAGTGAGCTCCCTCTCTCCATGCTCCTGCTCCACAGGGCCTCTGGCACTCCTGTTCCATAGGCCCTCCCTGCTCCAGTGAGCTCCCTCTCTCCTCTGCATGTTAAAGAGCCCGGGGCCTGAGGCTCCACAGATGAGTCTGATTTCAGAGGAGACAGGGATTTATCTTTCTGCTTGGATGCTTTTAACAAAAGAATATGGTAACATGCGGGTGCTCTGGGCGGCCAGGGAGGAGGAGGGCGTGAGAGGAAAGAGCGGAAAGGATGAGAGGACGAGGGGTTTGAAGTGTGAGGGCAATGGAAGAAGGAAGGGGGTATGTGAGAGAAAAGAGTGGGAGAGATGAAGCAACCTGAAGGGGATGAAGCAAGGTTTAAGAGGAAAAAGGAAAGGAAGATGGCTGTGAGGAAAAAGAGCGGGAAAAATGAGAGCGGTCGGGGGGAGAAAGGCAAAGCAAGTGGGAAAAAAGAAGGCCAAAGCCAATGACAGATGAGACAGGCAGGGACACCTTCCTGCATAAAAACAATCCCGAGAGGCATTTTCCGCTTTGTACGTGTGCTGCAGAAAGCAGGAAAAATAAAGATCTTTCTCCCAGTTACGCCTCGCCTGGGGAGGCGCACCATTTTAGTGGTAAATCTGGGAATGCGCCAAAATCCACAGGTGGATATGTGGGAACAACTTCTGCCCCCCCACGGGATGCCTCCCTGATGCAGAGCAACACAAGGCAATGATATGCGCCACCTTGGGCTACTCTGGATTTATCACGCCATGCAGAGCCAAGCGAGGTGGCATTATGAGGTTTGATAAATCTCATTTGCGTCACCCAAGGGCCCCAGAAAACCTTGATAAATCTGCCCGAACAGTTACTTGTTTCCTAATTTGAAGCAAACAAGGATTTTTTTTCGGATGGAGAGGAAGATAGCTCCACAGCTCTGGAACCAGAACCAAGAAATATATGTCACCCAATTCCACTTTTTGGAAATGTGAACTCATCAGGAATGTATTTGAAGAAAGAGACAGGCTTGAAGGGGAGTGCCGAGTCAGGGGCAAGATGTGCAAAGCTTTCTTGCATTCACAAAAGGTGTGCTATGTGAAATCCGGCCACTTCTAACTGCAAAAAGGTCTCTTGGGATGTATGAAACCCAAATTGCAATTTGCACATTACCGATTTGCAATTAGGATTGTGACCACATATCAATTCAATATTTGAAGGAGGTTTATTTACGGTGTCCCTTTCAAATGCCCATTCACAGTGGGATGTATTAATATTCATGAGGTATTTCCAACTGTGACCCACTACAAATCGGGTTTTGTCAGCACATAGGTCGGTATACAAAAACATATTGCATTTGGTAAAAGTTGATACGCAATTTACAACCACTTTTACTTAATCCATTCTTAGTACACCTGGTGTGAGGTGTTTAAAAGGAAGTTTTGAGGAACAGCTAAGACGCAGTCCATCCCACATTGAAAGCCAGTCAAGGGTTTGCGAAGGAGTAGCGTCACTAAACCCAGGGGCATTCAGCAGAACTTTAGGCACATTCATTCGAAGAACCTGCAAGTGCTCCATCAACAAGTCACCGACGCAGTGCTGTTAGAAGCGGGGGTTCTGGTTGGCTAGGGGGTGCAGCTAAGCCAGTCCAGGCAAGTCAGTTACACACCTCAGACAATGATGTAAAGAATCTATGGATTCCAAAGTGCCCAGAAAAGGATTTTACCTTCCAGGACTTCCCAATCTATTGCGATTACTTCACAAGCTGAATATGTGTGGTGCCCAAATGCTCCTTATTCAAAGGATCACCCACTTCTCCTGTTATTTACCAAGTCACATCTGTTGTTGTAAGTAACTACCTGGACATACAAGCTGCAGCACGAGTGCATCCACGGACGTTAACACACTGATGTGAAGCGCTTGGGATCTGCATATTCTTTGGTCCTGAAGAAAGCTTACGCCCCTTTTGGGCAAGATTGGGCTGAAACATGTCGATCTGACCTGATATATGTGAAGGACACGTAATTCATTCCTATCACATCATATTTGTTTTTAAACATACCCTATCCCGGCCATAGTAAAGTTGGGTTGTAGCTGAGCAATAGAGACATTTTTTAAATCACTTTTTCACTTTCACTGCACTTTTTAGAATTTTGGTTCATGGATCCCCAGTAGTTTCCTGGACTTGTGTGGACTCTATCCCCTTGGTTAGGGGACTGAAGAGACCCCATTATGATGCTATTATCTATGAGCACACCAGAGAAATAATATACTTGTGGTAGAACATAGCAGGTGAGGGTCCCGCAGAAGAAACTAAAGGGACTCCTTGATGAATACTGGGGCAAGTGGCTACACTCCTGTTGATATCAAAAGTTTGTTGGTTAGGAAGCTGAGAGGTAACCTGGTACTTCTACCTCTCCTTTAGATTTTGGTAAACTCTCTCTCTTTCTCTGACACTACTGCACACTGAAGTACTCTTTCTTGTACTGATACTACTCCATGGTGAAGTACTCCCTCTCTCTCTCTGATACTACTGCACACTGAAGTACTCACTTTCTTTGTCAGATACTACTGCACACTGAAGTACTCTCTCTTTCTGTCTGAAACTACTGCACACTGAAGTACTCTCTCTCTGTGTCTGAAACTACTGCACACTGAAGTACTCTCTCTCTCTTTCTCTGAAACTTCTGCACACTGAAGTACTTTCTCTCTTTTACTGCTACTGCTCCATGGTGAAGTACTCTCTCTCTTTCTCTGATACTACTGTACACTGAAGTACTCTCTCTCTCTCTTTTTGTCTGACACTACTGCACACTGAAGTAATCTCTCTCTGTCTGAAACTTCTGCACACTGAACTACTCTTTCTTGTACTGATACTACTCCATGGTGAAGTACTTCCTCTCTTTCCCTGATACCACTGCACACTCAAGTGCTCTCTCTTTCTCTGAGTACTGCACATTGAAGTACTCTCTCTCTCTCTTTGTCTGAAACTACTACACATTGAAGTTCTCTTTCTTGTACTGATACTACTCCATGGTGAAGTACTTCCTCTCTTTCTCTGATACCACTGCACACTCAAGTGCTCTCTCTTTCTTTGTCTGAAACTACTACACATTGAAGTTCTCTTTCTTGTACTGATACTAATCTATGGTGAAATACTCCCTCTCTCTCTCTAATACTACTGCACACTGAATTATTCACTTTCTTGGTCAGATACTACTGCACACTGAGGTACTCTCTATCTCTCTTTGTCTGACAACTACACACTGAAATACTCTCTCTCTTTAACAGACACTACTGCACAGTGAAGTACTCTCTCTCTTTTACTGATATTACTCCGTATTGAAGTACTCTCTTTCTCTGATACTGCTGTGCAGTCAAGTACTCTTGCTCTCTCTTTGTCTGACACTGAAGTACTCTCTTTCTTTGTCTGATACTGCTGCACACTGGAGTATTCTCTCTCTTTGTCTGACACTACTGCACACTGAAGTACTTTCTCTCTTTAACAAACACTACTGCACAGTGGAGTAGCCTTTTTCTCTCCTTGACTACTGCACACTGAAGTACTCTCTCTTTTACCGATACTACTCCATGGTGAAGTACTCTGTCTCTTTCTCTGATACTTCTGCACACTGAAGTAGTCTCTCTCCCTTTGTTTGACAGTACTGCACACTGAAGGACACACTCTCTTTGTCTGACACTAATCCACACTGACGTACTCTCTCTTTCTCTGACACTACTGCACACTGAAGTACTCTTTCTATTGTGTAATGCTACTGCACACTGAAGTACTCTCTATATTTGTCTGATACTACTGCACACTGAAGTACTCTCTCATTTTGTGTGATACTACTGTACACTGAAGTACCTCCTCCGCACCATGAAGGATTATCCCTTTCCAAGCCTTACACTAGGACAAGTAGATAACATCTCTCTCTGTTTCTCCTTACCTCACTGTATCGCTCCATCTATCCTTCATCTTTCTTTCTCTCTCTCTCTCTGTCTCTCTCTTTCTCTCCATCTCTCCTTCATCTCTCCCTCTCTCTCTATCTCAGTCTCTCTCACTCTTTCTCTCCATCTCTCTCTCTCTCTCTCTCTCTCTCTCTCTCCATCTCTCCTTCCAGACCCAGCACACACTGAGGGCCTCTTTCTCCTTCGTGCTGTCTGTTCCTCTCACTCACTCCCCCCCACCCCCCCTTTCCCCTTCCCCCTTTGGTTGCTTTAGAGTGTGAAGCACCTTCTCTCTGTCTGCTGTAAAGAGTGTGCGGAGAGCCATGCGGGCTCTCCCTGTTTGAACAACGTGTCCGGGAGGGACACGGAGCACGAGGATATAAATAAAGAAGGAACTGCGGTGACGCAGCTCCATGCGTGTTGGCAACCAAGCAAGGTCTCCATGTACTTATTACCAGGTTGCCGTATCACAAACTACATTGGCGATGAGGATGGGATGTTGAGTCATGTCAAAGAAGCGTTGAACCATAAAAAATGGAAATATTTTCTAGAGAAGACCCATGTGTCCTGCCCTGATCAGAAGTTGGCTATGCAAAGTATATGGAAGGTGCGTGACGAGCTGTCTACCGATAGTGATGGGTTGATTCTGAGGGGAAGAAGAATCGTGCTTCCACAATGTCTCTGGTCTAGAGTGATTGAGTTGGCTCATCAAGGACATCAAGGTGCTGCTAAAACCAAAGCGAGGTTACGTGCCAAAGTGTGGTTCCCGGGTATGGATAGTCAGGTTGATGAAATGGTAGGGAGGTGTCACTCCTGTATCATTACATCGATGGAACCTCCGAGCTGCCCAGTGGTGACCGAACCGGCCACTCTGAAACCTTGGGCCAAAGTGAGCATGGACTTTGGGAGCTTTCCAGATGGAAGGTTGACTGCTGTTTTGATTGATTCCTATACAAAGTTCCCGGTGGTTGAGGTTGTATCGTCAAAGGAGTTTGAAAATGTACGGCCAGTTCTGCAAAAGACGTTTGCCTTGTTTGGTCTGCCCGACGAAATTCGAACTGACAATGGTCCCCCGTTCCAGGGGCAAGAGTTTTGGTCGTATCTTGATGGTTTGGCAATTCGTCATCGTAAGATAATGCCCTACTGGCCTCAGGCAAATGGGGACGTGGAAAGGTTCATGCGAACTGTGAGCAGGGCCCTCAGGATTGGAGTTGAGCAAAAAGAAGACAGTGAACAGTGTTTGTACCAGTTCTTGAGTGCTTATCGTCAAACACCCCATAGCACCACTGGTTGTGCTCCCTCCTCTTTGATGTTCAAGGTACCTCCACGTGACTGTATTCCATCAGGTTCTAAATGGAAACCTCCTGTGTTGGATGTTAAGGCCACTCAAAAACGACGAGAAGCTACTAATCAGAGGGCTAGTGTCCAACGACGAGCGAAGTATCGAGGGTTTCAAGAAGGAGATCGAGTGGTAGTGAGATGTCGGCGAGGAGAAGGGAAGTTCAGAACGCCGTTTGAGCCTGAGGTATGGGAGGTCATTGGTGTAAAGGGATCAATGATAACTGCGGCCAGAGGAAGACAAAGAGTGACACGAATTGTGTCACATTTTAGGAGAGCTGGCCTGAGGGAGTCGGCTGAGGAAGAAGGAGAAATAGATGACATAACCGGTGGTCCATCAATGATGGCCGAAGAGATGGAGAGTGTTACTGGGCCAACGCTGACTGAGCAAGCCCGGCCTGGTTGTGCTCCTGAGCATGGAGGTTTGCGAATTAGAAGCGCAAGATATGACTTACGCCCCAATCCTGTACCGAGCAGTCAGCTGAAAGACTTTGGTGGTCATTCTGACCCTGGCGGTCTTTGACCGCCAGGGCGGAGGACCGCGGGAGCACCGCCGACAGGCCGGCGGTGCTCCAATGGGGTCCCGCCAGTGTACCGCGGCCCCATTGAATCCTCCGCGGCGGCGCAGCTTGCTGCACCGCCGCGGGGATTCCGACCCCCCCTACCGCCATCCAGATCCCGGCGGTCGGACCGCCGAGATCCGGATGGCGGTAGGGGGGGTCGCGGGGCCCCTGGGGGCCCCTGCAGTGCCCATGCCACTGGCATGGGCATTGCAGGGGCCCCCGTAAGAGGGCCCCTACATGTATTTCACTGTCTGCTGCGCAGACAGTGAAATACGCGACGGGTGCAACTGCACCCGTCGCACAGCTTCCACTCCGCCGGCTCGATTCCGAGCCGGCTTCATCGTGGAAGCCTCTTTCCCGCTGGGCTGGCTGGCGGTCTGAAGGCGACCTCCCGCCAGCCCAGCGGGAAAGTCAGAATTACCGCCGCGGTCTTTCGACTGCGGAACGGTAACCTGACGGCGGGACTTTGGCGGGCGGCCTCCGCCGCCCGCCATGGTCAGAATGAGGGCCTTTGTCTGTCAAATAGATTGCTTGTAAATTGGGTGTCGTTGTCGTCTTTTAATGACAGAACACTGTTGGAGACGGATGTCGACAGTGTGAAGAGATCTACAGACGTCTGAAGTGGACAGTGTTTGCGATGATGGGGCTTAGGGTGTTAAGGAGTTGAAATGTTTCTTCGTTATTAGTTATTCATATTGTTTTTTTCAATTATTATTTCTGAAGGGGTCCGTATGGTAATGTTCAATCCTTTGCTTAAGTTTATCCTGTTAATCCTTGTCCATGTGGAGTAAAACATGGGGGGGATGTAAAGAGTGTGCGGAGAGCCATGCGGGCTCTCCCTGTTTGAACAACGTGCTCTGCGTGTCCGGGAGGGGCACGGAGCACGAGGATATAAAAAAAGAAGGAACTGCGGTGACGCAGTTCCATGCGTGTTGGCAACCAAGCAAGGTCTCCGTGTACTTATTACCAGGTTGCCGTATTACAAACTACATCTGCCTCAATCCATGATAGGCCTGAAGGCTCCCTCTCTCCCTCTCTCGCTGACTGGCTCAGGTACCCACTTCCCTGCCTCTCTCCCTCCATGTAGTGCTTGTGTGATTACAGCTTTCTTGAACCCAGTGACCCCTGAAGGATGCGCTCTGACCAGTTAACTCACCCAGGCAGACTTTGCTGTGCGAAGGGGCAGACCCCGGGTTGGCTTCCAGGCGCCTCGCGATGTTCTGAAGTACTCAAGGCTCATGTCATCCCTTGTCCGTCTTCTCTTTCAGATGGCCTCTTTGTGACGGATTACTTCACCAGGACCCCCCGTAAATTAAACCCCTTCCGGTCGTTCGGCAGCATCGAGCTCTTCCACTTCAGCATCCCGGAGGACACGGTCATCGCCGTCTGGAACCTCATCACCTTTAAGGAGCAAGGGGGGACCTTCGGGGACCAGTGCCCGGACCGCAGCATCACTGTGTGAGTACGGAGGCCTGTGAGGGTCAACAGAGGCAGAGGGGACCAAGAGGGGTACTGAGGACCAGGGCCAAAGAATGAGTATCAGAAGCTGGGAGACAGAAGAGTAAGGGGGGCCTTGAGCGACCAGAGCCTTGACCGCAGTATTACTGTGTGAGTACGGAGGCCTCTGAGGGTCAACAGGGGCAGAGGAGACCAAGAGGGGTACTGAGAACCAGGATCAAAGAGTGAGCATAAGAAGCTGGGAGACAGAAGAGCAAGGAGAGACCTTCGGGGACCAGTGCCCGGACCGCAGCATCACCCTGTGAGTATGGAGGCCTGTGAGGGTCAACAGAGGCAAAGGGGACCAAGAGGACCATTGAGGACCAGGGCCAAAGAATGAGTATCAGAAGCTGGGAGATAGAGACAACAAGGGGGGGCCTTCAGGGACCAGAGCCCTGACCGCAGCATCACTCTGTGAATATGGAGGCCTGTGAGGGTCAAAAGGGGCAGAGGGGACCAAGAGGACTACTGAGGATCAGGGTCAAAGAGTGAGTAGGAGATGCTGGGAGATAGAGAAGACAAGGAGGGACCTTCGGGGACCAGTGCCCAGACCTCAGCATCACTGTGTGAGTACGGAGGCCTGTGAGGGTCAACAGGGGCAGAGGGGACCAAGAGGACTACTGAGGATCAGGGCCAAAGAATGAGTATCAGAAGCTGGGAGATAGAGAAGACAAGGAGGGACCTTCGGGGACCAGTGCCCAGACTGCAGCATCACTCTGTGAGTACGGAGGCCTGTGAGGGTCAACAGGGGCAGAGGGGACCAAGAGGGGAACTGAGAACCAGGGTCAAAGACTGAGTATCAGAAGCTGGGAGACAGAAGAGTAAGGCGGGACCTTGGGGGACCAGAGCCCTGACCGCAGCATCACTCTGTGAGTACGGAGACCTGTGAGGGTCAACAGGGGCCGATGGGGACCAAGAGGACTACTGAGGAACAGGGCCAAAGAATGAGTATGAAGAGATGAGGCTAGAGAGGGACAAGGAGGGACCTTCGGGGACCAGTGCCCCTGCTGCAGCATCACTCTGTGAGTACGGAGGCCTCTGAGGGTCAACAGGGGCAGAGGGGACCAAGAGGGGTACTGAGGATCAGGGCCAAAGAATGAGTATCAGAAGCTGGGAGATAGAGAAGACGAGGCGGTATCTTGGGGGACCAGAGCCCTGATCGCAGCATCACTGTGTGAGTACGGAGGCCTGTGAGGGTCAACAGGGGCAGGGGGGACCAAGAGGTGTACTAATGATAAGGGCAGTGTCCTGACCGCAGCATCACTGTGTGAACACAAAAACCTTCAGAGACTCCAGGGGGTGGGGAGAAGGTCGGGGAGGATTCTTATGCAGCATCTCTGCACAACCAACACGCTCTCTATGCAACGCGTGGCTTGTTCCTATACCCTGCAGACCAAACGTTGAGGTATTTCAACTGCACCTTGGCTTCTCTCCCTACAAGATCTATCAAAATACTGTAATAAACCCCCCTGAACATCACACACACTTTTGAATCCTCTGCACCTTAAACTGTACCTGGTGCACAGATGCTTCCCAACACCCCTGTTTATTACTAACTGCATCAAATGATGCCAAAACTTCAAAAAAAGATTGGAACTCCGTAAAAACTCCTCAACAGAACTGCTCTTCTTTAGTACAACCTTACACATTGATTGTATTTTATTTGGGTCTTTAAGTTGTGTTCCCCTTTCTTTGGGGTTTGAGTCCTTACTGGGTGGCAGAGCTCAGATACAATATTTTTATGTATGTGGAATTACTGATGCATGGTACATTTTTGCCTTATTTAGATATTGGCGGAGGGGTTACTCTATCACAACGGTGACGGATACCCCGTCTGCTGAAATCTAAATCAGGCCCTATATCTCTACAGACTCCTTCATCAGTGTGTGTTACCTGGGCTGTGATGGCACTTCCTCAGTATGTGTTACTGAACTATGGCGGCACTTCATCACTGTGATACTTGGCTGTGGTGGAATTTCATCAGTGTGTTACTTGGGCTGTGGTGCCCCTTTTATGTGGGTGTTACCTGGGCTGTGGTGGAACTTTACCAGTGTGTGTTAAGTGGGCTGTGGTGGCATTCATCAGTGTGGTGCCACTTCATCAGTGTGTGTTACTGGGACTGTGGTGGCATTTCATCAGTGTGTTACCTGGGCTAGGGTGGACCTTTTCTGTGTGTGTTACCTGGGCTGTGGTGGCATTCATCACGGTGTGTTAACTGGACTGTGGTGGCACGTCATCTGTGTTTGTTACCTCGGCTGTGAAGGTACATCCTCAGTATGTGTCACTGAACTATGGTGGCTCTTCATTACTGTGTGCTACTTAGGCTGTAGTGGCTTTTCATCAGTGTGTTACCTTGGTTGTAGTGGCCCTTTTCTGTGTGTGTTACCTGGGTTGTGGTTGCACTTCATCACTATGTGTTACCTGGGCTGTGGAGGCACTTCATCTCTGTGTTTTGCCTGGGATGTGGTGGCATTTCATCAGTGTGTGTTACTTGCCTGTGTTGTCACTTTAACTGTGTGTTTCCTGGGCTGTGCTGGCACTTCATCAGTATATGTTACTGAACTATGGTGGTGCTTCATCAGTATGTGTTACCTTGGCTGTGGTGGCACTTCATCAGTGTGTTATGTGGGCTGTGGTGGCCCTTTTCTGTGTGTGTTACCAGGGCTGAGGTGACATTTCATTAGTCTGTGTTAGTTGATAGTGGTGGCACTCCAGCAGTATGTGTTACCTGGGCTGGGCTGACACTTAATCAGCGGTTACCTGGGCTCTGGTGGCACTTCATCAGTATGTATTACCTGGACTGTGGTGGAACTTCATCAGTATATGGTACCTGGACTGTGGTGACACTTCATCAGTATGCGTTACCAAACTATGGTGGTGCTTCGTCAGTATGTGTTACCTGGACTGTGGTGGCATTCATCAGTGTGGTGCTACTTCATCAGTGTGTGTTATCTGGACTGTGGTGGCACATTATCAGTGTACGTGAGCGGGGATGTGGTGGCACTTCATTAGTATGTGGTTACCTTGGCTATGGTGGCATGAATTAGAGTCTTATGTCTCTAACAAGATGATCACCAGGTCAATATAAAAGTTGTCCAAGATGTCCATGGTGCACACATCAATGTTATGACCCACTGTAGTGACTGGTGTCGGTACATGTAAAATAATGTTAAATGATCGAGTAAGAAGATTGCAAATGCTTGGTCTTTTCGGGGTCAGATGTTCAAACTCCCCCAACTGCTGCTAAATTTACCAAATAATCCTCTTATTCTTATTTCTTAAAGAAGGCTTTCTGTGATGGAGTACAAAGCAAGATGGCTGCAAACCAGCACAGCTATCTGCATTGGCTATAATTTAGAAATGTCATTGTGTGTAATGGACTGTGAGTTGCCCTACCTGTCCTTTCCTCCAGCACTACTAACACAAGACTGTCAAGGAAAGGACATGCATAGTATGTAGGACTATCTCTACATTGGGGCTGTGGGTGATGCATTCCTTCACAATCCATACTCATTAGATGGTGGGACTTGTAAGATGGAAGGTATGGCATTAACTTTGGGTGGTCACCGAGTGGTGACAGAGTCCTCACAACCTCTAGCTTTTCCTTGTAAAATGCCCCCAAACTCTGATACAAAGGCATACCCCCCAATTTCCTAGAGGGTGCCTGCAGACATCACAAAGTAGTAAATTCATACTCTTAAACCACCCTCTTCTTTGGCAAGAAACCTCTTGTCTCACAAATAAATTATTGCTCCACTGTGGATCTCCTTCCAACTATCTCTAGTTCTTCCCAAGGCACTGTAACATGAAAAATAGTCTACAACTATACCACAATACTCCAGATCCAAGATACTACACTACGCATACATGTGCAAGGTCTCATTTGTGTCTGACCACTCCTATACATTCACTGGCCTCTGTTGGTGCTTTGAATATCTAATGGTGTCCAATGTCTAAACCATGGCCCTCTGTCCCCAAATACCCCATCCCAGGGTATGTAATCATTCAGTTTAGGTTAGGTTTCTACATTACCTACCACATGTTAATCAAAGTACATAATTTATTGCAGAAATTATTTCTGTAGCCAACAAATATGAATAAAGACAGCTCATATGGCTAGATAAGGATACAGAGAGATGAACAGAGGTGTACAGACACTCAGAGAGCTGGACAGAGGTGCTTAATAATAATGCCCTGGCTTGAATCTTCTAGATCTGACTCAGTAATGAGCAGTGCTTAATTTGAGCCAGTGGTTTTCAGTGCTCCGCACTAGCACTTAATTGTCAACACCGGCACTTATAACAGTCTGCCACATGGTGGCGTTGTTTGCCTAATTTAGTGTTGAACACAACAACAGCTGTGTGTTAAGTTAACCTACATTTAAAATGACTAATACTTGCTGCACAAGCCATTCATGTAACTTTGGGGGCGTGGAATAGTTTAAATTGTCTCACTTATGGAAGTGTAATGGTCAGTGGCAGGGCTGGCAGGAGCAATGAGTGGTGCAAGCTACGGTGGCCTCCTAACGAGGGTCCTGGCACTTATTGTTTTACAAATTAAGCAATGGTAATGAGTAGCAGCTCAGAGGTGTATGGAAGATCTGTGGTGGCTCTTGGTAGTTCAGGATTTGGCTTTGGTGCTAGGGTGAGGAGCCCACTCAATCCTCCTCCATGGTGGCCAACCAATGATACACGCTTTATAGCTGGGTCCTCTATAGCAGACCTCCCTTTCTTCTCTCATTCTACAGGTACTTCCGCTCAGGGGCGCCCCCGGTGATCAACCCTCTCCGTGCGCACTTCCCAAAGGACACAGCTATCCCAGGAGCCTTTGCGCTTACGCTAACATGGACCCTTCCAAACCGGACCACTGGGGTGTTCAATGTGACCAGCCCGCTGCCTGGGGACTGGTTCCTGGCCGCCCATCTGCCAAAGGACGAAGGAAAGATCTCGGTCAAGGTAAGGATGTGAGCAGTGCACGAGGGGGCCCTAAACCTATCACTAACCTCCGTTGGGGGACGGGGGGATGCCATCATAGAGCAGGGTCCCCTAAAAGAACCTGAAGAGATGGGTTAGTCTTAAGTTGTTGAAGAAGTGAATGTTTGTTCTGTTGGGACCAGAAGTGATAACCTGGACTGCAAAGCCAACAGTCTATATGAGTGACCGACCCAAGTGCACAGAAACAAAACATTGTCCATGCAAAGAGAGATGGCGTTGGACCCCAGAGGAGTTTTGTTGAGTGGTATGTTGTGTCAAGCTTAGGAAAGTCATCCTCAGTGTTGGAAGCTGATGTCAGGTTTAAGTTTAGAAGATTGCAGACAAACTTCTACACAGAAACGTAAAATGTCTCATGAAAAACCAAGCATGGAAACGAGGCCACAGACGTTTTAGGACAAAGGGGGTCTTGGCCCCGGGCTCCAGCCTTTCAAGGGGCCCTGATAGAGCCAGCTCTGTTCTGTAGAGAGTTCTACCCTGCTGTCCTTGAATAATTCTCAAACAGATTGTTTTAAATAACATTGTCCTTTAATTAATTTTTTTATGTGGGTGATGTGTGAGTCTATGAGAGATATTTTGCAGAGAAATGTTTGATTTTCAACGCCATGCAACATACATAAACAAAGTTTCTTTCCGATCAAAACAGGGTTTCACATACGAGACATGGGAGGGTGTTGCAAAATTAGTGAACTGCTGGTTTGTTACAATATTGAAAACATGTGTCACTATCCCTGAATATCAGATATAAACACATTTAGAATTTGATCCAGTATGTCTGTGCTCTGTTAGTGACCTGGCCAAGGAGGGCATGAAAGAGCTGAAATTGGATCATAAAATTAAATCTGTTCCAGACAGGGGCCCCCAAATTACTCTAGTCCCAGGACCCCCAAAATCCTTAAAATGCCCCTGAACGAGGTGTGCCCTTCATAGAAGAGATCAAGCTGTAGCATGGGCAGAAAGATGGCGGCCACAGTTACAGTTTAGCCATCTTATCCTTATCGCAGTACCTGGCACCCATGCCAACATTCAGGCTTTCATACGTCATTTCCTACACTATGGAACCGCCTCAAAGTTCTCACTAATGACTCTATTATTAACTGGCAAGGGAGCAGCCAGAGAATTAAATTACCCCCCAGTTTGCCGCATACCTCAAACGTTATTGGTTCATTGAAAGTCCTACCCACTCTAGATGAGGTCCCTTCGTCCTGCTTTCCGTCCATCTGGCTCTCCATAATATAAGCCTTTCATGCATCCACCCCTTTATCTATCCATCCATCTTTTACTGCTTCGATCTATCCACCCTTCCTCCATACCAACCTTCCACGATTTCTTCATCACAGACTTCCATCCTTCCACTGGTACTTCCAGGTTTTCATACATCCTTTACCCAGTCACCATCCACTCATTCACCCTTTTTTTATCAATCCAGCCAACCATCCTATCACCCTTCCATCCAGATGTCCATTTATCCATCCACCATTTCATCCAGCCGTTCATCATTACAGCCACTTTCTTTCACCCACCCACCACTGCGCCGCTCCTCTTTCCTTTGCTAGTGGCTGCAGCAGAGGCTCACAGCCTGCCCTGAAGCCAATCTGAATGCTGCTGTCATGCTGCTGGCAGCATGAAAGCATCATTCGGATTGGTCGGAGCACCCAGCCAGGGAGCTCTCAGGCAGACTGGGAGCGTCTGCCTGCTCTCTCCAACCCAGCAGCCCAGTTGGACAGAGCTTAGTGCACATGTGTGTTTGGCTGGTCTGAGATGGCCGGCTAAACACACATGCGCACTGAGGGGGAGTGCTGAGCACTGCCCCTCTGTGCTTGTCACAGCCCATGGCCTCACGCCTTCTACAATAAAACGATAATAAACATCATTTATTATCGTTTTATTGTAGAAGTTTGGCAGTTGCTGCTGCTGGCAGGGGGTCGATGCTCCTCCGCCCTAGTGGAGGAGTCGCGCCTGGATACACACCTGTGTTGGAGGCAGAGTCACCTTACCGTTTAGGTCTGAGACGAGTAGGACGAAGGTGAGAGGGTAATGGCACATCCTTTGGATGGGTTTCGTGAACGTTACCTTTGTATCATGAGATTTTAGACCTGTAGATCGCACTTCACAATCATACTTACTGGTAACCTCTTAAAACCGGATGACGGCTGCTTGCTCCAACCTCAGGTCCATGGTGCTCTCCATGCTCCAGATGCAATGTTTTTGTTGACCGCATTCTACAGATAAGGACCTCTTTAAGACCATTAGTTCTGGTTACAGCGTTTGCACGCCCTTTAACAACCGGTTCAGATTATGGTCAGGGACCCTGGAATTATGCGGCAGGGGAGGACCAAATTATGTATCAGGAATGAGTAAATTATACAGTAAGAAAAGGAAAATTTTGTGGTGTAAGATGGCACATTTTGTATAGCATTACATCATTATTTTGTCATTTTTAGGGTCGAGCGCGCAAAGCTCACTGTCCCTGTTGCAATCTCTTTGTGGGCTTTTAACCACACCCACCACACGCCCATCAGTTTGGTTGGTTCATGGGCCTGCCTTTTAAAATTTGCTTGATTTCACTAGTGAAAGGCATGCATATGTCATGCCTTTTCTGGTGTTTAGCCCTCCTTGAGAGCACCAGTAAAGTACTGAAAACATACAAGGCTAGATGTTTTCCCTATGGTTTCTGGACTACTTTTTATTTTTATTCATAGGCAGCGCATTCACGCAAGGCAGGAATCATGTGCTTTGCATGATATCGACCCTGTTACATGGATAATTGCACTTTTGCTGGTTACATGGATACCTGCCCTTTTGCCGATAGCCTTGACTGCAAGCGAACTTCTGTTTCCTTTTGTGTGTCTGCTTCGCACTCATGGGGGCTGTCGGCTCACTTATGTGAAACTATTTTACTTTTCATTTTCAGTTTATGAGGCAAGAAAAGTGCGGTTAGGAGTCTACAACACTAACAGCTTTATCTCGAGGAAACGTGAGACCCATTGCACTGCAAACGCTTGTTAGACTTGTTAACACTGTTGCACCCCATTATTCTCAGTTTAACACTCAACTATAGCAATAAGAACAGAAAGATGTCCAGTCTAGCTCGGCAAAGGGCCTTCCACTGTGCTTTTAGTAAGTTTTGAACTGTTTGAGCAAGAAATAATAAAATAATTTTGTTAAAATCTGTAGATTATGCAGCAGATGATAAATTATGTGGCAACCACAGCAAATCTATAATTTTGCGAAAAATGCTGTGGCCGCACAACCACATAACTCCAGTGGCCCTGATTACGGCATAGCCCTGTGATCCTTGGAAGTGGGGTATTCAGTCAGTAAAGTCCCCAGGACTTCACGTCTTCCTAGAATAACAATGGCCATGGGGCTTGCTGGAGGCTCAGTGGGCTTTCGCTGTGCCCTGAAAGCACCCCAGCCCTGCAGTCTACAAACAGGAGCAGCAGACTGCCTCCTGCAGGACTCTGGCTCTAGATTAGTTAGCACACGTTGAGGTTAAGGCTTAAGCCTGCAAGAGGCGCTATGGAACGGATGCATCAACAACCACAGTGTGATATAATGAAGAAATAAAGTATGCAAACACCATACAACTGGTGTAAAAATCCGTAGAACATTTCTTGAAACACTTGAAATGGGGAAACTGCTCCTCACAGGACCAGTCTGCACAAAGCGGAAGTCTCTACTGGAGGGTCTCAGCGAGTCAGAAACCATCACAGGGCTGGAAGGGCTGGGGAAAGGCCACCACATGTAGGTTTGTGCACTGCTTTCCAACTCTGTGTGATGAAGGCCCATATTTATACTTTTTGACGCAAACCTGTGCTAATGCAGGTTTGCGTCAAAAAGTATAGTGCCGGCTTGCACCATTTCAGGACGCCAGCCGGGCGCTATATTTATGGAATGGCGCAATCTAACGCAAAAAATTGACGTTAGCCGGGTGGAGGTGGCGGTATGGGAGATGGGTGTGTAGCACCAAAAAATGACGCTAGGCTGGTTAGAGTAAAAAAAGATGACTCTAACCAGATTAGCGTCATTTTATGGCGCTAAACTACCATGCCACATGAGTCCTGCCTTAAAAAAAGGCAGGAGTCATGCCCACCCCCAATGGCCAGCACAGGGGACAAGGGTCCCCTGGCATGGCCATTGCACCCTGTGCCATGGAGCAAGCTTTGCACCATTTTTTTACCCCTCCTGCCCCCGTGCATGATTTTTGCACGGGAGGATAAATAAGGTGCTAGAGCCTTAGAGTCATTTTTTGCCCGGGAATGCCTACCTGGCATCTAATTGATGCAAGGTAGTTTTCCGCAGTCAAAAAGTGACTTTAACTCCAATATTTTGGCACTAGACATGTCTAGCACAAAAATATAAATATGGAGTTAAGTTTGCGCCGGATTTGCATTAAAAAAATGACGCAAATCCAGCGCAAACAGAGTATAAATATGCCCCAAAGTTTCCTCTATGATTTTGCATTTTTTTCAGAAATTTTAAATACAAATGCACTCCTGGTCTTGTGGTGATACTTCACATTTTCTTCTTCACCTCTTGTGCCACATGTACAAAATTCCAGTTTTGCATTTTCTTAATAGAGAATCCATAGAAATCGCTGTTTAGGAAATGCAAAATGGAATAGAAAAATAGATATTTCCTAAAAACGATCTCTACAGAGTAATAATCACTGTTGGGAGGTTGCTATTTAGGAAATGCTACAGCGTTCGTTTCCAATGGTACGAATGGTTTTGCATTTCTAAATTTGCGATTTACTAATAGGAAATCAGAAATTAGGAAATGCAAAGCAAAGGTTGCCTATGGGCCTACAGCCCCCCTTGATGCACCCCCAAAAAAGTGGTGCACTTGTAAAGTGCACAAATGGCCGAGGGGTGCTATATGCCATTTAAAAAAATGCATATTGGGTGCATTTTTTAAAATTGCACATAGTTACCATCGACTTGGCATCGATGGTAATAGCATTTCCTGAATGTCTATTTCGCATTTAGGAAATGCTTTGTACATGTGCTTAGGAAATCGAAATAGGAAATCCCTATTTGCGATTTCCTATTTCGGGAATCGCAAAATGCAATTTATACTGGGTGGAAATTGCATTTTGCAAGTTCCTATATGCATTTGTACATATGGAAAAGCAAATTTGCATTTCTTAACAGACTGAAATTGCGATTCGGTCAGTTTAGAAATGCTAAATCCTTTTGTGCGTGTGGCCCTTCGATCCTTGTATCACAGCACAGGATAGCAGTGTTTAGAATCTGAGAGACTCAGAAGCACTTCAGGGGACACAGACAGGCATCCCCTTGGCAAGCAGTGCAGCACCTCCATTTGTAACTTTCAAGCTATTTTGGGCCTCATTAAGTGTTTGATGAACAGGACAGCATCCTTCTGGATGGCAGAGGACATTATTTCCTCCATTCCCACTTAACTCAATCCACCAAATTTAAAGTAGTCGAGGCCCAACTGACAGCTCTGTACACTGAAAGGAACCAGCATCACAGCAGTTCACTTCAATGTAGAGATAATTTGGTGGATGGCCTTCATTGGTCCTGACATCTGTCCACCATGCTGTCTACATTGTTTTTTTTTTCAGAAACAAGCTTCCTTTTTGAAAAACAAAAAACCTATTGATTTTCACATTTGGAGATCTTTGTTGTTTATTTTTCAGTCTCTCACCTGTAGGTTTTTCCTGGCAGTGAAAGACAGGAAGCAAAAAAAGCATTAAATTGTCCACCCTAATAGGGTGTGCGGCAAATGTCCTCTGACAGCCCTACTCCATTCGGCTACCAGCGGAAGTACTCCACTGACAGAGGCAAAAAGAGCACTATTTTTGGAATACTTATGGTTCACCTATCTCCAAATGAGGTATGCAGACCAAAGGTTGGGCGGGCGTCACATTAGCAAAGGAGTACCCTGCCACCCCAAGCCCCGAGTCTTGGTTTCCAGTGGATCAAGTCCCACCACCTTTTTAGCACTGTGGCACAGCAAAGTCATTTGTGAATTACCTTGAGATAGTCCAATTCTCATTCCATCCCTTTACCAGAACCCAAAATGTCTTAACCTAATGCCTTGTGGTTTCCCTTTATACCCTGATTGGTTTGATTTAAAGACCTTTAACCAAGGGATCAGGACAGGAGGAAGGGGACTCTTTCTATGGTGGTGCCAGGAGTCGTGGACACCTCTCCTAGAGACCAATGGTGTCATCCTTTCTCTACTGCAGGAATACTCATTGTACGGCCCGGGGCCCGCATGCGGCCCTCCTGACCTTTACAACAGCAGCCCTGGACTGCAGTATACTTGACTCCATTATGTGGCAGACTGTTATACGTGCCAGTGCTGACAATTAAGTGCCAGTGCCAAGCACCGGAAACCACCAGCTAACATTAAGCCCTGCTCAAGAAGGTATTAGGTAATACAAAAGTTTCAAAAGTACTCTGAAGTTGTTGCAAATCTTCAAGACGTCCCGGCAGGCAGTGCCTACCTGATTAACAACTGTGGGGGCCTCACCACAACACAGCCTGCAAGGATCTCCTACCCCCCTGAAGGCAGTAAGAAAGTGGCACAAAGAACAAGAAGGATCTTGGTGTCATTCCAGGCCTCTTCCAGGCAGTAGGCAAGATGACACCTGCAGACTCCTCTGTACCTGAGCATCCGACTCTCCTGCTCGTTGGCCAAAGTTTCTTCTCTTTTTTTCAAGTTCCAAAGTGGTTATGAGGAATACACATTGGAACGAATATTTGCATAGTGCACACATATATGAATGGTGCTCCCTGAGCCAGTTATTACTACTGAATGGTGGAGTCCCTGCTCTGCAAGCATGCCTTGTGGCTGACAAACTCCTAAATGCCTTTCTACTTCCAAGGTTCGTCATGCCATGGCGTGAACTATGCGAGCGTCACCTCCTCTTCCCTAATTGTTTCACTCTGCCCCTAAATAAGAAAACCCTAAATCTTCACATGCAAACATTACCAGCAAAGTGAGACCTCTACAAGCATTCACTGCCAGCTAGGCCGGTACCCCTACATGCAAACCCCGCCACCTAGGCCGGTAGCCCTACATGCAAATGCTGCCTGCTGGGCAAGAACTCTTATATGCAAACACCGCCTACTATGTCAGTACCCCACATGCAATCACTGCCAGCTAGACTAGTATCCCTACATGCAAACACCACCAACTAGGCAGGTGGTGAGGGAGGGTTCTGCTTTGGTCTCTAGCATGTTATTATGAATGATAAACATACCTGCCTCACTGCCTCATGCCTTAACCTGCTGGGTCTATGCTCGGAGAGGTCAAATATTCCACTTTAGGCATTTGCATGTTGTAATTAGGTTCGCTTACTTACTGATGGTAACTCTCCATGCTCGGTTTTGGGGCAAAAAATAAGGTGATAAAGACATCTTGGGGACTTTCAGAAAGTTGGCCTAGGAATACATTCTATCCACTGATTACCAATGGGTTTGTGGTTTGTAACTCACATTTTCTGGCTTTCTGTTTGCTGGCTTTATTTGCCTTTGTCTCTTCAGGTTCAGTTTGTCCCTACCTGTAGGAAAGTACCCTCTTTCTTGGCATGGTTACCCCCTTTTTCTGCCTGATGTCAGTGTGTTTGACTATGTTCATTGGGATCCTGCAAATCAGGACCCCAGTGATTATGAACTCTCTCCCAAAACTGTATTTCATTCCACAATTGGCACACTGGTGCCCCATTTTAAGTCCCTAGTATATGGTACCTAGGTACCCAGGGCATTGGGGTTCCAAGGGATCCGTATGGGCTGCAGCATATATTTTGCCACCCATAGGGAGCCCAAGCAAAGGGTTCTGCAGGACTGCCTTTGCCACCTGATTGAAAAGGTGCATGCACCCTTTCAATGCCATTTTCCACTGCACCAGGTCACTTATAAGTCACCCCTATTGCGGGCCTTCCAGCCCTGAAGGCAGGGTGCAGAGTACCTATGTGTGAAGGCACCCCTGAAACTGGACAAAGGAAAGGGGAGTGACCGCTCCCATGTCCATCACCACTGCAGGAGTGGTACTCAGAGCTCCTCCAGAGGGTCCCTGGGTTTTGCCATCTTGGATTCAAGGTTGACAGGTAACTCTGAGAGCATCTGAGTGGCCAGTGTCAGAAGGTGATGTCAGAGCCCTCCCCTGATAGGTGCTTACCTGGTTAGGTGACCAATCCCCCTTTCAGGGCTATTCAGTGTCTCTCCTTTGGGTGGTTCCTCAGATTCGGATTGCAAGGCTCCAGCTGGACTCCTCTGCATCCTCCTCTTTGACTTCTGACCAAAGAAACTGCATCTGGACTCTCCAGGACCCCACAAGCTGCAACAAAGAAGCAAGATGCCTTCTGCAACTCTGTATCCACGGTTCCTTCCAGCAACTGCAACATTTCCCCGGACGTGCATCCTCTAAGGACAGCCCGTCTTTAGCCTATGCTTGTACATTTCCTCTCCCCTCAACGTCTCTTTGATGAGTGATACTACGTTTCTTGTTCTGCTCATGCCGGTAACCTTTTCTGTCCTTCTCCAGGGTCTCTGTGATGAGTGTCAGTACTTGTCTCTCTCTGCTCACGCGTGTAACATTCCCCCTTCTCCCTCAGTGTCTCTGTGATGAGTGCCAGTGCTTGTCTCTCTCTGCTCACGCTTGTAACATTCCCCCTTCTCCCTCAGTGTATCTGTGATGAGTGCCAGTGCTTGTCTCTCTCTGCTCACGCGTGTAACATTCCCCCTTCTCCCTCAGTGTCTCTGTGATGAGTGCCAGTGCTTGTCTCTCTCTGCTCACGCGTGTAACATGACCCCCTTCTCCCTCAGTGTCTCTGTGATGAGTGCCAGTGCTTGTCTCTCTCTGCTCACGCGTGTAACATTCCCCCTTCTTCCTCAGTGTATCTGTGATGAGTGCCAGTGCTTGTCTCTCTCTGCTCACGCTTGTAACATTCCCCCTTCTCCCTCAGTGTCTCTGTGATGAGTGCCAGTGCTTGTCTCTCTCTGCTCACGCTTGTAACATTCCCCCTTCTCCCTCAGTGTCTCTGTGATGAGTGCCAGTGCTTGTCTCTCTCTGCTCACGCTTGTAACATTCCCCCTTCTCCCTCAGTGTCTCTGTGATGAGTGCCAGTGCTGGTCTCTCTCTGCTCACGCTTGTAACATTCCCCCTTCTCCCTCAGTGTATCTGTGATGAGTGCCAGTGCTGGTCTCTCTCTGCTCACGCTTGTAACATTCCCTCTTCTCCCTCAGTGTATCTGTGATGAGTGCCAGTGCTTGTCTCTCTCTGCTCACGCTTGTAACATTCCCCCTTCTCCCTCAGTGTCTCTGTGATGAGTGCCAGTGCTTGTCTCCCTCTGCTCACGCTTGTAACATTCCCCCTTCTCCCTCAGTGTCTCTGTGATGAGTGCCAGTGCTTGTCTCTCTCTGCTCACGCTTGTAACATTCCCCCTTCTCCCTCAGTGTCTCTGTGATGAGTGCCAGTGCTTGTCTCTCTCTGCTCACGCGTGTAACATTCCCCCTTCTCCCTCAGTGCCTCTGTGATGAGTGCCAGTACTTGTCTCTCTCTGCTCACGCGTGTAACATTCCCCCTTCTCCCTCAGTGTCTCTGTGATGAGTGCCAGTGCTTGTCTCTCTCTGCTCACGCGTGTAACATTCCCCCTTCTCCCTCAGTGTCTCTGTGATGAGTGCCAGTGCTTGTCTCTCTCTGCTCACGCGTGTAACATTCCCCCTTCTCCCTCAGTGTCTCTGTGATGAGTGCCAGTGCTTGTCTCTCTCTGCTCACGCGTGTAACATTCCCCCTTCTCCCTCAGAGTCTCTGTGATGAGTGCCAGTGCTTGTCTCTCTCTGCTCACGCGTGTAACATTCCCCCTTCTCCCTCAGTGTCTCTGTGATGAGTGCCAGTGCTTGTCTCTCTCTGTTCACGCGTGTAACATGACCCCCTTCTCCCTCAGTGTCTCTGTGATGAGTGCCAGTGCTTGTCTCTCTCTGCTCACGCGTGTAACATTCCCCCTTCTCCCTCAGTGTATCTGTGATGAGTGCCAGTGCTTGTCTCTCTCTGCTCACGCTTGTAACATTCCCCCTTCTCCCTCAGTGTCTCTGTGATGAGTGCCAGTGCTTGTCTCTCTCTGCTCACGCTTGTAACATTCCCCCTTCTCCCTCAGTGTCTCTGTGATGAGTGCCAGTGCTTGTCTCTCTCTGCTCACGCTTGTAACATTCCCCCTTCTCCCTCAGTGTCTCTGTGATGAGTGCCAGTGCTTGTCTCTCTCTGCTCACGCTTGTAACATTCCCCCTTCTCCCTCAGTGTATCTGTGATGAGTGCCAGTGCTGGTCTCTCTCTGCTCACGCTTGTAACATTCCCTCTTCTCCCTCAGTGTATCTGTGATGAGTGCCAGTGCTTGTCTCTCTCTGCTCACGCTTGTAACATTCCCCCTTCTCCCTCAGTGTCTCTGTGATGAGTGCCAGTGCTTGTCTCCCTCTGCTCACGCTTGTAACATTCCCCCTTCTCCCTCAGTGTCTCTGTGATGAGTGCCAGTGCTTGTCTCTCTCTGCTCACGCTTGTAACATTCCCCCTTCTCCCTCAGTGTCTCTGTGATGAGTGCCAGTGCTTGTCTCTCTCTGCTCACGCGTGTAACATTCCCCCTTCTCCCTCAGTGCCTCTGTGATGAGTGCCAGTACTTGTCTCTCTCTGCTCACGCGTGTAACATTCCCCCTTCTCCCTCAGTGTCTCTGTGATGAGTGCCAGTACTTGTCTCTCTCTGCTCACGCGTGTAACATTCCCCCTTCTCCCTCAGTGTCTCTGTGATGAGTGCCAGTACTTGTCTCTCTCTGCTCACGCGTGTAACATTCCCCCTTCTCCCTCAGTGTCTCTGTGATGAGTGCCAGTACTTGTCTCTCTCTGCTCACGCGTGTAACATTCCCCCTTCTCACTCAGAGTCTCTGTGATGAGTGCCAGTACTTGACTCTCTCTGCTCACGCGTGTAACATTCCCCCTTCTCACTCAGTGCCTCTGTGATGAGTGCCAGTACTTGTCTCTCTCTGCTCACGCTTGTAACATTCCCCCTTCTCCCTCAGTGCCTCTGTGATGAGTGCCAGTACTTGTCTCTCTCTGCTCACGCGTGTAACATTCCCCCTTCTCACTCAGTGCCTCTGTGATGAGTGCCAGTACTTGTCTCTCTCTGCTCACGCGTGTAACATTCCCCATTCTCCCTCAGTGCCTCTGTGATGAGTGCCAGTACTTGTCTCTCTCTGCTCACGCGTGTAACATTCCCCCTTCTCCCTCAGTGTCTCTGTGATGAGTGCCAGTACTTGTCTCTCTCTGCTCACGCGTGTAACATTCCCCCTTCTGCCTCAGTGCCTCTGTGATGAGTGCCAGTACTTGTCTCTCTCTGCTCACGCGTGTAACATTCCCCCTTCTCCCTCAGTGTCTCTGTGATGAGTGCCAGTACTTGTATCTCTCTGCTCACGCGTGTAACATTCCCCCTTCTCCCTCAGTGCCTCTGTGATGAGTGCCAGTACTTGTCTCTCTCTGCTCACGCGTGTAACATTCCCCCTTCTCCCTCAGTGCCTCTGTGATGAGTGCCAGTACTTGTCTCTCTCTGCTCACGCTTGTAACATTCCCCCTTCTCCCTCAGTGCCTCTGTGATGAGTGCCAGTACTTGTCTCTCTCTGCTCACACGTGTAACATGACCCCCTTCTCCCTCAGTGTCTCTGTGATGAGTGCCAGTACTTGTCTCTTTTGCTCACGCTTGTAACATTCCCCCTTCTCCCTCAGTGTCTCTGTGATGAGTGCCAGTACTTGTCTCTCTCTGCTCAAGAGTGTAACATGACCCCCTTCTCCCTCAGTGTATCTGTGATGAGTGCCAGTACTTGTCTCTCTCTGCTCACGCGTGTAACATGACCCCCTTCTCCCTCAGTGTCTCTGTGATGAGTGCCAGTACTTGTCTCTCTCTGCTCATGCTTGTAACATTCCCCCTTCTCCCGCAGTGTATCTGTGATGAGTGCCAGTACTTGTCTCTCTCTGCCCACGCGTGTAACATTCCCCCTTCTCCCTCAGTGTATCTGTGATGAGTGCCAGTACTTGTCTCTCTCTGCTCACGCTTGTAACATGACCCCCTTCTCCCTCAGTGTCTCTGTGATGAGTGCCAGTACTTGTCTCTCTCTGCTCATGCTTGTAACATTCCCCCTTCTCCCTCAGTGTATCTGTGATGAGTGCCAGTACTTGTCTCTCTCTGCTCATGCTTGTAACATTCCCCCTTCTCCCTCAGTGTCTCTGTGATGAGTGCCAGTACTTGTCTCTCTCTGCTCACGCGTGTAACATTCCCCCTTCTCCCTCAGTGTCTCTGTGATGAGTGCCAGTACTTGTCTCTCTCTGCTCACGCTTGTATCATTCCCCCTTCTCCCTCAGTGTATCTGTGATGAGTGCCAGTACTTGTCTCCCTCTGCTCACGCGTATAACATGACCCCTTCTCCCTCAGTGTCTCTGTGATGAGTGCCAGTACTTGTCTCTCTCTGCTCATGCTTGTAACATTCCCCCTTCTTCCTCAGTGCCTCTGTGATGAGTGCCAGTACTTGTCTCTCTCTGCTGATGCTTGTAACATTCCCCCTTCTCCCTCAGTGTCTCTGTGATGAGTGCCAGTACTTGTCTCTCTCTGCTCACGCGTGTAACATTCCCCCTTCTCACCCAGTGTCTCTGTGATGAGTGCCAGTACTTGTCTCTCTCTGCTCACGCTTGTAACATGACTCCCTTCTCCCTCAGTGTCTCTGTGATGAGGGTCAGTACTTGTCTCCCTCTGCTCACGCGTGTAACATTCCCCCTTTTCCCTCAGTGTCTCTGTGATGAGTGCCAGTACTTGTCTCTCTCTGCTCACGCGTGTAACATTCCCCCTTCTCCCTCAGTGTCTCTGTGATGAGTGCCAGTACTTGTCTCTCTCTGCTCACGCGTGTAACATTCCCCCTTCTCCCTCAGTGTCTCTGTGATGAGTGCCAGTACTTGTCTCTCTCTGCTCACGCTTGTATCATTTCCCCTTCTCCCTCAGGGTCTCTGTGATGAGTGCCAGTACTTGTCTCTCTCTGCTCACGCTTGTAACATGACCCCCTTCTCCCTCAGTGTCTCTGTGATGAGTGCCAGTACTTGCCTCCCTCTGCTCACGCGTGTAACATGACCCCCTTCTCCCTCAGTGTCTCTGTGATGAGTGCCAGTACTTGTCTCTCTCTGCTCATGCTTGTAACATTCCCCCTTCTCCCTCAGTGTATCTGTGATAAGTGCCAGTACTTGTCTCTCTCTGCTCGTAACATTCCCCCTTCTCCCTCAGTGTCTCTGTGATGAGTGCCAGTACTTGTCTCTCTCTGCTCACGCGTGTAACATTCCCCCTTCTCCCTCAGTGTCTCTGTGATGAGTGCCAGTACTTGTCTCTCTCTGCTCACGCTTGTATCATTCCCCCTTCTCCCTCAGTGTATCTGTGATGAGTGCCAGTTCTTGTCTCCCTCTGCTCACGCGTGTAACATAACCCCTTCTCCCTCAGTGTCTCTGTGATGAGTACCAGTACTTGTCTCTCTCTGCTCATGCTTGTAACATTCCCCCTTCTCCCTCAGTGCCTCTGTGATGAGTGCCAGTACTTGTCTCTCTCTGCTCATGCTTGTAACATTCCCCCTTCTCCCTCAGTGTCTCTGTGATGAGTGCCAGTACTTGTCTCTCTCTGCTCACGCGTGTAACATTCCCCCTTCTCCCTCAGTGTCTCTGTGATGAGGGCCAGTACTTGTCTCTCTCTGCTCACGCTTGTAACATGACCCCCTTCTCCCTCAGTGTCTCTGTGATGAGTGCCAGTACTTGTCTCCCTCTGCTCACGCGTGTAACATTCCCCCTTCTCCCTCAGTGTCTCTGTGATGAGTGCCAGTACTTGTCTCTCTCTGCTCACGCGTGTAACATTCCCCCTTCTCCCTCAGTGTCTCTGTGATGAGTGCCAGTACTTGTCTCTCTCTGCTCACGCGTGTAACATTCCCCCTTCTCCCTCAGTGCCTCTGTGATGAGTGCCAGTACTTGTCTCTCTCTGCTCACGCGTGTAACATTCCCCCTTCTCCCTCAGTGTCTCTGTGATGAGTGCCAGTACTTGTCTCTCTCTGCTCACGCTTGTATCATTTCCCCTTCTCCCTCAGGGTCTCTGTGATGAGTGCCAGTACTTGTCTCTCTCTGCTCACGCTTGTAACATGACCCCCTTCTCCCTCAGTGTCTCTGTGATGAGTGCCAGTACTTGTCTCCCTCTGCTCACGCGTGTAACATGACCCCCTTCTCCCTCAGTGCCTCTGTGATGAGTGCCAGTACTTGTCTCTCTCTGCTCACGCGTGTAACATTCCCCCTTCTCCCTCAGTGTCTCTGTGATGAGTGCCAGTACTTGTTTCTCTCTGCTCATGCTTGTATCATTCCCCCTTCTCCCTCAGTGTCTCTGTGATGAGTGTCAGTACTTGTCCCTCTCTGCTCATGCTTGTAACATTCCCCCTTCTCCCTCAGTGCCTCTGTGATGAGTGCCAGTACTTGTCTCCCTCTGCTCAGGCGTGTAACATGACCCCTTCTCCCTCAGTGTCTCTGTGATGAGTGCCAGTACTGGTCTCTCTCTGCTCACGCTTGTAACATTCCCCCTTCTCCCTCAGTGCCTCTGTGATGAGTGCCAGTACTGGTCTCTCTCTGCTCACGCTTGTAACATTCCCCCTTCTCCCTCAGTGCCTCTGTGATGAGTGCCAGTACTTGTCTCTCTCTGCTCACGCGTGTAACATTCCCCCTTCTCCCTCAGTGCCTCTGTGATGAGTGCCAGTACTTGTCTCTCTCTGCTCACGCTTGTAACATTCCCCCTTCTCCCTCAGTGCCTCTGTGATGAGTGTCAGTACTTGTCTCTCTCTGCTCACGCTTGTAACATTCCCCCTTCTCCCTCAGTGCCTCTGTGATGAGTGCCAGTACTTGTCTCTCTCTGCTCACGCTTTTAACATTCCCCCTTCTCCCTCACTGTCTCTGTGATGAGTGCCAGTACTTGTCTCTCTCTGCTCACGCTTGTAACATTCCCCCTTCTCCCTCAGTGTCTCTGTGATGAGTGCCAGTACTTGTCTCTCTCTGCTCACGCGTGTAACATTCCCCCTTCTCCCTCAGTGCCTCTGTGATGAGTGCCAGTACTTGTCTCTCTCTGCTCACGCTTGTAACATTCCCCCTTCTCCCTCAGTGCCTCTGTGACGAGTGCCAGTACTTGTCTTTCTCTGCTCATGCTTGTAACATTCCCCCTTCTCCCTCAGTGTCTCTGTGATGAGTGCCAGTACTTGTCTCTCTCTGCTCATGCTTGTAACATTCCCCCTTCTCCCTCAATGTCTCTGTGATGAGTGCCAGTACTTGTCTCTCTCTGCTCACGCGTGTAACATTCCCCCTTCTCCCTCAGTGTCTCTGTGATGAGTGCCAGTACTTGTCTCTCTCTGCTCATGCTTGTAACATGACCCCCTTCTCCCTCAGTGTCTCTGTGATGAGTGCCAGTACTTGTCTCCCTCTGCTCACGCGTGTAACATGACCCCTTCTCCCTCAGTGTCTCTGTGATGAGTGCCAGTACTTGTCTCTCTCTTCTCATGCTTGTAACATGACCCCCTTCTCCCTCAGTGTCTCTGTGATGAGTGCCAGTACTTGTCTCTCTCTGCTCATGCTTGTAACATTCCCCCTTCTCCCTCAGTGTATCTGTGATGAGTGCCAGTACTTGTCTCTCTCTGCTCACGCGTGTAACATTCCCCCTTCTCCCTCAGTGCCTCTGTGATGAGTGCCAGTACTTGTCTCTCTCTGCTCATGCTTGTAACATTCCCCCTTCTCCCTCAGTGTCTCTGTGATGAGTGCCAGTACTTGTCTCTCTCTTCTCATGCTTGTAACATGACCCCCTTCTCCCTCAGTGTCTCTGTGATGAGTGCCAGTACTTGTCTCTCTCTGCTCATGCTTGTAACATTCCCCCTTCTCCCTCAGTGTCTCTGTGATGAGTGCCAGTACTTGTCTCTCTCTGCTCACGCATGTAACATTCCCCCTTCTCCCTCAGTGCCTCTGTGATGAGTGCCAGTACTTGTCTCTCTCTGCTCATGCTTGTAACATTCCCCCTTCTCCCTCAGTGTCTCTGTGATGAGTGCCAGTACTTGTCTCCCTCTGCTCACGCGTGTAACATGACCCCTTCTCCCTCAGTGTCTCTGTGATGAGTGCCAGTACTTGTCTCTCTCTTCTCATGCTTGTAACATGACCCCCTTCTCCCTCAGTGTCTCTGTGATGAGTGCCAGTACTTGTCTCTCTCTGCTCATGCTTGTAACATTCCCCCTTCTCCCTCAGTGTATCTGTGATGAGTGCCAGTACTTGTCTCTCTCTGCTCATGCTTGTAACATTCCCCCTTCTCCCTCAATGCCTCTGTGATGAGTGCCAGTACTTGTCTCTCTCTGCTCACGCGTGTAACATTCCCCCTTCTCCCTCAGTGTATCTGTGATGAGTGCCAGTACTTGTCTCTCTCTGCTCACGCTTGTAACATGACCCCCTTCTCCCTCAGTGTCTCTGTGATGAGTGCCAGTACTTTTCTCCATCTGCTCATGCTTGTATCATTCCCCCTTCTCCCTCAATGTCTCTGTGATGAGTGCCAGTACTTGTCTCTCTCTGTTCATGCTTGTAACATTCCCCCTTCTCTCTCAGTGTCTCTGTGATGAGTGCCAGTACTTGTCTCTCTCTGCTCATGCTTGTAACATTCCCCCTTCTCCCTCAGTGCCTCTGTGATGAGTGCCAGTACTTGTCTCTCTCTGCTCACGCGTGTAACATTCCCCCTTCTCCCTCAGTGTCTCTGTGATGAGTGCCAGTACTTGCCTCTCTCTGCTCACGCGTGTAACATTCCCCCTTCTCCCTCAGTGCCTCTGTGATGAGTGCCAGTACTTGTCTCTCTCTGCTCACGCTTGTAACATTCCCCCTTCTCCCTCAGTGTCTCTGTGATGAGTGCCAGTACTTGTCTCTCTCTGCTCACGCGTGTAACATTCCCCCTTCTCCCTCAGTGTCTCTGTGATGAGTGCCAGTACTTGTCTCTCTCTGCTCACGCGTGTAACATTCCCCCTTCTCCCTCAGTGTCTCTGTGATGAGTGCCAGTACTTGTCTCTCTCTGCTCACGCGTGTAACATTCCCCCTTCTCCCTCAGTGTATCTGTGATGAGTGCCAGTACTTGTCTCTCTCTGCTCACGCGTGTAACATGACCCCCTTTTCCCTCAGTGCCTCTGTGATGAGTGCCAGTACTTGTCTCTCTCTTCTCACGCTTGTAACATGACCCCTTCTCCCTCAGTGCCTCTGTGATGAGTGCCAGTACTTGTCTCTCTCTCCTCATGCTTGTATCATTCCCCCTTCTCCCTCAGTGTCTCTGTGATAAGTGCCAGTGCTTGTCTCTCTCTGCTCACGCGTGTAACATTCCCCCTTCAACCTCAGTGTCTCTGTGATGAGTGCCAGTACTTGTCTCTCTCTGCTCACGCTTGTAACATTCCCCCTTCTCCCTCAGTGTCTCTGTGATGAGTGTCAGTAATTGTCTCTCTCTGCTCACGCTTGTAACATTCCCCCTTCTCCCTCAGGGTCACTGTGATGAGTGCCAGTACTTGTCTCTCTCTGCTCACGCTTGTAACATGACCCCCTTCTCCCTCAGTGTCTCTGTGATGAGTGCCAGTACTTGTCTCCCTCTGCTCACGCGTGTAACATGACCCCTTCTCCCTCAGTGTCTCTGTGATGAGTGCCAGTACTTGTCTCTCTCTTCTCATGCTTGTAACATGACCCCCTTCTCCCTCAGTGTCTCTGTGATGAGTGCCAGTACTTGTCTCTCTCTGCTCATGCTTGTAACATTCCCCCTTCTCCCTCAGGGTCTCTGTGATGAGTGCCAGTACTTGTCTCTCTCTGCTCACGCGTGTAACATTCCCCCTTCTCCCTCAGTGTCTCTGTGATGAGTGCCAGTACTTGTCTCTCTCTGCTCACGCTTATAACATTCCCCCTTCTCCCTCAGTGTATCTGTGATGAGTGCCAGTACTTGTCTCTCTCTGCTCACGCTTGTAACATTCCCCCTTCTCCCTCAGTGCCTCTGTGATGAGTGCCAGTACTTGTCTCTCTCTGCTCACACGTGTAACATTCCCCCTTCTCCCTCAGTGTATCTGTGATGAGTGCCAGTACTTGTCTCTCTCTGCTCACGCTTGTAACATGACCCCCTTCTCCCTCAGTGTCTCTGTGATGAGTGCCCGTACTTGTCTCCCTCTGCTCATGCTTGTATCATTCCCCCTTCTCCCTCAGTGTCTCTGTGATGAGTGCCAGTACTTGTCTCTCTCGTCTCATGCTTGTAACATTCCCCCTTCTCCCTCAGTGTCTCTGTGATGAGTGCCAGTACTTGTCTCTCTCTTCTCATGCTTGTAACATTCCCCCTTCTCCCTCAGTCTCTCTGTGATGAGTGCCAGTACTTGCCTGTCTCTGCTCACGCGTGTAACATTCCCCCTTCTCCCTCAGTCTCTCTGTGATGAGTGCCAGTACTTGTCTCTCTCTGCTCACGCTTGTAACATTCCCCCTTCTCCCTCAGTGTCTCTGTGATGAGTGCCAGTACTTGTCTCTCTCTGCTCACGCGTGTAACATTCTCCCTTCTCCCTCAGTGTCTCTGTGATGAGTGCCAGTACTTGTCTCTCTCTGCTCACGCGTGTAACATTCCCCCTTCTCCCTCAGTGTCTCTGTGATGAGTGCCAGTACTTGTCTCTCTCTGCTCACGCGTGTAACATTCCCCCTTCTCCCTCAGTGTCTCTGTGATGAGTGCCAGTACTTGTCTCTCTCTGCTCACGCGTGTAACATTCCCCCTTCTCCCTCAGTGTCTCTGTGATGAGTGCCAGTACTTGTCTCTCTCTGCTCACGCGTGTAACATTCCCCCTTCTCCCTCAGTGCCTGTGTGATGAGTGCC